>NC_050088.1:1920170-2239782 GCF_009764565.3 Dermochelys coriacea
CTAGGAGGAGAGGATAAAGATCAAAGGCAGATGAAATGCCCCAAGTAACATTGTTTGTTCCATGATTCATTCAGCACATTATTTTATGTCCTTTATTAATCTTTTCAGGCAATTTCTCTTTAATAGCCTCTTCTCTTAATTGGGACAAACTCTTAATCAGGGTGATAATTAGGACACCCTGTGGATTCTACTGCAATAGATTTCAGCATGCCTGAGAACCTGTGGCCCTGGGCAGCCAGAGTACATTCTGCACTCTTTCTTTCCCCTTGCCCTGCTAGATTTGGGAATGAAATATGTGGCGTCTGATTACGAGTAGCTAACTGTGAGAAAGCTGGGGCGGCAGGGAGATGACTCCATAACATCCCAAGTACTCCTTTCCATTACGGAAAATAGGTAGCAGTTAATGTGCATAATTTGATACCTTGCAAGCTACTGGTGTGTCGTTATCTTCCGCTCTGAGCTTTCCAGGTACTGGCTCCCGAAGAGGATGGCAACTAAATGGAGCAGGATGCCGTTAACAAGCCCCAGATGTTTTGGAATGAGCAGCCCAAACTACAGGGTTCCCCTGGGTGTATTGGAAAGCTCATAACATTCCTAATTAACCCATTGGTTGTTTCGCTAAACTGTCCTTGAGTTGTTATCCCCAAGATTTATGTTTGCAGCTGGCCTTTCAAACAGTTGTAGTACTGAATAATGCAAAATCTAGGATTTCCAATCCTCTTGGTGCTTTCTGATGGAAGGCTGCTATTGAATCACTGGTGAATGAATGTTTTGCAGAGCAGCTGCATCTGGAGATGAGTTACATAAACAGGATGGGGAGCCTGAGCTATCACTAATTGTGGAGTTTATTAAGCTCCAGACAGTTGTACATCAAGAGAAAGGTATTAAGGAACACTTTCCAGGTACCAGCAACTGATCTGAGCAAATCAGCTTTGCTCTTCTCAGCCAGCCTGGAAGAAACCTGGCTCTAAAGAACAGTGCTGTCAACTGGGCCTGTTCTGTCCCCATTCCAAGAGTCAATGTGCAGCATCTCCGTTCAATGGCTCGGAAATGCAGGCTCGTGAGTAGTGGTGGCTGACAGCTCTGCGGGCGGACACCTCTATTTATCCCCAGTGAGGAGAGCACAGAGAGGAGCTCTCCTCTCTGCCAACATGTCTCAGCCCTGACCTGCAAAGGTAAGAGGGGAATCTAGGCGCTATGGCCCATCTAGTCCTCGGTGTCTCCACTGGGACTGAGAATTAGGGGGTGCGGATTAGAGCTAGACAAATAACTGATTTTGTCTTTTGGTGGCAGTTCTGAACAATTGAAAAAAAAAATCAGTTTGGATGGAACCAAAGCTGAAATCTTTTGGAATTTTCGGTGCATTGAAAAAGTTTGTTGGGGTCTGTTCCAGAGCCAGGGATTTGAACCTGGGACTCCCACAGCCCAGCTGAGTGCCCAAAACTAGACTAAAGGTAGGCAATGGAGGCACTGGCACCACCTCCTCCTCCTCCTGCTGCTCAAGTGGTCTGTGAATGGCCAAAGCCATCTATGCCAAATTTACAAATAGCTTTGGGTCGACTAAAATGGCGTGTCGGTGAATAAACTATCCATCTGGGAAAGTCCACCCAGCTCTAGCGCTGATGTGTGGTGGGGTGGTGGAAGAGGCTTTCTTTGATAGGGACAAAGAATGGGGCTGAGGTCAGTTAGGCCATTTCACATGTGCTGCTGAATAGCCAGATCTGCCTCTTCCATAATCTCCTGTAATCTGCCTTTTCTTGAAAGCATCATCTCAGTGTAGCTCCATCAGCTCCAGGTGTAATATGCTTTTCATATTTGCAGCATTTATTTCCTTAACTCCCCAGCATGGTGCAGGATTGGGGTTGATAGACCAAGTTGGGATTTTAAGGCTGGCTCCTTCTCCTTAACTGAACAAACTTGCTAAATTGAACCTGCCCCGTGCTGGGTACAGTGGCTGGGACCGTTCATTTCTTCATATTTCATTCCACATCTCCAGAGTCACAGAGCTTTAAGTTTAGCTCACACTCAGTCAGCTCCTCCCAGTGCCATTAAAAAACAACAGCAAATAAAAATCTGCCAAGGAATAAACCTTATGGAACGCCAGTGGTGTGCAAGGTGTCTCTGTGTCTGAGATCACTCCGGTCCCTGGTACAGCAGAAATAGAATTGCTTATACATCTACCCACCCAAACTTCTTGTGATCGTGCTGATGCACAGTCTTTCGGGCTGTGTGAAGCAAGTTTTTGCCACTGCATGACCCAAGGCAGCTCAGTCATTTTCCATTTAAATATAGCCCATGCAGTGGCTCAGCTAACTAAAGACTGAAATGTCTCTCTCATCAAAGTATTCTCCATGCGGGGGACCTCAGGTCAGGTTTACAAAGTGCTGCTCTTCAGCTTACAGATAAGAGTTTGTGATGCTGCCATGGTGAAAAGGAAGAGAGCTTTTTTTTCCATCTTGGAGGGAAATAGGTCATGCCGTGACCTGTGATTACAGAGGATATATCACAAGAACACAGGCTTCCGGAGGCAGAGAGCACCGTCGCAGCTCAGGGAGCCCGGCAGCAAAGATTCCTAGAAAATAATCTCAGCATCCCGGAGAGCAATGATACCTGGATGCAGGAGCAGAGCACTTTCCTCAGAGATTACAGACATCTGTCAGCGCAGATGACCTTGATTTACAGCCGATGGGGGAAATTATTTATTACTTATTAATTTTTATTTACAATAACTCCACCCCAGACGGTGTCACAGAGAGTTGTGCATGCCCTCACCATATGTAGTACTAGAGGAGGTTCGAGATAAATCATCCAGCCCTTCAGCATTTCTCTTCCCCTCCTCTATCTCACTGACCTCACCCCCTCCAACTGCTAGCCTGCACAACAACAAAAGTGTCTTGGAAGGACCATGGGACAAATGTGCCACCTCAGAGCTCATTACTGGAGCACATCTGCAGCCATTTCCTCTCCCTTCCCCCTACCACACCTTTCCCCAAGCTGACTTCAACCCCCACATGCTGCAGATAACTTCTCTCTGGTCTCTAGACTCCCTCTTTTGTAAGTTTCTCCGAGGATACCGTGTGACCCCTCCAACCTTCCTGCAGGGAGCTGTGATATTTATGACCTGCTGCACTGTCCACAGCAGATTCCCCATGTAGTGAGACAGCCATTAGCAAGCCAAGAGAGCCCCTTGTCTCGCACAATAGATGGAGAGGGGAGGGCAAGAATGTTCCCTAGCGGAGCCTTCCTGGCCAAGGTCTGGGTAACTTCAGCAATGGGGCCTCCACTCCTTCTCTTGGGAATTCATTTTATGGCAAAGTGATTTTACAGCCAGGGAAGTTTTCTGATCTCCTGTCTCTATTTCCCCTAGCTCTGGCCCCTCCCAGGAAGCATGGGATACTGTCAGAAAAAACATGAGTCTGTCCTCAAAGGGAGAAAAGACTTGGAGATTTAAGTGTTTTGCAGAAGGATCCTTGAGGTTCCACGTACGATGATGAGCATGTGCAGTGTGAAAGCATCAGCAAGGGTGAACAGGAGGGTGCTGGTGTAATGCCAGCGGGATTTCACTTCCCCTCGACTGTAGTTATCAACACACTGAGACAGCTCAACCAGTTCTTCAGTTTTACAAGTGTGCGCGCCTCTGGCAGAAATTCCCCAGGGCAGACAAGTGCTGCCTGTGGAAAGGCAGCCTTGCGTTCACACGGCATGCTGGCATCTGTGCCACACAGCAACAGAAGCCCTCTCTCTATGGAGCCACCCGTAAGCGTCAGCACAGAGACTCTCCGAGCAGCCACACTTCAACCCAACGGGGGGCAAAGCTCAGCCAGATGGAGTTTTACTGTGCAGTTCAGAGCACTCTGGGGAAACTGTTTTTCCTTCTTTCTGGATGTAAATAAAAGGACAGATTTCTTAATTGACCTGCACATGAAAATCATTCTTTTGGAGCAATGTCCCCATTTTACTTCCAGCATTTCTCTGTCTCCAAGCTTATTCTAACTGGCTTTAAAAAATGACCAAAGAGTGAACCTAGGGTACTGTTCCATTGCAAAGTGGCTTGGTTTTATCTTCCTTACGTTTGCTAAATTCCGATGTGATGCAGCGTAACCTCTTGTATTCCTTCAGGTAAATGACAGCCCCTTGCCGTTTGCTGCCTCCTGACCTCACTGGGGCACCACAACACATGACAGCGAGATGCTACTTTTGAACCCTGTAATGAATTTTGACACCGTTTCTAATTTAAATCAAGGTGTGAGCATATACTTGTAGAGTAGAGAATGATTGGTATGATCCTGCCTTAGATCTTCACTAAAAGAGAAGGTCTGGGCCCCTTAGGTAAAGGCAAGTACCTAGTACTTTAACACTATCACCTTCATTTCAACCCCCACCCCCCATTAACTTAAAAAAAATCACTGGGCATATATAGGGCCTGATGCTGAGCCCCCCCAGATTCATCCAAGTCAGCATATGGGACAAAGAGCACGGGGACGTGGCATGAACTCTATGCATCTCTGGCTTAGGTATTTCTGTACAGAACTGACCATGATAGAGTGCCTAAGTGCTGAACACAGGGACTGCCTTTTCACTGGGACTCAATGTGCAGTCTCAATGAATCAGTTTAATCCTTGCTAAATTCTAAAAACTAGGTATCTGCAATGAATCGGCGTTTTCACAGTCCATTCAGACATGTCTATTCATTAATCTTTCCACTCATGCCAAAGAGCATCTAATGAGCTGCTGCTGGGAACTGGTGCTTGCTGCACTTCCCTAATACCCCTATTATTGTGTCTGCTGAGTGGGCTGATGAAACGTGTATCTGTGTGCTCAGGCTGCCCCGTCTCCCCTCCAGCTTCTTATTTAGGATGACCAAACGTCCCATTTTGACCAGGACAGTTCCTTTTTTAAGCCCTGTCCTGGCCATTCTGACTTTTTGGGCAAAAGTGGGCATTTGTCCCATTTGCTCTTGCTGACTTGATCGGTTGGCAAGAACAATCGGGACAAATGCTCACTTTTGTCAACAAAGTGAGGTGTGGTGCGAAGGAACATGCAGGGCGGTGAGCGGAGAGGCCAGCCCCATGCAAGGGGGTAGGCACGGCTCCAGTGGGAGGGCTGGCATGGTTCCAGCATCCAACGATAGTCTTGCTGAGGGCTTGGGCTAGCCCCGCGCCGTGTCCCATTTTCCCTTTGGGAAATGTGGTCATCCTATTCACGTTGTCCAAGATCTCATAGCAGGAGAGGATGTTGCTTTATCCATCCCTGAATCACTTTTCTTAGCAGAAAGATCTGCATGTTTGAACAGAGCATGAGCACTAGCAAGCCAGGGTCACGCACTAACATGCTTGACCACAAGAGGAATAGAACACGTTGTTCTGCTAGCTCGACTGCACCTTCTGCAGAGGATTGAAAGTGAAGGGAAATATTGGCCAGGCCCAGGAGTTTGCAATGGCCTTTCAATAGTTAGAGACAAAATCCTGCTGTGAGCCCCTGCTTCTCTGCCAAAATAAAATTTATTAACCTTAAAATCATGGCTGTATTTTCTCTCTCTCCCATTGTTTCATCTCTGCTTTTTCCTCCAGGCCATTTTCTTTGTCCTCTTTTCTATCCACCCCGCCAGTCAGCTTCTCCCTTAAACACCTCCCACACTACCTCATATACACAGGGGAAAACTCCCTGATCAGATTCAAGCCAGCAGCTACTGCTGCCTCCTTCAAATGCTTCCAAAAGGCTCACCTCTGCCCCAGCACCTGCAGAACCAGCCTGCTGGGCCCGGCTAGACAGGTGACAAGCGGTGACTATTCCTTTTCCCCTTCTGTTAAAAAACAAAAC
This sequence comes from Dermochelys coriacea, assembly GCF_009764565.3. Lineage (NCBI taxonomy): Eukaryota > Metazoa > Chordata > Testudines > Dermochelyidae > Dermochelys > Dermochelys coriacea. The sequence continues at coordinate 1,925,991 of NC_050088.1, forward strand.
CTACAATCCAAGTTGCTGGTAAAGCTGGGCCAACTTTTCACCAGTCTCCTTTGCTTGTCCACTCTACCCCCAGCCCTGCCCTTTGCCTGGGGCAGAGACCGTCTCTTTTCTATGTTGGTGGGGCCCTGATCCCAGCTAGGGCCTTTGGGTGTATCAGTATTTGCCAGTAATAAATCTGCTCACTCTCTCCTCTTCCCCTCATCCCACACCGAGCTCCCTCACAGCCTCCTGGGCTGTGCCACGGCGCCCGGCTCTGAGCAACTCAGAGGCTGGCCATCATGGCTGTGAGCCATCAAAACTCTGACAACTCTAGTTATTTGTACTATGGTAGTGCCTGCTGCCCCCTTTGAGATCAGGACCCCATTGTGATAGGCATCATACAAACAATGAATAAGAGCTGGGCCTTGCTCCAAAGTACCTGAAATCTCCATACAGACAAAGGGTGAGAGAGGAGAATTACTAGCCCCATTGCCAGATGAAGAATTGAGGCACAGGGAGGTTAAATAACTTGCCCAGGGTCATATAGGGAGTCTGTGGCTAAGCTAGGAGCTGAACCCAGCTCTCCAAAAAAAAAAACCAAAAAACCACCAGTCAAGTGCCTTATGCACAAGACCAGCTTTGACTTCAGCCTTGTCCCCCTTTAATATTACACAAATCACCCAGGGGACAATGCAGCATTGCCCAAAACATAAGCACGGAACCTCTAGCTCAAGGGTATTGCCCTCATCTGGCATCTTCTTTGCTTGCTTTAAACCAATGGACTTTTCCAGAGTTGTGTGAAACCCCTCAGTTTTGCTGAGCATTTGCATGTAAAACTGGAGAAGATTTTCTACATCGGTGCCATCCTCTATTAAGGCAAATTGAATCCAAAACCTATTTGCTCTCTCCAGAAAAGCTTAGGGGTCCCATGGAACCCGCTGCAAAACATGGGTGGGCTCTGTCTTTCCTTCTAGTGAGCTGAAATTCATTGGCTTTGGTACCTGGATGTTCCTCACAGTTCAGGATACATGGAAGTCACGCAGGTACTTGGGGAATGTTTTGAAAGTCCTGGTCAGAGACCCCCTCTGTTGAGCCATCTTTACTAGGTGAAGGATGGTGGCTTGGTCACTCACAGTGGTTTATGATACAGAGAATCCAGGGAGGTGCCTCCTGCACCCCCCATCTCTACATTACCTTAGGGTTTTATTCTGCTGCCCAGCACTATAGCATCTGAGCACCTTCCCCTCAAGTCAATGGCAGTTCTGGGTGCTCACAACACATTGCTCACTGCTCTCTTTTCTCTTATCCAAAAGGAGAGCTTGACCCAAGCGTGCAAGTCAGAGATCTCTGCTCTTGTCAGAGCCACAGAGGTCAGGACAATTTCATCTCATTGGGTCCAAATGTTTGTGCACAAGGGGCAGCCTGGCAGACTACACTGGCAGCTCAGTGTCCCAGCTAGCCTTGGGTAAGAGGTCTTTTGAGTGTGGCAGATGAGATCAGTGAAGGGAAGTTCTGAAAAAACTCTCACTTATTAAAAAACATCTTGCATGGAGATGCCAGTCAGTCACACTTTTTGCAAGTCTGTTAGTAACAGAGCTGAAGGTGTATTTTCATTTCTAAAAGGGATCTGGCTATTCCCACTAGCTCCAAAGAAAAAAACCTCAATATGTGTTAGCACTTGGTGAGTTTCTTGACTGGAGAATGAGATCAATATCCCACCTCAGAAATGCTCTGCTGGAGAGGAATGACCTGAAATGAAACTACAGAAGCAATCAGCAGAAAGGAGGCCACCAAGGTGGCATGGGAGTTTCCTGCCAATGAACAGCAGCCATTCAAGTTACTGTAACCAATATCTGTGGAAATGACAGACACACATGTTTATTCTCCTGATTGTAAGTGTGGGGGAAGATCTATGCACGTTGAACCTTCTGGAGCTGGGAGATAATGAATCTTTCTCCTAAAGCCTGGAGACTTGCACCCTAGTCAAAGCCCTTCAAGCATCACAGACCACAGTGATTTGCATGTAGAACAGAGGCAGCTAGTGGAGACAGGTGAGAAGAGGTGGGATAAGCAGGGCTGCAGGAAAAACTCGACTGAAATACAGAGCCCTTGCCAGCGAGATACAAAACCCAAAGTGACCATTTTATTTCATTCCATCTGTGTACTGCCTCACCCCAGCCAGGCCAGGAACCAGGAAGTGCCAAATATACCGGTGCAGGAGTTTGGGTCCCAGACCAAAGCAGCTCCAATAAGTTTGCAGAGGGAGCTTTGCTTCTTTGACCCACCAAGCTTGCTCCTTTAACTAATGGTTTGCTTAGACCAAGCCTCCTGGTCTTGTTCAGACACAATTCTGCCATCCCAGGGTCCAAAAATGCACCAGAGATGTGTGGATCAGGGGGTGGATGGGAAGAGAGGAGAGAACTGGAAGTTCCTATGTCATCACATAGCAGGACATCTCCCCTAAACACCACCCTTAGTTTTGTACTGTCCCTGAGTGATCCGCCCTAGCACTCAGTTTCCTTTAATGCATCCGATGAAGTGAGCTGTAGCTCACGAAAGCTTATGCTCTAATAAATTTGTTAGTCTTTAAGGTGCCACAAGTACTCCTTTTCTTTTTGCGAATACAGACTAACACGGCTGCTACTCTGAAACCTTTTTCCCTTCGAGATGCTTCCGTTGCATTTCCTGCCTCCAGCTGTCCGAGCCTAGGACCCAGACTCTGCTAGCCCTGTCACCAGCTCGCTGCTTAAAACTGAAAGGGTCCCTTTTAATTAGCACCCCAGTGAAGGTCTCCTGAAGGATGTTTACACTTTATTAGTGACTTATTAATGTCATAATTAGAAAAGGCAGAGCACACTACACAGTGCTGCTTTTGATGGATTAGCCTCGCGTTAGGATAATTATCCATAGTCCTGTAAAACAGCCACTGCCATACTAAATAAGGCTCTTACGGAGGGGCCATCTCAGTGAGACATTTCTGGAGAGAATAGCCAAGTGGCACCTAGTATGTGTTTGCAAAGGAATAAAACTCCACACAGCTCCTGGTCATATTTGGACAGAGCTGCTTCCCCTGCCTCCCATTCCCCAGTTTGCTGCAGTGTATCGAATCCCTAGTGTTAAGTACTTTTCTGAGTGCAGTCTGTATAGATAGGTTCCTTTAAGGTTTGAGGTCCTACGAAAAGTCAAACTGAATTACCAAACAGAGGGGGCTGGAGACATTTCTCTATATTAAATCTCTGTGCACAGACTGAACAAGCCTGAGTGCACAGCCCCCAGAAGGGGCAGGACAGTGCCGCTGACGCTGGTGGCATGTTAAGTGGCTGGCTTACTCCTGCAATAAAAGAGTGATCTAGGAAGCCTAGGATGGGGGTAATGCAAAGGGACCCATCCCAGGGGAATTTTTTGCTCCCATTTAAAAGGCCCTAATTTGGCTTTTGTTCTTGAAAATGAAAACTAGAAAGAGAATCACTGGTGTTTTTTCTAGGTGTCAGTCCTGTTTTTAATTCATTCCAGGGGGACTCAGACTAGCTCTCTGAGCAAAAGAACAAAACAGCAGAAGAAGAACTGAGAGCCTTTAATTCTTCCCTGCTCTGGTCAGGCACCTGACTGTCACAGCAAGTTTCCCCACTCCCCCTCCAGGAAGTGCTGCTCCCCAAGGGCCTGCCAGGGCTGACTGCAAACCTTTTAAAGGGCCACCACAGCATAGGGCTAATGAGAAGCTCCTGACACTACTTGAGCTGAAGTCTTCCCTTAACCCAGGGTTAGGCAAGCTGGAGGGGTGTTCCCTTAGGGCAGGTGTTGTAGGTATCCTAGTGGAGGATGAAAGAAGGTTTCACCTGTGGGGTGAGAGGTGGTTTTAGTGTAGAGGGAGGTGGAAGCGGTTTGTACCTGCCTGTAGGAAACAGGCTGAATTGAAAGGAGGAAAAGCAAACTAAGAGAAGGAGAGTGACTGATCTGTTCATGAGACTGTTCCCCTTGCTTCCTCTGGTCTGCAGGCTCCCAAAGTGCTGTGCAAACTCAACAAAGGCTGCGCAGGGGGGATGTTGGGAAATGTGCCCATAGGTATAACAGTAAGAATGGTGAGGCACTGATCACTTGCTGAAAGTCTGGTCCCTTATTTAGATTAATCTGGTTCTGAATGTCTCCGTGCCTCAGTTTCCCTTTACTATAAAATGGGGGTGATAGTATCTGCCTAAGTCACATGAGTGGTGTGAGGTTACATACATGCTCACTTATCAAGGTATGTTTATCCCTATAGTAAGTATGAAAAATGTACACCAAGGTGGTTACCAAAATGCAGCCACATCTAAGGTGCAACGGAGCTCTTTAACAGTGCTTGACAACCCAGGTCCATTCAGCAGGCCAATAAAATACAGCAGCATTTAGTAGAGCCAGTGGACATTTCTCAGCAACCAAAAGGCACATTCCATGGTCCCAGGTGGTTCAGAAGATTCTGCTTATTCCAGTGGCTTCTGCAGCATCATGCATCTGCTCCTGAGAGGAGCATCACTCTTCTTAGGAAAGCAAGCCAGCTATCAATGCTGCAAAGGAGTGGCTGTGCATATGTGCGCACACGCACACACCTTGCTCTCCTCCCATGGAGTGCAGCTGACCTAGGAGGTAAAAAGAAAAGGAGTACTTGTGGCACCTTAGAGACTAACAAATTTATTAGAGCATAAGCTTTCGTGAGCTACAGCTCACTTCATCGGATGCATTTGGTGGAAAAAACAGAGGAGAGATTTATATACACACACACAGAGAACATGAAATCTCTCCTCTGTTTTTTCCACCAAATGCATCCGATGAAGTGAGCTGTAGCTCACGAAAGCTTATGCTCTAATAAATTTGTTAGTCTCTAAGGTGCCACAAGTACTCCTTTTCTTTTTGCGAATACAGACTAACACGGCTGCTACTCTGAAACCTAGGAGGTAAAGTTTCTCATGTATCAAGCAGCATAGGAAATGGCAGAGATGATCAATTAGGAGAAGAGACTTGCTACTGATGTGCCAGTGGAGACAAGGGAAGACAGCTGGAACCCGCATTAGGGAAGGGGTGACATTGACAATGGGCCTGAGTGGTTTGAGGACCGTGTGCCCGCCCTGGGACTGAATGTCCATGAGTGTGCTCACTCCAGGCTGGGGAGATGCCTATCTGCTGGGGCTCACTGAACATTTTAAAATACAGAACTGAATGGCCCAAGGACAGTAGAGAGCAGATTTTGTAAAAGTCCCCACAATTGTTCATGTTTATATTTCCTACTTTAAGATATTTCAATTAGTTCTTTTAACTTAGATGGACAAACTGCAAGTGGAATAAGCTGCTCAGGGCAATCAGGACTTGGATATATTGTATCCTTCAATGCCATTAACAAATACATGCTAATAACTTTCAGGACAAGGTTTTTCCTCCCCCAGCTAATGGCAGATCAGAATTGTGATGGAGGGTTCCCCTTTGGCTTTGATAATTCCCCCCTGTACATGGGAAAATAAATTTATTGAAAGAGTTCAGTGTGTGGCAGTCACAGGGCAGGGAGAGGAAAGAGAAAATATTAGGGGGGAGGGTGGAAAGAAAAGGTTTCTTCACCAAGAATTTCTGCTGAAAATTCAATAAACTCCGTGAAATCAAGTTTTCTTATTTAACATGCTCTGAACGAACGCAATAAGGCTGTGCTGAGGCAAGTCTCCCAGTGGCTGCTGGAGCACATTATCGGGTGGGGAGGGAGAGGGGGAGTAGGCACCTTCTGCAGTTCTCTCTTACTAAGGGAGTATGTAAGAGCCTGGCTCCAGCCCCCCAACACGGCTAAGTTAATAATGGAAGTTGCAAGTCTGTGGCTTTGACAGGAATGATAAAGCACCCTAGAGCTGATGCATACTAATGTCACAGTGGTGGAAGGATCACAAATCCTAGAACCACCCAAAAAAGAAGCCTTCCATTGCAGCCGTTCTAGCAAAGGGTAGGACTGTATGGATGCTGGATAGAGAGGGGCACTGGGGAGGCCAAAGAGAATTCTTGCTGGACCTGTTTTCAGTGAAACAAGGCTGAATCAGGGCTGGGAGGGTGGGGCAGTTTGTGTTTGGATTTGAAAGTGCCAAAATCTCTAACTGCTCTCTTGAGGATTTCATTCCAGTTAGTGGAAACCTTGCAAAAGTTACCTGATCTGGGACTACCTTCTCGTAAGATTTTTGCTGCATCCTAAAGAGAAATTGAATAGACTCTTTCTGGTTTTAGTTCACCTGGACTCTAATCTATACACACAGACTGGATAACAGAGATTTTAATCCCCCTGAAATTTCAAGTGGCTCAGATCTGAGGCTCCTATGTGGCTCTCTAATTAATCACTCATGGCAGGGAATTCACCTGACAAACTTCTTCTAGGAGAGAACCTTCTGTATCACCATCCACTGCCAGGATGGCATAATCTGGTTACTGAACTCACTATGAACGGGGATCTTCTTGTACTGAGTTTATGTTTGTGATGTAGTAAAAGAGACATGGGAGGATTAAAGTACTGAATTTATTCTGTAGAAGAGGATGTAGTCAGCAAGATAATTTTTAGGAGATATTTAAAGTTTAAATTTACTTTGTATTTCACCCTCAGAACAAATCTATTCCCTCCATTGCAGACTTACTATTGGCTTTTATTATTTATGTAGGAGTGCTGAGAGGCCTCATTTAGGACCGGGCCCCACTGTTTTGGCCCCAGATAAACCTATAACTAAACATGGTCTCTGGCTGGGTTTGGAAGCTGACTAACCTGCAGAAATCTTTCTGTATTTAAAAGTCACTGGTATATTTTTTTTCCCCCTTGTGATAACATCAACAACTTAAAATTCGCACGGCATCCTACAACCATGAACAGTTTGAGAGCATATTAGATCTAACCACTTTGAAGAGGAATCACATTTTTCTCCATGGGAAAATGAGATACCTGAGGAGCACTGGAAATTCACAGCATATAAGTGTATTTTATTCATTGTATTTTGGGACTGAAGAGAAGTCAATAGCCCAATCGCTCACTGTTTAACGGGTATTAGAGAGGCAGCACTATTCAACCATTGTAATCCTAGTCTGTAATTTGCGATTCTTTGGAGAGAATACTTTGAGATTCTTTGGAGGTACTTTGGCGTGATTGCTCTATGTAGCATCCCATCATGGGCTAACGGTTTTGCAGCCTTCAGACCCTACCTGGAGAATGACTTGTGTTTGGAATTTGGAGCACAAAGGAAATGAGCTCTTATCCCAACAGCAGAGGAATTGTTCCCCCCAAATTTGGGGGCCTATCATCATGGAAGCATTAATGCATCATGCACATACCCTGCAAAATAGAAAGAGGGCAAATAGACACTTGACTAGTGAGTTATTCATTCAGTGCAGAGAAATCTTGTCCCCACTGAAGTCAATGAGGTTATATCTTGACAGAAGAGAGTTACCCAGGCTCTGACTTGGTGTTGCCCCAACCCCTTTCTGTCCACACACACAACTCGCTCATGCAACTTCAGTGGTGTTTCAACTGAGCTAGCTGGCTCGGCTTGTGGGGAGGAGGGTAAGAGCCTGGATTCTGCTTTCAGTGAGGCTGGTTACCTGCCTCCTTTGCAGGGAGGATGCAAGCTAACCCATTCATGTGCTGATAGTCCTCCAGCACCTTCCCACAGTGCACCCCGTGAGTTCAGTAGGGCAGAAAAGTTTTCTCACAATTTACTGGGAAAGAATCCTAGAGCATCTCTGCTCATTGCAGCGCAAAGAGCCATGCGGTATGCCCGCCACGACACACATGGGGGAGTGCAGCACCAGTCTAGCACAGGGATAGTCAATAGGCAGCCTGCAGGCCAAATCCGGACTGCCAGACACTTTTGAACAGACTGAAATTTTTTATTTACATATTGTTATATTATTTATTATTATTTTATTTTCTCCTCTAGAGTCTGGACCTTGACAAAAAATAATTGACTGCTCCTTGTCTAGTAGCTAACACCCAGGCTAGACCATGTGATCAGACCTGGGTGCCAATCACCTGGGTGACCTCTGCAGTGAAGACCTACCTTGGAATTTTTGCCATGGATTTAAATGGGGCCAGAATTTACCTGCAGCAAGAGTGCATTCACCAGAAAAACCAATTGCATCTGACAAATCCTTTTGAACATGAATAAGTTTGATAGCTCTGCCTGAGTTTAAGATGACTGAACACAAAATTTGGAGCCTTGTATAGTGAGGATTTCTAAACTTGCTTAAACTGCCTACATTAAAAAAAAAATTATCCTAGTTGTAACATCAGCGCCGCTAAGCAGAGGATAGTCTGTTATTAAATCAGACCACTTTATTCATGTCTATTCCTGATTCATTGGTTCCCAAACACACTCTAGCACTCAGCAGCCCTTCCCAAGGAATCTCTTTGGTTGTGTCAGTCATCTGTACTGCAGTAATCCGACTCTGCACTCCTGATGGTACCTCCCTCCAGTCTCCTCTCCAACCAATTTTGTGGGTTGCCAAGAGAATTGTACACTTGTTGATCAGACCCAGGGAACACAGATCTCTAATAAACAGTGCTTGATTAAAACATGCCATGATAAGGTCTCAGATGAAACAGCTCAGGTGTAGACAAATGTGCGGCTATCAGAACATTTCATGTGGGATGAACTGAGCCAGAAACAGGAAGGTAAGGCTGTGGTGCTTTTTGGGTGTAAAAGAATTACAATGTCCTTTGGCTTCCCTCTACAAAAATGCAATCGCTAACTGTAATAAAACCACAGGCCTAGCTTCTCCTTTTATATATGTCTCTGCAAATCACGAGCAACTCCATTGAAGTCAGTGATGTAAAATTACATTGGTGTAAAATTATTGAAAGAGAGAGGAGAATCACAGGCCTTTGGTATCAAGCTGCTGCTCAGCACTAACCTGGTTTGGCATTGCTGCCTAGAAGAGCCATAGTATATGCTCTTCTCTAGTCTCTGCTGTCCCATTTGGAATCTGCTGAAGCCAAAACAATTGGCAAGTGTTCTTCCTATTCATAATGCATAGTTTGCTATATCAGATAGTGGCTAGCAGTGAATGGGGTGCAGTGTAGCCAACACTTGTGATTTTATCAGGAGTCTCACAATGTTAGGTGTTTTACTTAAAGCACCAGCTCCAGAGACATGGGATTACTGTCAGCCAGGTGCAACCTAAAGGCTCAACATCCAGAAGACAAATAAAAGATCCCAGCTAGAGTGGGGCAGAGAAAGGCAATTCCATTTCACAGTGGGTTTTGATATTTTGAACTTTCATTCAAAGTTAGAATGAAACCAAAGCCAACAATTAAGAAATTCTCCATTAAAGAGAATGGAGGCTTGGCTCTGGGGCCTTAAAAGGGAGGAAATGATTAAAGTGCTCACATAATCCAGGGATGGAGTAAATATAAGCACATATGGAGATTTGTAGATTTTAAGATCAGAAGGGACCATTATATCCTCTAGTCTGGCCTCCTGCCTAACACAGGCCAAAGAACCTCACCTAGTGATTCCTGCATCCAGCCCACTATTACTGTTTGAGCGATAGCACTGCTCTCGCCCTAGAGTGAGATAATATTTGATCTTTAACTCTAACAGCTGTCACTACCTTTAACTTTTAAAAATTGTCATTGTCCTGTTACTAATAATATAAGAACAGCGACACTGTGTTAGACCAACGGTCCATCTAGTCCAGTATCCTGGCTGCTGAAGGGAGAAATCAAATACTGACCCACTGAGTTTCAGAGTAGCAGCCGTGTTAGTCTGTATTTGCAAAACGAAAAGGAGTACTTGTGGCACCTTAGAGACTAACAAATTTATTTGAGCATAAGCTTTTGTGAGCTACAGCTCACTTCATCGGATGCATTCAGTGGAAAATACAGTGGGGAGATTTATATACACAGAGAACATGAAACAATGGTTGTTACCATACACACTATAAAGAGAGTGGTCACTTAAGGTGAGCTATTACCAGCAGAAGAGCAGCGGGGCAGGGGGTGGGAGGAAACCTTTTGTAGTGATCATCAAGGTGGGCCACTTCCAACAAGAACGTCTGAGGAACAGTGGGGGGTGGGGGATAAACATGGGGAAATAGTTTTACTTTGTGTAATGACACATCCACTCCAAGTCTCTATTCAAGCCTAAGTTAATTGTATCCAGTTTGCAAATTAATTCCAATTCAGCAGTCTGAGTCTGTTTTTGAAGTTTTTTTTGTTGAAGTATTGCCACTTTTAGGTCTGTAATCAAGTGACCAAAGAGATTGAAGTGTTCTCTGACTGGTTTTTGAATGTTATAATTCTTGATGTCTGATTTGTGTCCATTTATTCTTTTACGTAGAGACTGTCCAGTTTGACCAATGTACATGGCAGAGGGGCATTGCTGGCACATATCACAGATGCGCAGGTGAACGAGCCTCTGATATTGTGGCTGATGTGATTAGGCCCTATGATGATGTCCCCTGAATAGATATGTGGACAGAGTTGACAACGGGCTTTGTTGCAAGGATAGGTTCCTGGGTTAGTGATTCTGTTGTGTGGTTGCTGGTGAACATTTGCTTCAGGTTGGGGGGCTGTCTGTAAGCAAGGACTGGTCTGTCTCCCAAGATCTGTGAGAGTGATGGGTCGTCCTTCAGGATAGGTTGTAGATCCTTGATGATGCGTTGGAGAGGTTTTAGTTGGGGGCTGAAGGTGATGGCTAGTGGCGTTCTGTTATTTTCTTTGTTGGACCTGTCCTGTAGTAGGTGACTTCTGGGTACTCTTCTGGCTCTGTCAATCTGTTTCTTCACTTCAGCAGGTGGGTATTGTAGTTGTAGGAATGCATGATAGAGATCTTGTAGGTGTTTGTCTCTGTCTGAGGGGTTGGAGCAAATGCGGTTGTATCGTAGAGCTTGGCTGTAGACAATAGATCGTGTGGTGTGGTCTGGATGAAAGCTAGAGGCATGTAAGTAGGAATAGCGGTCAGTAGGTTTCCGGTATAGGGTGGTGTTTATGTGACCATCGCTTATTAGCACCGTAGTGTCCAGGAAGTGGATCTCTTGTGTGGACTGGTCCAGGCTGAGGTTGATGGTGGGATGGAAATTGTTGAAATCATGGTGGAATTCCTCAAGGGCTTCTTTTCCATGGGTCCAGATGATGAAGATGTCATCAATGTAGCGCAAGTAGAGTAGGAGCATTAGGAGACGAGAGCTGAGGAAGCATTGTTCTAAGTCAGCCATAAAAATGTTGGCATACTGTGGGGCCATGTGGGTATCCATTGCAGTGCTGCTGATTTGAAGGTATACATTGTCCCCAAATGTGAAATAGTTATGGGTGAGGACAAAGTCACTGAGGGCACAGGCTTGGTTTTTCTCCTCCCATGCCTGCTATAGGGCAAAACCAGACCTTTCAGCAGCAGTGGTATGTGAATTAAATGCAACGGTTTAGTGAACAGTTACAGGAATATTTAGTTACAGGATCCACCTACTTGTTGAGGGAAAAGATAGTTTGGTTCATGCTCAGTCACGAAAAGACTGTTCTCCTATGCCTTTCTCTAACTCAACTGCTTAGAGCAATGCAACCTTCCAACTAATGAGGCAGTTCATGACTTCAAGGAAGAGGCTAGCTTTTGATGTGTCCCAAGGGGCCAGGAAGCAGATACTTTTCTTCTTTTGATGAATCCGGGCTTGGAGCCAGCTCTCATTGACAATACATTGGGAATGGAGTACCTTCCACTATCAGTGTCTGCTTATGCAGGTGTGTGTTTGTTTTGGGGGGAAGTGGAAAAGGGTGGGGAGTTGAAAGCAAGCCGAAGCTAAACACAATCACATTTTAGAACATACATATTAAATATCATGGGAGAATTTCAGCTGAGCCCCCATCACCGTACCTACAGCAGAGTGGGGTAGCGGGGCCTGCGTTGATCTTGTGTAGTGCAAAGCTATTATTAGTTGCAGACTGCATTATCAAATGTGCATTTCTCCCCATTCCCAGTCACTTTGCAGCACACTTAAAGCATTACCTTTAACTAGCAGGGCTTCTGAAATTATCTGTATTTTGCTGCCTGAGGCTTGGGTGTGTACTGGGAGAGGGGGTTGGGTAAGAAGAGGGGAACAGGACTGAATTCAAGAGTCCAGCAACCACACTGATGGCAAAATTTGGAGGAATGCGTCTGCTCAGCTTCCCCTTCCCAGTGGTTGCACTTGTGCTCAAGTAACAGTGTTTTTCCCTAGTTCTCTGGGGAAGCTCTTCCACAATTGAATAAACTAAACCCATAAGATGTTTTTCTTGCTATTCAGACTAAATTTCCCTTTGCCTATTTTGACTTCCAAAAACCATGTTCTCCTAATGGCAATGTTGCCATTTCTCCTGATATTGAATCTCTGACAGGACCTGGCACAGAACTCACTTTTTGCATGCACATGTTTGCAAAGGGACACTGGATAGTTTCCCATCAGCTGTCTATAAGTTCCCTTAACTGCTCTTGCCTCTGCTGTTAGAAAGCAGCAGTGATAGGGTAAGCATAAAGGAATCCCAGAACTGGCATCATGATTTTTTCAACAGGGTATACTTTGGAAATAGAAAAGCTATTTCCACTTTATTGGTTATTTTTAGTCGAACAGCTGTTTTTTCTCTGTGTTGATATAAGCCTGTTTCTATCACTTCTAAAGAAAAAACCCCTCTCTTCCTGTGGCTGTAGAATTCAACTTTAGAGGTCACTTATTGTTTCCAAGTTCAATATGCTCTGGAAAGAATCTATATTCTTCTCATATGGTTTCTAGGCATGAATGCAATCTCTAAATACTCAGAGGATAAAATGAGGTCAAACCTGCAATTCTGCAAGGCTGCTGTCTAGTGAAACCAACACTAAGACCTACCGCTTTGTTTCTGTCAATGCGGTTTAGAAAACAGCACAGGGAAATTATTTCTCAATAAATAGAAACCTAGGAGCACAGACGATTCTGCAGCCTTGAGTTCTTTTGTGATATTCCCCCAAGAAGAGGCTGAGCATTTCAATTGACTGGACTAAATTTTCAGTTGAATGAAGAGCCATTTCAAATACAAAATATTGTAATTACATCATTTTCAAAAAAATCACTCCTGTGGAGCAGAGACTCTTTATTGCAGTCTTTCCATTAACATAAGACTTCACAAACAAAGCTTATCTCTGCACATGGCTTAATAAAGATGCTTAACTGATAAGGGTGGGCTATGACAGCCAATATTATTTGAGCATAAGTTTTCGTGAGCTACAGCTCACTTCATCGGATGCATCTGGTGCATCCGATGAAGTGAGCTGTAGCTCACGAAAGCTTATGCTCAAATAAATTTGTTTGTCTAAGGTGCCACAAGTACTCCTTTTCTTTTTGCTTATAAAGATGTGATTGTCACGTGTCATGTCACAGTGGCAGATCTTTCTTGTGCTTAGGGGATTGCAGGGAATATGCAGCCAGACACTGTATCCACACTGAGTATCTCCTTCAGATTTATAGTCTTCCCTACGATTTTGAAAATTTATAGTAGGTGAGGTTTCCCCCCTCTGTGACAGAGCGTGCCAAATCTGGATGCCTATCTAGACAAGTAGAGGAGCCAGGAGTTTCTCTGGCTTGACATATTAATACTTTGTCTGATATCTAGGCACCAGCACAACAACTCAGCAGACCCAGAGCAGCTCAGTGGTATGTCATGGTAGGAAATAGCTTTAAATGTACTAAAGGTCTGCCAGACCTTCAGAGTAACTGATTAAACAGAAGTATTTAAACTAGACCAAGAATCGTAGAATTATATATAACAGAAATAATGGGAAGGTGGGGAAAGAAGATATGCCACCAGCATAGAATATATATTCTATATGCAACCACTACAGAAATTTTGTTAAAGGGCCAGAAATAGAGCCATGCTGATTTATACCAGCTGAGAATCTAGCCCCAAATCTCTCCTTGATCTCCGTTTTACCATTTGACCTGCCCTGGTCTACAGCTAACAAAATCATCCAAAGAACAGGCCTTGGTAGTGAAAGGCAACTAACTACCCAGATCTCTATTGGGAAAAGAGCACAGGTGCCACAGATTATCCAATAAATTCTTCGAATCCATTGGAGACAATTTTTTATTACAGAAGGTGGAGAAAGTGACTAGGGGAGAGGCTGTTCTAGATCTGATTCTGACAAACAGGAAGGAACTGGCTGAGAATTTGAAGGTGAAAGACAGCTTGGATGAAAGTGATCATAAAATGACAGTTCATGAAGCTAAGGAATGATAAGAAGGAAAAACAATAGACTTCCAGAAAGCAGACTTCAGCAAACTCAAAGAACTGGTAGGTAAGATCCCATGGGAAAGGGGAAAAAAAAAAAGAGTTCAAGAAAACTGGCAGTTTTTTAAAGACATTTTTAAGTGCACAAGAGCACACTAACCCAATGCATACAGGAAAGATAGGAAGTATGGTAAGTACCACCTTGGCTTAACCAGGAGATCTTCAATGACCTGAAACTCCAAAAGAAAAAAAAAATACAGAAAGTGGAAACTAGGTCAAATTATGAAGGATGAATATATATTAACTCCCCGCCCCCAAACATGTAGGGAGAAAGCTAGAAAAGCCAAGGCACAAAACAAGATGAAACTAACTAGGGACATGAAGAATAATACAAAAAACATTTTACAAACACACTAGAAGTAAAAGAAGGACCCAGGATAAGGTAGGGCTGTTATTCAAGGACGAGGGAAAGATAATAAAATACAGCAATGGTCAAAGTGTTAAATGCCTTTTTTGTTTCAGTTTTCACACACAAAAAAGACGATCAGTGATCAGATGACTAACAGTGAATATCAGTGTAAATGGAGTAGGGTCTGAGGCTAAAATAGGAAAAGAACAAGTAAAGAATTAGACAAGTTAGAGGTCTTCAGATTGGCAGGGTGCGAACAAATATATCCTAGAATATTTAAGGAACTGGCTGAAGAGATTTCTGAGCTCTTAGAGATTATCTTTCAGAACTCATGGAGAATGGGAGAGATCCCAGAGTACTGGAATAGATCAAATATAATACCCATCTTTAAAAAGGGGAATAAAGACAACCCAGGGAATTGGAAGCCAGTCAGCTTAACTTCGGTACCCAGAAAGATAATGGAGCAAACAACAAATCAACTTGTAAGCACCTAAAAATAATAAGGCAATAAGTAACAGTCAACATGGACTTCCCAAGATCATGTCAGACCAACCTGATATCCTTCTTTGACAGGGTAACAGCTTTGTGGATGGGAGAAGAAGTAGATGTGGTATATCTTGGCTTTAGAAAGGCTTTTGATATGGTCTCCCATGATCTTCTCATAAACAAAGTAGGGAAATATACTCTAGATGAACCTACTGTAAGGTGGGTGCACAACTGGTTGGAAGACTAATCAGAGAGTAGGTACCAATGGTTTAAGTTTAAGATCTATTAAATGAGGGCTGCTTCTCCCTCAGCAAGTGCAGATGATCAGAGGGGAAACGAGTCCTGGATCTCCAGGCAAATACGTGTTGGTTTCCAGACATATTTCAGCTGGGTTTTTGGGCAGTTTCACAAGCCCCTTACCGCCGGGCCGTTCCTTTGCCAGTTCAGAAGCATGAGAGCCTCAGTTGCGGTGTCAGTAGTCATGCAGAAAATAAAAGTGACAGGCTCAGCTGCAAACTTTAATAAGCCATGATGCTGGGGATTAAATGCCTAATTATGGCAGTTAACAGGATTAGTGCCCCTGGAAGCCCTGTGACCATCGGTAATTATTGAGGACATTTCTGATACTGGGGATTGTGCCCCGCTTCCTTTTCCTTAACCCTTTTTGTGCTGCACAAGCACGGCACTCAGTGGGCCACGCTGTTTTAAGGGAGCAGCATCCTTTCTGCAGTGGGACAGTAACTATATTATTGTCCATTCTTCTTCTTTAATGGCTGGCAGTGGGGAGGGCTGTTGGCATGAAGCCTCACACACTCTCATTGCTCCTTCAGAATGGCAGCAGTACTGACCTGACCCTTAACAGGCACAGCCAGTAAGTGTACACAGACTGTCAGTGGCTCAGACCCTTGGTAGCAGCAGTGTTCCCGAGGTTGAGTGCTGGGAGGACCAACTCATTCCTGCTTGGGAGGCACTGAGCTGTAGGTTCAGGGATCACAGCTGTACCTAGATAGGCCCTTTGTCTTATCCTCCATAACCTCATTTTTCTTCAAAGGAGTAAAGGGCCATCTGCCAATCCTCCGAGAGTCAGTACACGGGATCCGAGAGACATCACTGGCTGGCAGCCATGGCTAGAGGGAGACTTGGCAGATGCAGGGGTGAAATAGAGGAACACCCTCCTCCCATCCAAAAGATACCAATAGACAGCACTGCAGATGGAGAGCATGTGCCTTCCAGAGAGCCCAGACACTGGGCACTAGCTTGCGGATGGTGATAGGGTGCTGTGAACTGGGGGAGCCTCAGTCTGCAGCAGGAAATTGTGGACCCAAGTAAGTGACCATGATCCATGCAGAGAGCCATAATGGGGATGCTGGGGCAGCTTATTGCTAGGGCTGTGCAAAAGGTCCTGTGTGAAGGCCATGAGCTGAAACCACTATGGGTGTGGAGCTGGGCTCGACGCCGGAGTGCGGCACCTGGGGCTGGGAGGTCGTGTTCCCTGCGCAGAGCCATTAAAGAGGAATTACTTTTTAAAAAGCACATTTGGGTGACTATTGCATTTCTCCCTCTGCCCCCTCAGTGTGGGGATGGGGACTTGAGTTGAAAGCAAGTGTGTGTGTGTGTGTTAAGCCAGCAAAGTGCAGGGAAGGTGCGTGTTTATAATCCTGAA
Organism: Dermochelys coriacea; assembly: GCF_009764565.3. Classification (NCBI taxonomy): domain Eukaryota; kingdom Metazoa; phylum Chordata; order Testudines; family Dermochelyidae; genus Dermochelys; species Dermochelys coriacea. Next base: position 1,942,737 of record NC_050088.1, read on the forward strand.
CGCAGCGATTAACTAGGGCAGTGAAGGGAAAGGGCTCTACCAGCTGCGTTACCACCACTCTGCAATGGTACCGATGCCAGCCTTCCTGGCCCAGCCCTGCCCCAGCATCCTGTGGGGTTTGCAGTACTAAAGGCCTGCTCACTTCACTGGCGGGGGCCCCTTTCCCTCAGTTAGGGAAAAGTTAATCTCCCATCCATTAACTTCTCTCTGGCCCTTCAGGGCTCCTCAGTGTGCCCTCACTATGCTAACCCTGCACGTTCCTTCTTGAAGGGAAGAAAGCCAAGATATTTCCACCTCCTCCTTTGCCCCGGCAGACCCACACAAGCCATCTCCTCCCAGTTTACTGTGGTTAATTGGCAGAGCCATGCGAGGGCTCTCAGGGCTGGCACAGAAAGGCCACTTCAGGTCAGGATAGAGTTGCACTGGTAGGGTGTGGGGAGGCAGGACTGTCAAAGTGGGATGTTACTGTTCTGGAGCGTGATGCAGCAACAGAAGGGAGGTATTGTGATGCAGAGGGTGGAGAGCGGACATTAAAATGGCTGATATTGCCTCTGGCTCAGGCCGATAATACGAATGCCTCATTTTCATACCACTCAATTTAAAACAGAGCCATGGATGGGCTACAGGCACGATGAAAAACTGGCTTTCTGCAGTGAAACAGATGCAAAGGGATTCTATTCTGTATTCCATTCTGTTCAGGTTCTCATACTGTGCCCATCATCATGGTATCATCGTATATAGTGTGCATCAGGAAACAGCTGCTGAAGTGGCATAAGTAAGCTAGGAAATCAGCTTTAACTATGGTTAAACAACTTGGGAGCTGTGGGGAAAGCTCTGAGTAGGTGGCAGATGAATGGCTGAAATGAACTTCAGGAAGAGTTATTAGCAAGTACTCTACAGCCTCCCCACGTTACTCTGAGATGCTGTATGGTGAGAGGTGTGTGCACAGGGCTCTAATAAAGTGCTAATTGCCAGATCAAGGCATTTCGCTTTATTCCATGTGCAGTTCATCTTGGAAATCTCCATTGTATCTGAGGCTAAGGAGTGATTTTAATTACACCACTCATTTCCAAGGTGGATATTACAATGGATATCCTGTTGCAACTGGAGGAATAAAAAAATCATTAATGTTCCATTTGGAGAAAATAAAGCATTTTCAGCTTCCCCAAAAAAGTACTTAAAATTGTACACTGTTCAGCATTTGCAAAAGTTGCAGTTAGCTAAGCTAGTATAGCCGACTTATCTCCTTGCCTACACTCATCATGGGGCGGTGAGTGCTGTTCTGTCCAATTACCTGATTGATTTGCTTCAATTCATACAGTAGGAAGCTTAAAATACCAGAGTTTTTCCTTTAACCCTATCTAATGGGTCTCCATGCTACCTGCCTCTTGCTTTCTTCCCGCTTCCTCAATTTCAGCTAGCCAGAAATGCCATAAAAAGCAGCTCCCCCTTTTTGCTGACTCTAGTCCTGGCTCCAATCAGGAATTGCAGAGACAGCAGGAGCATTGTAAAAAGAAAAAGTTGAGTGAACTTTTCCACTCTAAAAGAATTCAGTTCTATTTCCAGCTTTGGATAAGGCTGATGCCAGTTCTTATTTGACCCAAAAGGGTTTTCCCACACTGATTTATGAGGATACCTGATTGATAGGATGCTTGGCAGGCAATGAACTTCTGGGTGATTAAAGCATGCTTATAAGTAGTTTATAAAACATGGGACCAGATCCTTTGGTGGAGTAAGTCAGCATATTTCCATTGATGTAAATGCAGCACACTAATTTACACCAGTTGGGGATCTGACCTAGGGGATTAGTGACTCTCTGACGTTAATCACTTGAGGTGCAATAATTCCCCACAGATAGAAATTTACATACAAACAAGGGAAAGTCAGATTACTGCATTTCCTGGAAACTGACACCCCTAGAGCAGGCAGAGTTGACTGATGGAGTGAATAGGATATTATTTCTGCAGCTGCCAGTCATCCTGGATGTGCTCAGAGCTTTCCTGATCCATTCAGAATCAATGCAGACCAGAGCAGCAGTTTTTCTCCTTACTGCAATATAAAAATATGGATGCTCTTTGGATTTTGTGTAAAGAAGCCCTAGGAGATCCAGGAACAATGAATTCCTATGTCCTGTAGTGTTTCTGCTATAGCACATCTTCTCCCTCCTCTGAAAGTGTGCATCATACTCCTCTCCCCTTCAAATAGCATATACCAGCCACAGGTGCATGCCCCCTTCCTTGCTGGAGCACACACTTCCCTGCCTCGCAGCTTTATTATTGTGCACACAGGAAATAATGTTAAAAGCCCCAAATAGCCCAAGAAAATCTGCGTGTTCACCCAGGTGAGCTGTCTGATTCCACTTCTACATTCATTCCACTAATGAGGCAGAAGGGAATATGGGCTGGCAGACTTCATCTGGCTTCAGAGTAGCAGCCGTGTTAGTCTGTATTCTCAAAAAGAAAAGGAGTACTTGTGGCACCTTAGAGACTAACAAATTTATTAGAGCATAAGCTTTCGTGAGCTACAGCTCACTTCATCCGATGAAGATTCATTGTAATGCATCCGATGAAGTGAGCTGTAGCTCACGAAAGCTTATGCTCTAATAAATTTGTTAGTCTCTAAGGTGCCACAAGTACTCCTTTTCTTTTTCATCTGGCTTGATACCTACTTTAACCTAACACTTGTAAAATCAGTTGTATAATACTCTGAAGACAGACATTATACTTGATTTCTCCCTAGTGACTGTAATGCTGATCAATGGCTATCAGAAATGTATGACAGGAAAGCAATGTAACTGCCACACAGCAACTGCAGCCTACCACTCTAGATGCTTAAAAACCAGCCACGCAATCCAATAGAAAGCCTGGAGCTCTCATACAGGAGCGAATTCATGTACTGTTCTTTTGGGTAACGAGTGTATGAATTGCTACAATGTACTGAAGTGACTTAGACAGGTATTAGGTTAGCGTTGTGGGGCCCACTCACCGCTGGGGCACCTACTCCACTCAGATCTGATACCCCTCTTCTGCTGGTTGCTCCAACCACATTCCCCCCTACTCTCTCCAGGATTCAGGGTGCTCTCTTTGACTCAGCCCTCTGACCAGGTCACTATAGTGCTCCCCTTTCTGGGGTCTCCCTGGGGCAGTCCCATGGGATCAGCTGCCCTCATCTGCCCCAGTCTTCCAGTCCTAGACCAGGTCTTGTGCCATGTCCCCAGTGGCTGGCAGGGGAACCCAGGCCTGCCCACTACTCAGGGTTCCCATCCAGGTACCCTATGTCTAGCAACTACCATCTGTTTCTTCCCAGACCCTGATGATATTTCCCTGGACTCTTTCCTACTTCATTGCTCTGCCATCTAGCTCCCCCCAACCTGGCTTTACCAGCCTAAACTCCCTCCCCCAAGGGTTACACTGTAGGCTTCTTCCCTCGCTGATGTCTCGCCAGAGTTGGTAACCCCAAACACCTCCCCCTTCTCCAAGGAAACAGCCACAGATTACTTGCCCTGCAGAACTCCTGCTGTGCTCAGTTTGCTGGCTTCATACAGGCTTAGCCTGCCCTTGTCCAGCTGGGCTTCATCATCAATTAGCCTTCCAAACCCTGGCTTGCCCCCAGGTGCAGTCTGTCAGATTTCTTGACCCTAATTTAATGTGCTCTGCCTTGTGTGAGGTGGACACCCCACCAGAGTTAGATATTAGGAAAAACTGTCTAACTATAAAGGATAGTTAAGCACTGAAACAGGTTTCTTCAAGTTTCAGAGTAGCAGCCATGTTAGTCTGTATTCGCAAAAAGAAAAGGAGTACTTGTGGCACCTTAGAGACTAACAAATTTATTAGAGCATAAGCTTTCGTGAGCTACAGCTCACTTCATCGGATGCATCCGATGAAGTGAGCTGTAGCTCACGAAAGCTTATGCTCTAATAAATTTGTTAGTCTCTTAGGTTTCTTCAAGAGGCTGTGAAATCCCCGTAGCTGGATTTTCAAACCAGGCTACACAAACATCTGTCAGCAATGGCCTATCCTGCCTTAGTGCAGGGGGCTGGGACCAGATGAACTCTTGAGCCCCCTTCCAGCCCTAAGTTTCTATGATTATGTACCTCACCAGGAAACATTTCAGGTGTTTGATCTTTAATTACATTGTGCTGTTACATTGTGGCGTTCATCCTACAGAACCCAACAAAGTTAAACTGATCTGCTATCTATAGATACTAGATACATCCACCATAAAAATGAAGTAGCTGTTTAACAGTTCATAACAACTTTACAAATCAGTTATGGATATGAAGTGAAGAAGAGTACTTTGTCCTATTGTAATTTCAAGGGTAATTTAGAGATGCAGTAGGAGGTATTGGTAGTGAAGTTACAGTATGGCTGGGACTGTGGAATTAAATCATAGCATCTAGAGATTTAAATGACCATTCTCCTGCCACACCAGATCTCTCTGCTCCTGCAAAAAAAAAGGCCATAACGTTTCCAATGAAACAAGTACCCAGGTCCTTATCTCACTTGGAAAAAGACATCCGGTTTGGCACAGTGCCTCTCAGTGCTCTGCTGAGCCATTGGTTCTATACGGATATGGCTGGAAAAGTGCCATGTCCCAAATCACCAATAGCACTGCTTGGGGCACTGAGATAAATAGATCATGCTTGGAGGTATCCCACCTATTCTGAACCTTCTTAGCTTGTGGGACCTGATGGGATCATGGCTAAAGTGGTGCAGCTGCAATCTACCTTAACATCAGCATACTCAGGTCATCTCCATTAATCAGATTACGAGAAGACTCATCCTTTAAGAGGGTGATAGTCACACCTAGGAAGAGGATCAATACAAGGTTTATGCATCGTTTAAACCCTCAAAATAGGTCTAATGTGGGACTAAAGTAGTGCATAGCTCTTGTGCTGAGTAAATTACTCCCACGGTGAGGTCTAAAATTCCCCTTGTTAAAGGCATGCCAAGCATTTCTCTTCAGCTCTGCATGTGTACAAAAGAAAAATGCAAGAACTCTCATAATGTTACTGTTGTTTTATCAGCTGGCAATAATTATAATTTTTCAGAATTTGGCACAGAATTAAAGTTTCTCAAAATAAATGTTTGCATATATAAAAAGAGCTCGTCACTTATGTTCTGCCTCATGTTTGCTCAAGTTTGGCATTCTACTTGCTCTATCCTGTTCAAAGCCTATAAATCAATATTTTTAACAACAGAGAAGAAATGATTAATTACATGAATTTGTTTGTTGCTTTCTCTTCATATTCTTGGGCTTATTTGAGGAGGTGTTTTTCATCTTCTAAATAATCTGAACAAAACCCCAACAGGCAACTGCCCCACAAGCCCTGGTGAAACAATCTTTTCATACAGCTCTGAACATTACTGGGATTAGAAACCCATAGGTTTCATTATCCCAAATGGAGAGATTAGAGGTGACTGAACAGGTTTAAAAGCCATGACTTTCTAATCAAAATAGAAAATCCTCCACCATCACTTTTGTGTTTGTGGTTGCATTTATTTTGCTCAATTCTCTAATTCAAATATAATAAAAACATGTATCCAGATCAGAGACTTGTTCCTCTCAACTCCCGTAGAACTCTGCACGGGGAGATACAACATTATGTGCAATATCCCTGACAAAAAGAAACAATCCATAGAGTTTGGATTTAACACAGAGAGCGGTTGTATTGATTTTAAGTTTTTGCAACTGATGCACATACACATGCATTCTGGAAAGTTGTTACTGTGTAGTTGCTGGAGGGGTGGCATTCAGACTTCTGATGTGACCTTGGGGCAACACTTAGGTCCATGATTTTAAAACTGCCCACTAATTTGGGGTGCTTGACTTTAGAAATCTAGAGCCCAGTTCTCAGCGGTGAGGAGATCCCCTGGTCTCCACTGGGAGTAGTGGAGGCTCAGCCCTTCTGAAGCTCAGTGGCCATTTTTTTCCTCCCAAAATTGGCCTTAAACCTCTCTGTGCCCCAGTTTATCCAGCTCTAAAATAGGTATAATATTTCTTACCCGCCACGCGGGGAAGTGCTGGGATGTTTAATGAATTAACAATGATCAAATTAATAGAGTCCAAGACCAGAAGGGATCACTTTGATTATCTAGTCTGACCTCTTGTAGAACACAGGCCAGAGAACGTCCTCACAATAGTTCCCAAAGCAGATCTTAGAAAAAATGTCCAATCTTAGTTTAAAAATTGGCAGTCCTGGAGAATCCACCACAACCCTTGGTGAAGTGTTCCAATGGTTAATTACTCTTAGTGTAAAAAAATTACACCATATTTCTAGTTTGAATTTCTCTAGCTTCAACTTCCAGCTACTGGATTGTGTTCTGCTTCTCTCTGCTAGATTGAAGATCCCATTATTAGATATTTGTTCCCCGTGTAGATACTTATAGATTGTAATCAAGTCACCTCTTAACCTTCCCTTTGTTAAGATAAATAGATTGAACTCTGAGTCCATCATTAAAAGGCATTATAGTCACCATAATGTATATAATTGCAAAGTATCCTAATCTGTATATGCAGAGTTTCTATAGCCATGTTGGTCTTAGGCTATTAGAGAGACATGAAGAATGAGGTAATATCTTTTATTGGACCAACTTCTGTTGGTGAGAGAGACTAGCTTCAAGCTTACTCAGACCTGAAGAAGAGCTCTGTGTGGCTCGAAAACTTGCCTGTCTCACCAACAGAAGTTGGTCCAGTAAATGATATTACCTCACCCACCTTGTCTAATTTGCATGCGAGAAATGAATGATTGTGGATTAACTCTGAAGTCTGCAAAAAGACATTAAAAGCACAAGAATTGAAGTAACATTTGACAAAAATCTATTTAAGATAATTTCTAAGGCTGATTTACCAGCCTGCCATTCCACACCCTTTTCAGGAAAGATGAATACATTTGCTCTATCCTGCTGACAAATAAGGCATCTGCTATGTTTGAATGCCCTTTTGCAGTTTGGAAGCCAAAGACCTGGGGCTGCATCTCTTGCAAGACCCCGATCTCCATTGTGGTACAGTTAACACAAGGTTGAGGAACAGAATAGCAAGATTGGGGAATTATAACTGCCACGCCTTTTTTGGTTTTGGTTACACTGAGCTATGACCAACATCTGACATGCATTTTGCTTAAAAATTGAAGTAACTCACTACAGGGGGTTCATTGAAGTAAAATTCCTGCAGAATGACTTTTTCAGATCTGCATAGTTGATACACAAGTGATTGATTGACCTCAAAACTTTGTGGCAGGAAATCTATCCCCTTGTCAATCAGCACAGCACAGTCACTGTTTTAAAAAGGACTAAGACAGATGGAGCCAATGAATGGTGGAGCAGTGAAATGAACATAACTTCAATTTTTCACTGTAATCTATACCAAAATGTCACTATGCCCATTTGCAGTATTCACATACAACGCCACATATCACATGTATAATGGCTGTCTGTAGGCTTAAAGCAGGGGTAAAAGTTAGTTATAAAGCTTTCAGGAGACGTTTGTGGAATTTTAATATAGTTTACCCTAAATTCTGTTAGATTAGATTGCACTGGATACCAACTAGAATTGAACTAAACTATTCTACTAAGAAACATGTGAGAAAATCAGGCATCTGCCTGTGCTACTTGTTCTGGGCAGGAACAGACTCCGCTCCCAGCCAGAAGCGCCTGGAATTTGGTTTTCTATAGACCCTTTCTTGCTTGAGTTCTGTTCAGTAGTTCGCAACACTTGCTGACAGAGCAGGGCAATGATGCAAAACTCTTCACCAATTATTTTCACATGATTTTGAACCTCTTGATATATCAATGTTTGTCGAATTTCTAAAAGCAGCACCTGAAAACTCATCCTATTCTCACATCAAATTTGGTGTTTGTGAATTTTTGGCAAGCTGCCAGTGCAGAATGATGGCACATACTCACAGTCCACATGATTTAGAGGATAAAGCACAGATCTGGGCAACAATGATTCCTGTGGTCCACTCCTATCTCTGCCACTGCCTGACACTTAACACTGCATTATAAACATTGGGCCTGAATGCAACTCTTGTGTGTGTTGAAGTCAGTTGCAGTACTCCCATGATAGCTACAGAGAAATGTTACTGTTGATAAGTTAGTGCAAGTCTGTATGAATGAGTGCCAATGTGTCAAACTCACCCCTAATATAAAGCAGTATCATTCTAATGAAATGTATTTAAAAGCTAGCTATATGATGGAGAGATGGCTGAGTTCTAAATCTTTTGAACTTGTCCCATGACTAAAGCGCTGTGTTGATCACTCTCTATCCTATTACTTTCTGTGAATGAAATTCACCTCTTTGTACAAGACCTATATAAGCAATCAAAATAGGATTTGTAAAGTGTAATTGATACTTGGGAATTGTGCTGGCCCTCTGCACAATACTTCCTTAAGGCAATCAAACAACTCACTAGCAGAGATTTTGCTTTACTTCACCTAAATTCCTTTAAGAAAAATTTGATTGGCAACACCAGGGAGAAGAGAATATTAAAACATGATTTTTTCATTATTTGAAAAAAGTTTTGCTAATACAGATGGTGTGCTCACCTGGCAACTGTGCTAAAATGTATGTATTTTGGAGGCGCTGGGAGAAACAGCACAGAACACAGTTACTTTTTGCAGAAAGCTACTCAACCCCCCCCATCCTCCAAAAAACAAAAAACCAACAACCAGTAAAATAGAGAAGGTACTTCCCATGTGATGCTCATCTGTTATTTTTTGATTGCTTCCTCATGCTTTAGTACATTAAAACAAATATTGCACACCAACAACAAATAATTAAAGTTCCACAAATGTAGGTTGTTTACAAAAAGGTTTTGCAACATTTCAAAGGGCAACATATGTGAAATCCTTCTTCAAAGGACCCCAACTCACTGAACACATGAGAATCACATTCTGCTACCTGCTAGTGAGCCAGATATGGAGGGAAGGATACATTTTAAAACATCATTTGGTATTGGGTAGGAACAAGTGCATTATGTCTGTAATTCCTTCCCTCTCATGAGGAAAGGGGAAAAAGCTTAAATGAAAATGTGCAGCATTAATTTCTCTCGATTTAGTGGGATTCCAACTCTGTTTGTTTATACTGACTCAATGTTTCCTAATTTAAACTCGGGGCATTTGCAATTTCAGGTTTATTTGCAATTGTTAAGACTTTAATACATTGGCTTGAACATTTTTGCAAAAATATGCTGACCACTATTTTCATTATAATTAGTGCCGCAAGACAATTTTTGTTCCTGTCAGCTTCACTTTTAATATTTGATAATCAATTGCTCTATAAATCTTCTGTTATAACAATGCAGCTGAGGGACCCTGTGTCAGTGAAACAAGGATGAAATTATTCTTAAACCCAAGTGGTGCAGTTAACATTTTCTTTTAATTTCTTTATGCCAGAAAATAACTTGGTCTGTCAACAACTCTGTATATAACATTTATAAAACATTTACATAACTAAAATCTCTTTGTGACATCACTGTTCAGGGCCCTCCCACAAGTGATCGATGCCCATTACAGCTGTTTAATTTGCAGACAGTCTGTGAGCCCTTAGGAAAAACCTTTTGACTGTTTTTGCAGAGGGGAAGATTAATTGTATCTGGCATCTTTCCTCCAGGTTGTCCCAAGTCTCCCTACAGTCATTCACGTTTGCTGCCCTCCCCCATGTAGGTCAGTGTTATCCTGATTGGACAGAGAGGGCAATTGTGGCCCCGAAGTGTCTTGCCAAAGGATGCTCAGCGAGTCAGTGGCAGAGTTGGGACTGGAACCCTATGAGTGCTAATTCCCACTTCTCTCCCATAACTGCCAGCTACATAATAAGACTGAAGCCAAATGCCTTGAATAGCAAAAAATTCATTTCTTGTTCCCTTTGATAGGAGGGGCTAGAGTTCATTGGAGAAGCAGTGGGACCATGCAAGGATAGGCAGAATCAGCCCCATCGTGATTGGTGTGGCCCGTGGATCTCTCCGGTTGCAACCTGAAGCTCATTGCCAGTGCCTGATGGAACTGTCTAAACAACTTCAGATGAAATACCACAAAAACTGTTTCCTGCTGTAGCAACTCATTCATTTATATCCCATCCTTCCTTTCTTCCCATTTGCACACTGCAGCACTTGCATTTTCCATGCCTTGTTACCACTGTCAATGCAGCTGGTCAGTGAACAATTCTGCTGCCTTGCAATAATTATTGGAGGAGATAGAGTCCCTCTTTCAGAAAGAGGAGTTTCTCTGAGGTTTTTCCCCTACTGCCCTGTTCTCTACAGGATTTGGATAAAGGGTCCCTGTCACTAGGCACATGAAAGTTACATTCTCTCTCTAATCGATTGGACAAGCAGAGTAATACCAGTATCTGATCAACCAGTAATTAAAGAGACAATTACTCTAAGAATTCACAGGCTACATTCCCCATGATTAGTGTGAAATCATTATCTGCACTTCTAGGGACTTTAGTTATACTAATAGTAATGTATCAAGTATGGCTGGAACTATTACTATCATGTTAGTGGGATAGACAGAACATTTCAATAATTGTCTCCCCCCCCCCCCACACACACACACACTGTTAGACCCTCGTCAGAGAAAAAATATTTACTGGCTGGCCTGTAACTTTTCCCAGCAATATGAGATTATGCAATTAAAGACCATCTCAGGGTGCACTCACCACCAGTGGCTCTGCCTCCTGGCCGCTCTGGGGATTAGCTCCTTCCAGGAGCAGCTGCCCCCTTTGGTGATCTATCCACTGCTCTCTGCAGCTCCAAGGTGCTCCTTCTTTGACCCTTGGCTCTTCGGCTAGGTTGCCATGCATGTCTCCCGCTTCCAGGGAATCACAGTCTTTTGATGCAAACTGTCCCAGACAGGCTGCTCTCCAATGCTTGGTCTGTGTCACTTCCCCTGGGACTGGCAGGGGAACCTGGGCCTGCCCTCTACTCCAGGTTCCAGCTCAGGGGCCCTCCAATCAACAGCAAAGGGCTCCACTGTCCTACCTTCCTGCTTTCCTCCATCTCCAGGTTCGCCAGCTTCCTACCTCCCTTCTTTCAGGGAGTGACTGCAGCCTACCTTCTGGCAGCCCCTTCTGTCACCAGCTTCCTGGCTTACATAGGCCCTGCCCAGCGGAGCCTGTTCTAGTAAATCCCTGTTCCCTGTCTCCTTCTCCAGGTGCAGCCGGGGCAGTTAATTGGCTCCCTTAGCCACCTTATCCCTCCCAGGCCCTGTGTAAGGTGAACACCTCATTACACACAGACAGGGCGAGATTTAGGGGCAGGCAACTGCCTGGGGTGCTGGGCTTGGGGGGCGCCGGGCTCAGGCTGCTGTTCTTCTTGTTAGCAACACAAGGGAAAATAGAATGTTTCAGGTATTCCGTACGTGGAGTCATTTCCCACTAACCTCCTTGAATGTTCTGGACCTCTGTAGAATCTCGTGGAACCTTCCAGACTTTCTGAGAACTACCTCTTCCTCCAGCCCCCTAGAACGTTGTCAGCCATGCCCTGTACATTTTAAAATGAAAAAGTTTCTATAAGATTAGAGGAAACTATTTTTTTTAATTTGCTTATATATGGCATGAATAAATAGAGATTCACAGATCCTAGTGTGCAAATTCATCGTCTTATATGACAGGGATAACTCATGCATGCAAATTGTGCATCAAAGGTATTCAAAAATTTAACCAATGGAGGAGGGGGTGCCATTTGGCCCTGCACACACATACAAGGGAGCTGAATCATGTTTGTCATGAGAACCATAATCTGAAATCTCCCTGTTGTTGTGGATTTGAATTCTCTCCCAGAAGGTTGCACAAATTAATTATATATTTGGCGTTAAAAAGGATAAAATTTCAGTCTTAAAAATAAGAAGCAAGTTCAGTATAGTCAAATGAGAGAAAGCAACCTGGAAGAAACCTGACTGTAGAGTTCACATGACTTCAATGCCACTACTATATGCAGGTGTGGTGGAGGGAGATGCACCATACACGCCATGCAGAGGGCCCACACAATTTAAGCCATCAGAAGACAGTTTTAGGACTAGTCTACACTGGCAATGTAAAAGCACTGCTGTGGCAGCACTTTAACATGGCGTGTGTAATCGTGGCAGAGCGCTGGGAGAGAGCTCTCCCAGTGCTCTAAAAAACCCACCTCCACGAGGGGTGTGGCTCCCAGTGCTGGGGCACTGTCTACACTGGCACTTCACAGTGCTGAAACGTGCAGCCCTCGGGGGGGGGGTGTTTTTTAAAACCTTGAGCAAGAAAGTTGCAGCGCTGTAAAGTGCCAGTGTAGAAAAGCCCTTAGTGGAGCAAAAGTGATGCCCTGATTTGTGCTGGGCCTCTGCAGGGGCACTGGGGGAAGAGCTGTGGAAAATTTAGGGCTATGGCTCAAAAGCATTTCCGAATACATGCTGTGGCTGGGGCAGCGGTCTCTGTCAGATACTGGAATGTAAGCTAGTCAGGCATCTGTATAAACTGAGCAAAACACAACGAGTTCACAATGTCAGTCTTGGGACTCAACAATTAAAGGAAAACACACAGGGATAAGGCAAATGCAACTGTGATCAATACAAACATTCTGTGAATGAGACAAATAGAGAAGTGAATCCAGCAGTGACAAGCCAGGAGTGAGACTGGGTGGGAATAATAGCAAAAATGCTGCAATTACTGCCTGCAACAAGACCAATGTGACAGACAAGATAATCAATGCTATAAAACTGTCACAATTACACATCCTCTTGCAGTAAACAAAAGGAAGAGTCTAAACAAACACGGGCCTTAAACACAATATGTTAACAAAACAGAGGAGCGTAGTGCAAACTACAGAGCTCTTTGAGTGAGATTAAATAACAGAGCAATGACCCTGCGGGTTGGGGGCAGCCCGGAGAGGAACATTTGAATCTAGAAAGTTTTGCACAGCTCTTGCTAAATGGGCTGTTTCATGCTCTTTCTATTGCCCTGGCCTCCATCCCGGTGCTCTTAACTGCCTCAGAAACAGAGCAGCAATTTCTTTCAAAGGTGAGAACCTTCATTTGCAGAACACGGGCTTCTGGTTAGCTGGAAAAAACATGGATTGTTTTTTTAATTTACTCTGAAAACAATGGTTTAAAAACAAAGAGGAAAAATATTCCAGAGACTTGGAAAGTTTGTGAAAGTCAGCAGAGAGTTGAATGAAATCCTAACCCCCATCCTAACAGCCTGTTCTGTGCCTGCTCAGAACTGCCCTAAAACGGTCACCAGCAGGCAGGGCAGGGCTTAGGAACAGCATCTTCCATTAATCCCTTTGCCACGGGCTTGCTCCCCCATGCCTCCCATTGGAGCTGCTGGCAGGGCATTCTCCATGATTTTGGAGCTCAATCCACCAACCCTTTCTGCCCCGTGGTCTGCTGGAGCCAAGATTTGTCAGCTTTTTGGGCACCCTAAAAGCTCATCATCTCTTTTTCTCTTCTCTCAGGTTATTTAGGAGGTTGGGGAATGTACGGACAGTCCTGTGGGGGGTGGGGGTGGGTTTGTACACTCACTGGGCACCTACACATGTTGGACATGTGAATTAACTAATTATGGAGAAGCCTGGTCTATAGTGGCTCTCCTTCCATTGCTGAATGCCCAAGCTACAGGTTCTTCTTGCTCCATCCCTCTGCATAGTGAATTTCACCTTCTGTGATTATGCCAACATTTTGATGCACATGCTTCAGGTGCCAGCTCAAGTTATATATAGTTAAATCTCTGCAGATTATTCTTAGGTTTTTATTCCCTAGCCACTAACACTGTAGATGCTTTCCCCCACCCAGCTGAAATTAGATTAAGAAGAGATCCTGGTGCTTCCGTGAGAAAAGTTCTTGGTGGCAGATAACGAGACAAACAGGAAATAAAGTGCAACAATGGCCTTCATTGGACATTAAAGTCAGTGGAGCTAGGACAATTGACGCCAGCTGAGATATGCCCCTTTGTGTCAAAAACATGACTTGGTAACTGCAAGTATAATTAAAACACGAATCTCTCAGCACAGTAAGTGTATTTAGGTAGACAGTAATTATTGCTGAATACAAGAGAAGTTCCTTCTTGTGGCTGTAAAATAGCTTCCACCAGGTAATAGCCATCAACACTTTCCTGCCTCAGTGTTTCCCCTGAGTTTGTGTTAATCTCTTGATGGCTTAAATAAAACAGAGGCCGACACATCTATAAAATGAATTGTGACGATAAATTCATTAATTTTGCCAAGGGTTTTTATATCCTTGGATGGTTGGTGCCATAGAAATGCAAATCATTATTAATGCCCACATAGTTAAAGGTCTACGTGTGTGAATCATAGCAATAGGCATACAGTAGCTCAGGATGCATGCTGCTAAGACTACGTGTGTGCAAATCCCTGATCTATGTGCATGCCCTGGGGGCTGTTTGAACGCACAAAAGGGTGCATGAATATTTTCATCCAGACTTTTTAAAATGTGGGATTGCTTTTGTAAGCAAAACTCAAGCATGAATTTGCTAAAAGTCCTCTCAGGAGCTCACTGTCCCAGTGTAGAAAACCAGAAAAATCACACGGGACAAACAATTGTAGCCATAGAGAAGTTCCATGGAAGAATAAAGTCCTATTTCAATGAGCAGTTATGACCAAATAACCCTAGCACTTGTTGGACAAGAAATTAACAGCTTTTCCTATGAAACTCTGATGAGATGAAGAAAAAGAACCCAAATCTTTTAAATGTACCATAGATCTGGACACATTCCAGCTCCGAGCACATTATTTTAAAATGCATGCATTTAAATGGTCTTTGAGGCCGAGTAGGTGGAATATTTACTATAGACTAAAAGAAAAGGAGTACTTCTGGCACCTTAGAGACTAACAAATTTATTAGAGCATAAGCTTTCGTGAGCTACAGCTCACTTCATCGGATGTTGCATCCGTGTAGCTCACGAAAGCTTATGCTCTAATAAATTTGTTAGTCTCTAAGGTGCCACAAGTACTCCTTTTCTTTTTGCGAATACAGACTAACACGGCTGCTACTCTGAAACCTGTTACTATAGACTGTGTGCCTCTGCTGTTCCAGATGGTGTTTACAGAGGCTGTTTAAAATTCAAAGCTCATACTTCTGTTTCAAAGATGATCTTCCCAGGGAAGTGTCTGTTTGAGCAGAAGTTCCTAAGCAAAATAAACTTCTTATGTAGGATCTATGCCTTTGCCTCAAACTAAACCTCCTTTGAACACTCTCATGACCTGACATAAAGATTTATAGCTATTTGTATGCAGATGTGTTTATTTAAACTGAAGTTATTTATGTAACTGCATTGTAATAAGATGAGAAATTCAAGGTAACTTTCCCAGTTGATACCCTTTCCATTAGCAATGAATCCCAACCAGACTTCCCAGGTAGGAGTTAGTCCGCTTTTCTGAAGGTCTGTGCACGTAACCTAAAAACATGGCTTTGCACACCTAAGCAGAGAAGAAAGTCTTACTGGGGATTCTGCTCTTTGATTAATGACAATCCCTGTGCACCAGGCTAGTGGTAAAAGGGGCTGTCAGATCCATGCTTTGGCAAAATATGATCACTGGCATTGGATTTTTAATCTGTTTCCCACATGGGGACGAGGAGGTGGTATGTTTGGATGTAATAGCAGATAATGCCCATACTAGAGCATTCTCAACAGAGTGCGGTTAAATTATGAAAGTTTGGGCTGTGTTGCAAGATCTGATTCATAGATCTATGGAGAAATGAAGACCTGTTCTCACCTCATACAGGCTGGCTTTTTCCCCTTTGCTATTCTAACCACTTCCATATCTATCTCATTCCTCACTAATTAAGTGCAAAGTAATAATCAGCCTGGGAGATTCTGAACTTGTTCAGTTCATGGTATTGTGCAGCACTGAACATGGAAAGGTCAGGGTGCTTTTCAAAGAATTCCAATCACAGCAGATAAAACAAGGGTTGCCCAGGAAATTAGCACCTAGGCCCCTTTGGAAGTAAGTACCTTTTTAAAGAGGTTCAGACAGCTAGAAAGAGAAGTGAAAGGAGATCAGAGAGTTACCAGATTGGAAAAATACTCATTTCTAATCACATCACAACAAACATCCGCTTCTCTCCTGAATGCAATAACAACCACGGTATAGCCGACAACTATGTGGAAGTGCACTTGTTAACAAAATTCAGTGGCTAGCCAATACAGAATGCTAACACTCCCTTATCATAAGAATCAGAAATGAAATTGTATTCCTGTATTTCATCTAGTGCTGGTGAGATCTTGGAGATTAACCATCTCAGAGGCTAAACTCCTCTCTCTCCACCATGTGGTCTTCCTTTCTGCCTTCCCGAAGTCGGTACAACACTCACACTGGAGCTCCCCCACTGTGCCTCATTCCTAGCCTGGAAGAACCTTAGTCTCAGCTGATACTGCCAGCATGGATGCCAATGGGTGCCAAGTGGGGTGGTGCTTTTGTGATGACCACTTCCCCCTGTGAATTGGCCTGGAAAAGCAGGTGATCAAAAAGGTCTCAATGTGAACAATTTTAAGGGAGGAAGCTGGGGAAAATAAAAGAAAAAGGAAACCAAAACCACAAACAGACTCATCACTTTCAAGGCCAGAGGGGCCCATTGTAGCCCTCTAGTCAGACCTCCTTTGTGACACAGGGCAGAGAACCACCCCAGGGTTCCCTGCATCTGGCCCCTAACGGCTGCTGAAGCTACAGTGTCTCTTTTAGCAAGACAGCCAGCACTTGTTTCAATTCGAATCCCTATAGAAAAACCCATTAAAAAGTCAAAACAAAATGAAATCATTGCACTTTATTCAAAACTTTCCCCAGAAAATAATGCCTGTTTTTGACCATCCCTACCTGAAACCTACCAACTTTTTGCACATAGACTATCCAGTATCTTCCCGGTGATGATGAGTTTCAGCATGCCAAACACCTTTCCCCAGGCACATCTCAGGAAGAAGACAGGAGAGCACGACTTTCACACAGAAAGGGACAGGAATGTACCCTGCTTATTGTATGAGTCATCTGCAGAAGGGGATCATCAATTCGATGAGACCAAAGAGCTCTGAGGATGACAGGATGGAGATACAGTTCTGGAGAGATGACAGGGTGTGACTAGGAGATCGGACAATAGCGGGGAGAGAGATAATATGCAGAGAGGAAATATCAAGGCACTGGGACAGGCACTGGAGAAAGTCTGATCTAGAGATGGGCTGGTGAAGAGGAAGCATAAACAGGGTTATTAAGTGTCGTGGCAGTGAAATGGCATGGAGTGATTATAATTCATCACACTGCAACTGCAGCATGTTGGAAATTTTATTGTGTTTGAGGTACAGCATTTCTTGAAGGCTCTGGGAAATGACCCGAGGCTCTTGCCATCTCCTGCCACGGCCCCCAGTAACAATGCACAGTCACTAATCATTTCCAGAGCAGCTTGCTTAGGAGAAGTGGATAATGTTAAGTAGCCACTTGGATACACACATCATATCTCAAGTGCACAGCAGCAGATGCCTGTGACCTGAAAAGTCACCAGGAACTATTACAGAGAAAGAAGTTTGTCAATCACATTTTAATCAGGCAATCCTGAGAAATCGTTGGATAAAACAAAAGAGAACCCAAGAAAAAAAGAAATGAAAAATGGATGAGATGTAATGGAAGAAAAGCCGACATAAAGTGCTGTCTGGAGAGAAGGGTGAGGAAAAATGCTCCACAAAATAAATTGAGAAACATGAGAAGATGAAGAGATCTCATTTATCTCTTGTGCGTTTCTCTTTCAGTGATTGAGCAATAACAGAGGAATAAAAGGGCTGCTTTGAAATCTCCTCTCTTGTTTGGGATTCACAAGAAGAGCATCCAGCGTGGAGCAAGTGTTTGGCTGCAGCTATGCATTTTTTAAAAGGTTTCCTGAAACAATGGGCCATGGCAACATCAATTAGTGTCAGGCTCAGAAACACACTCTGCCTGAGTTTGGGCAGCTGAATGAAGCAGGCCTTACTGAATTTGGGCAGTGGAAGCAATTCAGATAGTATCACTAACAGTGATGGAGGAGAAAGGTCCTTGGTCACAGGAATGACAAGCTTTTGTGAAATAAACACATGCACCAATTGAATCCCTGAATCAGCTACAATAGATACAGGCTAGTTTACAACTTATGCATTCATATTGCCACAAATCAGTGTCATTTTCAGTACCGTGATAGCAATTATTATTATTACTTATTATTTTATTGCACACACACAAAGGAAAGGGCAGTACCTGCCACAAAGTCTATATTCTAAAAAACACTGGACCACTCCCTAGCACCCAGGTCTCTTGTCTTCTGCCTAGATGGAAACTCTCCTGACATAAACAAAGCCACTTGTCTGTCTCTTTTCAAGGGCTGCAACTTGCTTACTCTTACTCTTACAACTTACTCTTGGGCCCCCAAACAACCAGCGTTTTCCACAAGCCATTGCACTAAATTAGGGATGAATCTGGTTGCAAAGTAGCTAAATGTATCTGATCTTCCACTCTCCTAGGAGCACTTCTGCTTGGCCTCTCCGTCATGAATCCTGGTCTGGCCAGCTGGGTGAGTAACTCTTAGCAGGGGTTTGCCAAGGCCCAGGGGTGTTTGCATTAATGTTGGGTTTGAAATCAATAGGGGGAAGCATTAAAGCAAATTTTACCAGAAAGGCCTACCAGAAAGGGCTCCAGGGTTATCTGCAATATTGATGTTAATTAAATGGAATCCAGAGAAGAGCCAGAAGATACAATATAATTAGCCATGTCTGCAAAGGGAATATCCGACATTCCAAAAGATGTCTTCTCAAACGTGATGGAATCTCTTCAGGCCATGGTTAGCAGGAGGGTGAGGTGTCACTAGCTACCAGGGCCTTCTCTAGATATAATGGGATAAATGGAACACTTCAAAGCTTCATTCTTACAGCTCAGAGTCATAGGCACTGTATGTTCGATTCATCAAACTGTTTCCTCAGCTCCACGGATAAACCAGCCACCCTGATGAGTGTGATTTCTCCCACAAGTGACAGGCCTTGTAATGTATTCTGAAACGATCAATATTCATTGATCCAACAGGACTGGATGCTGCAACTGTGCCTTGCCTGACACATACATATTGTTAGGGGATTTGCTAGCATGGACTTGGGCTTTGTCTTCCTGTTCAAAAGCCAATCCATGGAGAGAATCATTCTCTAATCAGTCTCTCACTTATGACTACTCTTTGCCCATGCTCACTGATGTCTGCTCAGAAAGCACCCTGCACAGAGCTAACTTAAATCTGAAAAACAGGGACACCGTGATTTGTCAGTGGACGTGGTTCTTAGCAGAGATGCTCCAAATGTTTCAAATACAATGTTTCCTCATCCAAAAATGCAGTTTCATCACAATGAATATGTTTTGCAAAAGCAGCTCAATTTGACATTTTCAAATTTTTCCAGTGAAAACAAGAATTGAAATGAAAAATGTTATTTAGTTTCTAATTGAAATTTTCGGTTTGGTTTGGATTTCAAAAATGACCTGAGAAGTTCAGTTCTTTTGTTCTGTATTGACATTTTTCATAGGAAAAAAAATCAAAACTTTCCACAAAATTTTTTGAACAAAATCTTTTTGGTTGAAATTTTTCACAAAAATAATATTGGCTACTGGAGGGATTAGGATTATGTCTCAAACGCCTTGCCTGGCTCGTTTTTCTCTTTATCACTATGTGCATAACTCCAGCTAGGGGTCTTTTCTCAAGCATTTACATTTGGGTCTGATATTTCTGAGTCTCCCATTAATAACATACACAAGCAATCTTTCCACCAGTGAGTGCCAGTGTCTGCAATAGAACAAGCACAAGTCCACCCCAGACAAAACCATCAATGTTTAGATCTTGATCTAAATATCTATCTGTCTATATCTATATATATATCTCCTCTTTTTTGTGCAAAATAAACAGTTTCCAACCAAAACATTCCTTTTGTTTTTACTGCAAGTGAGACACAAGAACAACCTATGCTCTGCTTTCTCACTGATGCTTGGAAACATGTTCTACTACTACTACCATCCCCACACATCTTGGTTTTGCTGGTGTTGTTAGTGTATTCACAACTCTCTGGCTATAACCTCCAATGGGAGAAGTAACATTGATCTCCCTATGTGAGAGCACTGGAGAAAAAGAAAAGGTCCTGAATTGAGGAAGCATTGTCTCTGTGCTGTGAAGAATGAAGATTACTGAACTTTGACCCAATTAGTCAAAGATCTCCGTTTTTTAAAGAGAAAAAAACCCAAGACAATGGTGGGCAGAAATGGAAACACACTGTGCATTGCACATAAGCACCAAAGGGAAGAGAGGAAAGGAAGAGGTTAGACTGCAGCTCATGGTACCAAAATCATGACTGCCACAGCATAAAGAATTTTTAACTTGAAAATTCAGGCTGGGCGACCTACAAGTGTCAATGATGTACAGCTGTGAAAACCGGGACATGGGTGGTCTGATCTAGTAGTCAGAGTGGGAGTGAGGGGCCAGGTCTGGATACCAGGACACCAGAAACTGAGATAGGCCAGAGGGCAGCCCAGGAGTCAGGGTGAATAGATGGGCAGGCTACCAGGAGGTCAGAGTCTGGGAGCTGGTGGTGTAGGGGAGGCAGTTCCAAGCAGGGAAAAACCCAGTTACTACAGATGACTGCCTGTTCCTGTGCTTGGTTTAAATAGATGCAGGGAACCAGTCAGGAGCCTAGGAGTTTTGCCAGTCAGAGCCCAGGACTGGAGTCTTCTGCCAAGCTGAACTTCAAGTTCTGACAACTGTTAACAGGACACTGGGTGGATGTCAGAACATGCCCGGTGGGCCAAGGTTCAAGCCCTGTAGTCCTTGACAACAAAAATGGGCAGGGTCTTACATGATTGATGGATAGAGACCCCCACTCCATTGGCTCTAAGGTAGGTGCACAGAACATTAAGAAAGAAAAAGAACTCAGGGACGTTTAGCTACTATATTATTATTATTTATCATCTGTATGGTTGTAGTGTCTGCAGGTCCCAGTCCATATCAGGAGCCCATTTTGCTGGGTGTTGTACAAACTCTTGTTAAAGGTAGTCCCTATCCCAGTGAGCTTATATGTGAGAGTTAGAAGAAGTGGCTCCAAGATCTCTGAAGCTACTGGATGTGGGGCAACTTCTCTACTCACATGGGGCCTTATGCAGCTCCCATCGAAATCCATGGGAGTTTTGCCTTTGGCTGCAATGGAAGCTGGAGAACGTCCATCATCATTTCTGTAGCTTTGGTTTGAATCGCTGTTACTTTGCCTGCAGCATTGAGCCCTGTTCCACGTGGAGCCCCTTCTAAACTAGAAACCACCTCAGAGCACTGGGAAAGCTCTGGCCTGAATGATTCCAGTGATGGGCCTAGTTTTTCTAACTTCATCAAAGAGTTTCACCTGACATTAGCAGATCCAGCTTCTGAGATATAAAATGCCAGAGGGACATTGTTCTTCCATTTCATCAGCTCTTTAAGCAAATTAAACCTTTTCAGAAGAGGTTAGGGGAGGCAAGGCTCTGAGGAAAGTTCAGGGCAGCATAATAAACTTAAATGAGGCCAGAAAGCAAATCACTCATTGCACAGACTGAAGCTAGCAGGCATTTCACGCACCACAGGAGTATGGCTCCATCCAGGAGGCTGGGGTTGGAGGGGGGGGAGGGGGCGCTTCCCCAAATGCTGAGAGTGAAGTGCAAGCTCCTGAGATGGATTTAGAGCTCTGCAATGCAAAAACCAGTCTGCATTTTCTCCTAAAATTCTATAGAATTCATAGATCTGGCAGTAAAATCGTATGGGGGAAAGAACTAATAAGAAATGATTGTTGTCCAAAGCTTGGTTTCTATTGCTGGAGACCTACCCTGCTGCCGGTTTGCCATTCCATTGCACCTGATAATCTGGGAGTCTGACAGTCTCTCCACTAATAGGGGGTTGACTTTTGTGAAAGAAAGCAATTGATTCTGGGGTGTGGTGGGATTTGAAGGGGTAAAACTCTGAGCATTGATAATGTTCAACTTAGACAGGTTTTGCCAGGCTTCTGGATGTTTAAGAAGCATTTGAGCAAAATCAAAAAACCCAAACTGCTTAACGATATATGCAACTCAGAGTGTAAAACTTTACAGGCTCAGAGGAAAGCAAAGAAGATTTACACACATGGTGATTAACTCCTCCAGTACATATGGCACCAAGACGTCACTAGAACCTGTTTTTCCACCAAATGCATCCGATGAAGTGAGCTGTAGCTCACGAAAGCTTATGCTCTAATAAATTTGTTAGTCTCCAAGGTGCCACAAGTACTCCTTTTCTTTTTGCGTACAAACACTATGGATGCAGCTTGCCTTGGAATAGGATTAGTATATGTGGAACTGAATATATTCATAGCAGGTGATTAGAATGTCTTTTAAAAATAGATGAGCTCTTTCAGGTCATAAAATGGGTTCACTTCCCCAGCAAAGGCCAAAGTAGCTCAAGATTGCAAGACAAAAGCTGCATTTCCCTTTCCATTCTGCTCACAGACACTCTGGAAAAGGAGCCAGAAGGGGCCAGACTTGCTAATAGCATGTGAAAGTTTGATCTGAGTAGAAATTTTCCATCACGTCATATTACTCTTTGTTTCCCTTGATATGGTCTGAACAGCTCTCATCACAATTACGCTTCAGACATGTGAGAGGAAGCCAGTGCTGATACGACAGTAACGCAACATAATCAACATAGCAAAACTGCTAATAGCACAGGAGTTTGCTAATGGGATATGCATCCTCCAGGAAAGGGATGGAGAGGTTTTTATGGACTCTTAGATACCTGCTACCTCAGTGCTAGACTCTAATAGCACTGGCATGACAAGGTTGTATGCCATTTCACAGATACAGTGAAGCTGTAGTTTCTGAACCTTCTGCCACAGAGAAGTTATGGGCAGTAAAACCCCCTCCAGCTGTATCTACTCCACTGTTCATGGGCTCCTGCAGGATTCTCCTCCACAGTATATTCCCCAGTGACTGGTCCGTCCAGGTTTAATTGCGGGTGACATTTGTTTATAGTTTAAAATACAGCCAAACCAAGGGCTGGACTTTGAATACCTGACTTGCCCTGGTGCATGGGTCTTCAGGCAGGCCTCAAACTGCTACCTGCTGAACTTTAAGTACAGGCAAAGTTGCACTGAAGTCAAGAGGCCAATGCCACAAATACTTGCATGGTGGCACAGGCAAGGGGTTCACTCTTGGGCCCCACACTTGTATTTTGTTTTCCCTTCCCCAAAATACACACCTTGACCTCCATCCACCCCAGAGTCTGATCTGGCTTCCCAGGAAAGATTTTATGGCCAAGTGATAAACTCTGGTACAGAGAAGCGGGGGCAGCTCACACGAACCATTCTAGTAATAACTACAGTCAAAGGAGTTACAGAGAATGACAAATGCAAATGTTTCTGTGTCATCCAGTACAGGAACAGCCTTGGAAAAGATTATTCCTGTGTTCATTCAGCAAGGAAAAGTGCCTTAAATTTGTACTTGTAAAGGGATTATTGTGTTAGGGCTCGGAATGAACTAATCCCCACATTGCCATCTAGCCTGTTGTTCTTTTGTAGCGAATAATCAGCATTAATTCTTTAAAGTTTTCCTCCCCCCTCTTCCCTTACTCCAATAAATGTCACAAAATCATTTATTAGTCAGAGATGACAGGCTGTAGACTCTAATTTGATTTCCCTACATGCACGCTGCTGATGTCCCTTGGGAGACGGAGTAATTTTTGCCACTTATTTTTAGAAAATGACATTGCTCTAAATGCCAACAAAGGGGGGTTAAAAAAAATCTTCCGCCTGTCACTGGCAAGAACAGCCTGAGCTTCTGCCTTATCCCTTTTAACAGTTAATAGCGCTCTGGTGGAACCAGGAGAGCCTGTCTGCCAGGTAAGCACATTGCAAGGGCAGCAAGCTCTCCAGCCTTTACTCCTTGCGATGATGCCAGGGCTGGATGGATCCGCTGTTTTTTCTTCAAATCTCTCTGGAGACCTTTACCATCCTTACTGATGCTCTGGTTCTTCATGACAGGTTTCAGAGTAGCAGCCATGTTAGTCTGTATTCTCAAAAAGAAAAGGAGTACGTGTGGCACCTTAGAGACTAACAAATTTATTTGAGCATATTACTCTTCAGTGTTCAAACGAATGAGGAAGAGAGCAATGCAGGGAGATGGCAATGCACTAGAGCTGGCTAAATCTTAAGATGTTCAAAGCTCCAGCTTCTAATAATCCCTGAAAGGTCTGGATGCTGATCCAAACTTTTTAATCAGACACATCAGAGTTGTCTTTTCATTCTCTTCCTGACTCAGTCAGATTCTTCCAGAGCAGAACCATTGGGGAGGGAGGCTCCTACGCTAACAAGTTGCCATGGTAACACTCTGCAATGTGGCGGGCAGCTAATCTCACGAGGGGTCAAGAGACATTTCTACGCCTTTAAACTTTCTGTATGCTGTGAAGCTGGGTGTACTTTTCCCAGGCTAGAGGAAGAGCTCTGTGTGGCTCGAAAGCTTGTCTCCCTCACCAACAGAAAATGGTCCAATAAAAGATATTACCTACCCCACCTTGTCTCTTTAAACTTTCTGGTAACTTTGGGTTATCAAAAACAAAAATGAATGCTACCACAAAGGAGAATGGAGTTACCAAAGCAATGATATACGGACAGCAAATTAAGCCCATCTCCACAACATGCATAATATTCCCCTGAAATCTAGGCTGCATTGAGTAAATCTAGTATTTAGGTTATTTTCAAAATATTTATATAAATACTATAATACACTATTAGATTTCCCAAAATGTGAGTGCTCAGTTTTCTCTTCTATGGGTATAACCATCAGTGACACGTAGTTATTCAAACTGCATTGGCTTTAGCATGCTCAAGAGCTGCCACTGTGAAATGAAGAATTACTACATATGGCCATTGCCTTTAAGTAAGAGTCATGCATGCACCAATGTCCACTATGGCAGAGATTTAATTTTAAACCTTGAATAAGCAAACTGTATAGGAGCCTACATCTTTGTGCATTTATCTTCAGCCTTCACAGCTGAACCAGATAGTGAACCAGGAGTTTTATTTAAATTGAATATTTTTAGTGCTTCCCAATATGCTGCCGAATAATGAAAAAGGATTTTTGTAGCCTTGTTTAGCTCCATTTTTATAGCAGTAGTCTGATTCAGCCTGAAAGAGATAGTAAACTTGAGCAGAGTTTAAAATGACTTAAGAAGGTCCTAAGGTGCTTTTAACCTTTTGAAGATGGATGTTCTAGGACAGAGTGATATAAACTCTTTGGCCTCTGGGAGTTTTTCCTGTCTCAGGATTCAGCAGGTTTCATGATGACACTGCAAATACTTTAGTTTTAGGATCTTCTCCCTGAACATTCTATGTTAGCACTGTAAGTCCTGTGTATTTTTTCTGTCCCCCAGAAATTTTCACTGCACATTTGGCTTGTGCAGAAATCATCTGTTGTCAACAAAAAAAGGTTCACTTGGAAATTGATCTGGGAGGTACAAAGTCTTCAAAGTTGGAGCTTAAGGAGAATCAATTCTGAAATCATGCACATTGGCTGCCTCCAAGACATGCCACTAAATTGCTTTCCATCTCCTCTTCCTGAGTGCTATGCTTCTTTGGTTTTGGTTCAGAAGTTTACATTACAAACTAGAAATAATATAATCCTGATAGTGAACTAGAATGGATCTAAATGCTCACAACTGACCACATGGTTCAAGACAAGATGAGTCCTATTTCAAAGGAAAACTAGATAGTACCAACCCCAACCCTCTCAAAAAACAAGACCAAAATAAATAAATAAATAAATTCCCAACCTTGAAACCTCTTCATGTTTCTATAGCCTGCAGCATTTTCACATTTCAGTTACATGGTTCTATATTTTTGGAAATGACAGCAATGCTGCTGATGAAACTTTGGAAGACCACACATATGCATTTAATTTAACATTTCCTGGTCTCTTAACATTACCTGGTTGCTATAGCAAGATTCTGATCTGTGTCACTCTTGCCTTTAAATGAGATGGGAAAATTTAAAAAAGATATATTTGTAAATAAAGGGCCCAATTCCTTGTCTATAATGGATTTAAGGTTCTTACATTCCTACAAACAGAAGTCACTATTAATCAATTTCTAAAATAGCTACAGACTGTATCAGTCTAGAGAAGAAGAGAAATGGAAAATGGCAAGTAAAAATAAACTCTTTATAGCCTTTCAGAGACAGCAAAGGATGGTCAAAGATAGCTCCTTTCTGCAGAGAATGTTACTTGTCACCACCACCTGTATCTGTAATGTATGTAAACCTTCCTTCTCCTGGGTGATACAAGTGGTACAAAGGACAAGTTCAATGTATTTCCAGGGTTATGGGTGGAAGTCCCTTTCAAGACAAATACAAGGTTGGCTCAAGTTCCTATTTAGAATTTACTTACACTTATGGTTCTAGGAGAATTAAAATAAATCCCTGGTCACCTTTGATATTGCCACCCAAAAGCTTATGGGATAAAGTCTAAGTAAAAAACCAACATACAAATTCAGTTTGAGGGAATGAGGACTTGTCTCTGTTGACCCATTTCAGCTGCAATAGTAGGGCCCCCCCGTTCTAGTTTATTTAACACAATGTTATACTGTTAATGGCACAGTGCAGAGGTAAGAAGTTATTTACTGCTGTGATTGCAGAGCTAAATGTAATTAGCAATGCATCTCAAAAAAGTAGCACTTTCTGGTGTGAATGAAACTCCAGGAGGTATCAAAAAGGCAGGCCCAGAGTTCTGAACATTTGATCTTTTGCAACTTGCTTGTTTTTTTTATTGAGTCACCTTATTCACATTCTATTTACTGTTGGAAGATCTAATCCCAGCCCTCTCTTGTTCTGAAATTTCAAGCTTGGGTCATTGCATGGCTCTGAACTCCTTTCGTGGCTTAGCTGTATTATTTTTCATCTTCATTAAATTTATTTGTCCTTTAGGGCTGTTTTACAGGATTAGTGAGAGAGCTTTTTCACCCCTTCGGCCTCCTTCTCTGGTGGCTTTTTCCCTGAGCCTTGTTAGCATTCAGAAACATATTCTTTAGGGTTCTGTTTTCAAGGTTAAAACATTCTGATGGCAAGTAGGATTCCTGGTCTAAAGTTTTCCTTTGAAGTCTTTTTACAAGCCATTGGGGAAGTAACTAGGCAGCGAGGCACTGCCTGGAATACTGACACTGGGACTTAGCTCATGAACTAATGCCCAGTGAAATTTTGCAGTGATTTCTGGAAGGGTATTTGGCTAATGCAACAGAACGTTAATTCTAAAAGAGAGAGAGAGAGAGAATGAAACCATCAAATAATGAACACCAGGTAAGTTAATCATTAGCATTTTGTTTTCAAAACTGTACCTGTTCAATCAGTTAATATTCATGAAATATCCTATGTACATTACATTAAGCCATTTTTTCAGTATCTTTCCACTGTGCTAGGAGAGTGCATGCTATATATTGTAAAACTGAAAGAATAATTAGAATCCATTACTGGGGAAGAAAGCTAAGTAATTACCATTAATAAAAAATCCTTGACCATTTTCTATCACGTAGGCAATCCAGGTAAGGTATACTTCAATAATCAATAACAATTTGCGTCAATAACCAATGATAGAACCAGTGCCAGCAGGTTAGCCTTCCAGTGTGATCCACCTCTATGTAACAAAACAGGTTACAAAGCCTCCTTGAACATACCTATGTCACTAACGAATACACAGATCCAAAAGGAGGGAGATAATGTCTAGCTATCACAGACAAGACTCCCTCTCGCTAGAGGCAAGGGTTAACAAGACAACTCTTAGTCCTGGGTACCTTGAGAACCATCACAGAAGTTTTGTGCGAAATGTCACAATCCGTCACAAAGATCTGGCCTCTCTTCAATCGCTGATTAGATTCAAAGGCAGCGTTGCCTGCTTTTCATCCGCGTCACCAGGCTGAGCGCCCCAGCACGCATCGCTCTCAAACTCTCCATCAGTGTGCAAAGGGATGCACGTCCTGATTGTGCCTGGTGCCATTTGCAGGGCCACCCCAAAGATCTATGGATTTGCAGGATTGAGCCAGATCTGAGAACTGCACTGCACAATGCCTGGTGTGACACCATCAACTATCACAATAGTACCAGCAGCCTATCCATGTTCGATTGATTTGGGGTCAGCATGGCTGGTGGATCTGCAGCTTCTCAGCATGGGCCTGGGGCAAAAGAAGAGAGACTGTATTTAAGGGGGCTTGCTTCTTTGAGTAGGGTCCATCACTATTTGCAAAGAACTGGCTGTACAGAGAAGAAGCAGGAGGGACTCTGCCTCACCTGAAATGCTGACAAGACCTTGGACTCACAGAGAGGTTGAGGTCTGACTAGGCTGGGCGGCTTCTCAGGACGTGAGTTATTTTGCAAAGATCAGGAACTCTCTAGTGCTTTTAAAGAGCAAAGAGGCTGTAGGTAAGAATTCCTTTGCTAACCCGCAATTGCTTTCCTGCCATGTGGTCCCTGAAGGGGTTAAATTAGGATCTGAATTGAAACCAAAGTGACCACAGCCTAGTGGGACTCAGAGGAAGCATGTATAAATGAAAGGGGGAGCTCAGGAGGCCTGAGGCATTGGTTCCAGTGTTGGGGGCAGCTGGATTGCAGTGATCCATGGAAGGGATTAGTCAAGGGGTCTGAACCCAGAAATGTGTCTTAGAGACCCTTAGCTAACAACAGTGACTAGACTCTGCCTAGACCCAGTTGGCTTAAAAGCACCTGGGACCCAAGAGTTGGGTCCACTCAGAAAAGTGGTGTCTGTTTAAAGCAGGGACTGGGCCAGTTTGTGAGGGTGAGCTCTTCATCTCTCATGGATTAATAAAAGCAACCCAGGACTTCTGCAGCCAGGTACTCAGCACCCTGGCCTGAAATTAACCCCTGGGCAGAGAGTCAGCACAGTGTCTATGGGACAATGAAGTCTAGTTTAAACTCACAAAATAGGACTCAGATCGGAGTTAAAAAGTGCATAAGCTTTGTGCTTGCCTTCTGCAGAGGGGTGAATTTCACGCAGTATGGTTAGAGGTGGGAGAGTCTATCAGTGACTCCTTAGCACAGACTGACTCTCACAGTTTAAGATCTCGCTATGCCAGCTGGCATAGGAACATGGAGGGAAACCTGCCAGTGTCAATATGCAATTTTAGAAAAATACTTTAAAAAGGTTATAATAAGAGGGAAAACATTAGTATGGGGGGGGGGGAGAAACAAGCCACCACAACAACCACCTTTATAATACCAAACAGTAACCCAATGCCACTCACCTAGCAGATTAATATTCCAGATAGGAAATACAGATCTATTGTGTCTCATCTCCTTCATCTGCTGTGTTAATTGTCAGTGCCCTGAATCAACAAATGATGGAAGGTGTCAGTTATATTGTGAAAGACAGAACAGCAGCCATTACCTTAGCAAAATATTACAATTTCCTTATTCCCTTCAGAAAAAATATCAAGAGAGTTACTGGGAATCTCCACAAAGATGATTGATGGGACAACTTTCCTAACTGATCGATCATTCAGCAGTCTGAAAGGGAAATAACCCAAGACCTATAGGAATTGATTACGGATTGATGCAGGCTGCTGCAACTTAATTCTGCAGTAATGCTTTTTTGTAAGTAGAACCAATGCTAATTATCATGATAGGAGCACCCTGAGGGCACATCTCGGTGCTAACACATAGGAAGACATGACTCCAATCTGGAAGAGTTATTGAGGTACTTATCTAGGCCTCCCCTCACCATAGTCTGTGAGTATCTCACTGGGTTTTATCCTCATGGCTCCCTGAGGCAGGGAAGTGGGATTATCTCTGTTGCACAGATCAGCAGTTGGGTCACAGGGGAGATTAAGTAACCAATATCACACAGAAAACCAGGAGTTTAGCTCACATTCCCTATATCCCAGGACAGTTCCTGTCCAGCAGACCAGCCCTTCTACCCTCGTTTATGCCTGCAAACAGTTATGTATGTGCTTTGCTTTTTGCACATGCATAATTCCATTCAGCTCAATAGGACTATGTGTATCCGACCGGAATTGGGGCCTAATTTAAGATAAACAGCGGTAACAAACATGAGGAGGGAGGGGTGAGGGAGAATGAGGGTGATAGGAAGTTTGTACAGGCTGGGTGTGTGCACAGCTTGATGGTGCTGAGATGTTTACATTTCTAAAATGATATAAATCAAACTTTAAATATCTCTTTAAATATAAGTCTCCTATGGATTTAGAATTAAAGTTTAGTGCAGCTCTGGGTTTCTATAGAATACCAGCAACACTAGGTTGTACAGGGAAAACAAAGGAGAAAGCCCATTTGGCCATGCTGATCTATATAAAACTGTACAAAGGGAAAGCAAAGGAAAGTCCTTTTAGCCACATGGATCAATATAAAACTGTTTTCCTTACTAAACAGACCTTTAGTTTTCATGCAAACTTCATAGTCCTATTAAAAGTTAATGGGATTTGTGCTCCTAATTCACTTAGGAGCTTTGGAAAATCCCACAGTAAAATGTGAACCCATTTTGTTTCACCTTACAGCATATTACAGTGGGCCTGGCTTCGTGGAGTAACTACCACTGAAACAGCATATCTCTGGCGACATATCATTTTATGACTATGTGTGCACTGCGTCTGATGGCTGAGCATGCATGAGGAATTTTAATTCCTGAATTAAAGTGAGGACCCCGGCAGATTAGATCTGGATTGAAGTTGCTGTTTCGCTTTCTGTTAGACAATTTGATTTTCTATAGAAGGGAAGGCTGACGATTTTAAATGCTTTTGATCAAATCTTTTTTCAGCCTTTATTTGCTGAAATTAAGTGAGTTTTGATTGGAAAATAAGCTTAACCAACTGCTTTATTAGTCAGAGGAAATTGCTTTGGCTAATTGACAGAGGAAATATTGGAAGAGAAATCAAGACCTGGAAAATGTTACTTAACAGGAGTAGTTCAGCTCCCCTTAATCATGTTAGAATACAATTTTGTGGAGATATTGAATGCAGGGATGTTACGGGCTCTTTTTCAAGGCAAAATAGTAGAAATTTTTCCTACTAGAGGAAAGTAATTGCATTAGATTTATTGAAATAAAGATGATTTATCCGAGTTTGTGCCTGGGAATATGAGTTCTAGAGATGAAGAAACAAACTTGATTATTTGATTCACTTTTTTATACAATTAAAGTTTTATTACTTGAAGATGGAGAGGGGAGAAAAACATTGCACTTTGTTCCCAGTAAACTAACACTGGTGATTGCCTCTCAGCAAATTCTTCACAAACAAGATTGAGTGACACTATCAAAGGATCTTCTTGCTGATGAAAGAGACTTTGCTTTATGTAGAAAGATATACACATTGGCAACATGCATTGCACCAACATCCTATTCCAGTTTAATTTGGCGGGCACATCAACAGCTCTCTGGGAGTGACTGTATGTGCAGTGAACTTTGCAAATTCACTGCTGTCTCATGGCTTCTTTTTTTTTTTTTTAAATCTTTTAATGTATAAATAGCCTTGTTCTAGATTTGCATACAAAATGCCAATGGGTAGCTCAGCACTGTTGTGTATACAACAATCATGAGTCTGTTACTTGCCAAGTCTGCTAGCTGGGATCTCTGCTTTCATATGTTATTTCTATGCCCTTGAATTTTGAACCATCACAGGAACCTGTCTGCAAGGAGCTGAAGACTGAAGTACAATCTGTTTTCTATCATGTGAGTGGGGCTGAAGCATAATTTGTGTTGTTTGCCCCAGGCTCTCACATTACTGTGTTCTTAACATAGTTTCTCTGCCTTCTTTTTGTGTGCGTTTTTTCAATAGCCATAAAGGGTCAAAGTGTGTGTGTGCACAGGCATACAGACCTTTCATCTTGGGGACCCCAATGAAGAGTGGTGAAATGAAAAGTCTATTTAACTTCCCTAAGAAGCATTGAATCAGTTCTAATCGATGTATTTCCTGCATTCTGGAACCCTTAGGCTGCCTGCTGGACCCTTGGAAGCCGAGAAGATTGATGGTCTCATGGCTAAGGCACGTCAGGAGACGTGTGTTCAGTTCCTGGCTCTAGCACAGACCTCTCGCGTGGCTTTGGGCAAACTGTTGTAGGGTCAGGTTTTTAAAGGTAGTTAGGTGCCTAAAGGTGCTTGATCTACCCATTGGAGTAGACACCGAGGTGCTTTTGAAAACCTCCACTAGGCTTCTATCATGATCTTTACAAATCTGACCCAGAGACTGATGCCAATACTTCCCAACTCCCAGGGGTGTTGCGAGAATGAACCCAGAAATGAGTCTGAGAGAGTACAATTTTCCCATGGAAAAGCTTGTAAATAAACCCATTTTTAAACAATTTATTTAAGCAGTTTTAACAAGTTTACAAATCATTGCCATGTAAAATATCAGAAACAAAACAATTATTACAACAGTTAGCTTTTGTTTAAAGAGACATTATGCAGGACTATAATCATCAGATCTTTCTATTTAACAGAGTGTTACCATATTACAGAATGAACATCGTTAAAACACCTCTGTCATTTCTAGTGACTTTATTAAACTGAGTGAAACTTCTATACACACATGTTTAACAGACCATGTACATAAGAACGGCCATAGTGGGCCAGACCAACGGTCCATCTACCCTGTATCCTGTCTTCTGACAGTGGCCAATGCCAGGTGCTTCAAAGGGAATGAACAGAACAGGGCAATCATCAAATGATCTATCCTCTATCATCTAGTCCCAGTATCTGGCAGTCAGAGGCTTATGTCTATCAAATGTCAATATACAAAAAAGTTGGACAGGTGTGCTGGTGTTTTTGCATGTGATTGTACTTTATCTGAATACTGAATAAAAAGGACCAAAATATCTAAGTGTCTATCTGTCTTCTAAATAAGTTAGAAAAGATTTTACTAAGTAGGCGACCAACCACATGTATTCCATGACTCTCCCGATCTTTGAAGCTCTCTGGTTTGTGATTCGGGTTAAGATCTGGATTATTTGCAGTGGGTGTAATTGGTGAGGGGAAATAACTGATTTATCTCTAGTTCTATCCTAAATCCATAGCGCAGCCTTTGCTAAAGGGTATGTGTAAATTTCTGGA
The DNA here is from genome assembly GCF_009764565.3 of Dermochelys coriacea. Lineage (NCBI taxonomy): Eukaryota > Metazoa > Chordata > Testudines > Dermochelyidae > Dermochelys > Dermochelys coriacea. The sequence goes on from NC_050088.1 coordinate 1,975,804, forward strand.
GAGTTTCAGAGTAGCAGCCGTGTTAGTCTGTATTCGCAAAAAGAAAAGGAGTACTTGTGGCACCTTAGAGACTAACAAATTTATTAGAGCATAAGCTTTCGTGAGCTACAGCTCACTTCATCGGATGCATTTGGTGGAAAAAACAGAGTGTTTTTTCCACCAAATGCATCCGATGAAGTGAGCTGTAGCTCACGAAAGCTTATGCTCTAATAAATTTGTTAGTCTCTAAGGTGCCACAAGTACTCCTTTTCTTTTTTCTGGAGAGTGTGATTTTTTTTTATTAATCCACAGTAGCCTAGTGATGTTTACTGTACCACAATTTTCTTGTACAATAGAGATCCAGTGTTTGGATGGGTTGGAACTCCCCCCAATCCACTGCTTTGGGCTGGCTGGCTTAATAGTACCATAGAAAATTTGGAATAGCCAGCCCACCCTGTTTAATGGGTCTGTACTAAGTATCTGCTCTCTCTCTCTCTTGGTCTGACAACATCCTCTGCATTTCTGCTAGAGTTTTATCTTGGATAATCACAGAAAAATTTTGAAACAAGAAAGATATCCTTGGCATTTAAATGATGGAGCACTTCCAAGTTGTTTGAGATTTGAATTCCCAGGTATTTTATAGAATTTGTTATCTATTTGTATCTAAATATAAACCCATTCTTTACTATACTGAATCCAAATAGCACATGCTTGTGGAGTCCAAGCCTCCCTGCTATTTTTACCTTCCCTGTTACGGACCCCACAGCCATGCTGCACTCTGTCCCTGCAATAGCCTCAGGAGGAGGATGCACAGCTGAGCCAGCCAATTCTCTTGGGTTTGGAGGGTTATTTCCCAGCTGGGGATCAAAGGCCCTTCCAGCTGAGCTCTGATTAGAAGAGCTGCACAATCCAGAAGCCAGGGCAAGGAGTCTCCACGGAAGAGAAATGCTACTCCGATGGCTTGTATTTTTTGTCTGGTGTTTTTAAGTGCACTCCTTGAAAAGCTACAGCTGGAGACTTTTGTCAAGTTTGGTTAACCAGAGCCCCAGATAAAACCCACCTGGAGTGAGTGACTTTGTGTTTCAACCTAGACTCCTGATGAGTGTGTGTTTCTTGCAGTTCCCCCAGCCTTGAGCCAGTTCCTCTTCTAGGATGCAGGTTTCGTAGGCCACTCATCTGCTTGGAATACCTACTTTCTAGATCACAGAGTCATCTATTATCTATATTACAGTAGCACCTGCTGGCTACGGCTGAGATTAGGGTCCCATTGTTCTGGGCACTTCACAAACACACACAGAGAGAGACAGTCCTGATCTGAAGAAGTTAGTCTACTTAGACAAGTGATAAGAAGTGAAATGACTTGCTTAAGATCACACAGCAGGGTAAGGAAAGCTAGAACCCAAGACTCTTAGGCCAGTGCCTTGTCCTCTCGGCTCGACCACCCACCGCATATCCATTACTTGAGAGCCTTGCTGTTGCCTGTTACCCAGCAGGAGCCAGGGGGGAATGTAGAAATCTGCAGAGTGGAGATCTTGGTGACAGATGGTTAAAACCCTGTATAAACCCTTCAGAATGGTATTTGAGAAGGAAGCTGGAAGTCAAATCCTGGATCCTTTTCCTAGGTGAGGAAAACAAAATGCTAAAGAGCTTTATGGCTGAACCAGGGCTTCCAGAGATATTGAGGGCACTGAAGGATGGGTCCAGAACCCAAATGGAACTCAGCCCCAAATTCAAACAGAGGGAAGCAGAAAAAGTAAGCGCGTCTTCAGCAGGGACCTTTGATGAAGTCACTGGGGCCCCTTATCACAAAGCAGAGGTTAGAGATAACAGATCATCAGCCACCCACTTATTTCCTTGCTGCAAGCACTAGGCACCAGTCCATGGAGCGGATCTCCCTGCTGCAGGCACTGGGCACCAGTCCATGGAGCGGAATAGGAGCTCTGTTGCAGGAGAGCAATAACATTCCCTTCCAGTCGATAAGCATCTGAGATGCTGTTAGCTGCACAGCTGGTTTGCAGCGCTTCCAAACATTTAATTAAGGCTGTAACACTCTTCTTATGCACTGGATTTCCAATCTCCCTGGGCTGTGGATTTGTAGCCCAGCTGTAACAGCTCTTCCAATCATTGGTCAGTCGAAGCTATAATGGCTATACTGCCAATTAGCCTCCATTCCAGCCATGCTGATTAAGGCTGTCATGCTTCCACTGGGCAGTGGGATCGCAGCTTCCCGGGACAGATGGGGATGATGCATTCCAAATGCAGCAGTTAAAGTCAGAATGCAAAGGGCAGAGCCATCTCTTCCAAAGCTAAGTGCCCAAGCGATGAGGATTTGGTGGTTGGGCCAGCGGAGTGACCCTCAGAACCCTGACCTTCCTGAATCCTCCAAAAACTCAGCCAGACCAGGAAAGGAAAAGAAGAAAATGCTGCTCACCAGGATGAAGTTTTAAGGGTTCCAAGATAGGGTCTCTAAGAGGCAGATATTCCCACTCCTGGACATCTCCCCCACCTGTTCATTAGCTTGAAGCCTGCACTTCTCACCATGATCGGCATTACACATTCTCTATGTTGGGAGCATTACAGATGCCCTGGGTAGGACTTGCATTACATAGCAACTTCACTGCAAGTCACCTAATTAAATATGCCCCATCTAATCAACTGCAGCTTCCATCACCTTCTTGCCACCAGTCCTAAATGCTGAGATCTACAAGGGAGCCACGAAGATTGAATAGCACATTTCCCTGCAATGTTTTTCTTTATAGTGCTGGAATAACTGAAGTCTAAGCATTAGTTCCTGGAGGATGCCAGAGGAAGGCAGCAAGAAGCAGGGTGACGTAAATGGCTCTTCTCTGACAAAGTGCCTGAAATGGCTCCTCTCTGGATTCTGCTTTAAACAAAGGCTTTAGCTGAATAAGGAGGAGGATATTCCTTTCTTTTCATGGCTCTTCTCAGTAGACCACACAGAGCATGTTGTAAGGCCCCCCCATACCTCCATGCTGCCCAGCCCAGAATGAGATCTGTTGAAACCTGAAGCCATTATTCATACACTGTAAAGAGAAGTGATGACTCCAGTCCCTCCCACTTCTCCTCCTATCCCCCAGGGTCTGGCTGGATCACTGAAAGTGATGGACTCAGTCTCTCAAAACCTTAATCATCCTTCCGCTTCGGTCACTGACGAGGTGTGAAAAATAAGCCTGCCGGAGCCCACCTCTTTCCAGGTCCTGCTGGGAGCGAGCAGCTGGAGGGAAAACACCCACTCCCTGCACAATGCGGCCCCGCTTGCTTCGTGAAAACAAATCCCTGCCTCTGGCCGTAATGAGACTTCCTGAGCGAGGGGCTGCGACTGGAGCTGGGCCCTCACTGGGTATGTCTACACCGCCTGCAGCAGTGAGCCTGGGTCCACCAACATGGCTACCCCACTGACAATAGTGGCTTGGGCTGGGGATCATGTTCTTCAACCTGTCTCCCACCCTAGGCCTCGGAGCTGAGCAGCAGTGTCTACCTAGCGAGGAGGCTGGCTGCCCTGGGCTGCATAGAGATACCCCTGAGGCAGAGAGATGAGCTGAGGGGTTGGGAGCAGTGGGAAGGGCCAGCTTTGGAAGAAGAGAAACAAAAATCCATCTCCAAGTGTTGACTTTCAGAACTGATCGCGTGTTCTGCCAGCATTTGGAATGGACCGGGCTTCCCGGCCCAGCGCTCCATCATGCTGACAGCTCCTGAAAAAGTGCCTGGGCCAGCTGCTTTGCATGATTGTTAGGCTCTGAGGCTCCAGATAGTCCTATCAATCCAGGCTTGTCAAGGCTTGTTTTCCCTTACAGTGGTCAAAACAAAAGTAAATCTAGGCAGCAGCTGGGAAAAAACTCCTCTGTGAGCTCTAGGAGTGCATTTCTTTTCAAGCAATTAACTCCCCCAGCCAGGCTGGTCTACACTGGGATGGGAGCTAGGACCTGGGAATAACCCGGTCCAGCTATTCTGCAGTGGTGAATTCCTCCAGCCTTCGGTGGTTTTACAGAAGAGCTTCTGACCTAGACAGATGAGATAGAAAGTGTGGAAGAAAGGACATATTGCAATACCCATTATACAGATGAGCAACTGAGGCACGGAGATTAAGTGACTTATTCAAGGGCACATGGGGAGTCTGTGACACAGCCAGTAATAGAATCCAGATCTCTTGACTTCCAGTCCAATGCCTTAATCATAAGTCCGTCTGTCTTCTTATTAGCACAGTATAACTAATGCAACTATAGCACACAGCTGTGTTAGGCTCAGTTATCACTTCCTAAGATAAAATTACTTGAACTTTTAAAAACTGCTTGATTTGTAACTTTGTATGCCTGTTGCCCCTGTTAGATTCATTTGTGTGTCAAGTTCAGAGAGAAGAAGCAAGGTCCATACAGGATAATGCCAGTTGAAGCATCTGTGCCAAATATTTAATTACATTTTTCATCATTTTCCCAGTGTTCTCCATTATATCATGGAGAAATAATTAAACTGTTCTCCATTATATCATGCTAAGGGATGTCACTGGCCCTTTGTGCTGATTTATGGGATCTACTGGGTAAGGTTCAGAGTTAAATCATTGCCATGTGCTGGAGAATGGTTGAGAGGTGCTGGAAAGATTGCATCCTGCCATCCCTTTCACTCAAAAAGGCTTCTAAATCTATTGCCAGGTGACCCGTATCATGCGCACTGTGTCCACTTGTCTCAGGACCTGGCATATCAGAATGGAAGGGCTGGAAAGAGAGTCTGGAGCAACCTGTCATTCTTTTGTCCCATGCAAGAAGAAATCACAATAGACTTGTCTAATTTTAAGCTGTGGGGATGGGTCTGTTATATGGATTATAGACTATCTAAGGTGTTTCTAATTTCCTCATCAGCAAAGTCCCTAGACAGCAGCTAAGTCACTGGTGTCAGGTAATGAATCCACATCACTAGATAATTTCTATATTTTAAATAACTGTTCCTGAGAGGTGCCGCGTAACTCCTCTCCCATCTGTGTGCCTGGCTTATGGAATGTAGCTATCAAACATCCCACTGCCAAGCATGCACCATCAGCTCTGCCTTGCACAATGCACGAAAGGCTTGGGATGGGATTTTGCAAAGCATTCCGCATTGGCTTAACTCTACTGCCACTGAAGTCAATGGTAAAATTGCCTTAGCTAGGACCAGGACCAGTTTAAATTATGCCCACCCCGGTCCCATGTTCCCTCCATAATTCCTAAGACTCTCTCTCCCCAGCCTGCAGCAGTGCAAATATTTTCAAATACAATTCAATTTACTTGTATGTATTGTGTTGATGGAATCATGGAGCCTTGGCATCTCAATCACCACACTCATATTGCTGGAATTTTACCAGAATCTGCCGGTTTGAGCATTATAACCCAGCCAGGTAAAAACCCATCCAGCCACTGCCTCTGTGCTTGCCTCAGACAGGTCAAGCCACGGAGAGGAAAATGAACTGGAGGCAGCAGGCAACATGCTCGCTTTCCTTTGCTGCTTGGTTTGTATTTAAATGACACTTTGCAAATGCTCTGAGCCAGTGGTTCCCAAACTTGTTCTGCCGCTTGTGCAGGGAAAGCCCCTGGTGGGCCGGGCCAGTTTGTTTACCTGCCGCGTCTGCAGGTTTGGCTGATCGCGGCTCCCAGTGGCTGCGCTTCGCTGCTCCAGGCAATGGGGGCTGCTGGAAGTGGCGCGGGCTGAGGGACATACTAGCCGCCGCTTCCAGCAGCTCCCATTGGCCTGGAGCAGCGAACTGCGGCCAATGGGAGTCGCGATCGGCCGAACCTGCGGACCGGACGCGGCAGGTAAACAAACTGGCCCGGCCCGCCAGGGGCTTTCCCTGCACAAGCGATGGAACAAGTTTGGGAACCACTACTCTGAGCTCTTAGGCTCCTATGTCCTGTGATGAGCTGGCACAGTGCGACATATTTCTGTTGCAGAGGGACTTAGTTCATGCACCTTTTCGAATGAAAGCACACCTGAAACATCGCAGGACCTAAATGGCATGCCAGTTGAAATTATGTCTGTAGTTTTTCTCTCATTTCAACCATCTACTGTAGTCCAGAAGGAAATCTTTAGTTAAAGATAAATACAACAGGTCTGAAAAATTGATGGCCAACATTTGGTTTTAATGAGAACTTACCTCTGGTTATTTTGGTTTCATTAGCACATAGCCCTTAAATCTGATGCAGCTATGTAAACTGTGTTGTGCCACCTAAAGAATCATCTCAATTCATGTTGTGTGGTCTGGCCCTGAAATTTTTCTGTGGTGAGTTATTAGCAGGGTGATAAATACATTTTGTCATTTTCTATATCATGAACATTTAGTTCAAGTGCTAATTAGAACAGATTCATTGCTACAGAAGTTAAAAGTATCAATAAAACCTTGCAGTTGTTGCACTAAGCACTCTGCCTACAGCTGTGCCCCCACAAATCTGGAATGCAGGAACAGATGGCGGGTGTCATGGGACATTTAGCTAGGAATGCTGGGTTATCTGCTTACCTGCGTAATTAAGGAAGTTGGAGAAAAATGTTCAGCTAAAACAGAAATATTGTCATTGTGTATCCTCTCACTAGCCAAGTTTCGCTTTAGAGGGTTCTATTAACTTTTGTTCTTGGGAGCAGAAGTTCTGGACAATAGTCTGACATCAGGCGTGCTCTCAGAGAGGAGCAGCAACTATCAATAATGATTGAGACAAGCAAGTTTGAAATGTTCAATCTGGCCCTACAACCAAACGTGAGCATGTTAACCGAAAGAGCAGAGAATAACCAGCTCAGCAGTTCTACTTCTGTTCCCCCGCCTTTGCCCAGTTCTTTAATTGTATCATTGTCTTTCATCTTATCCCAGCTAGAGCCTAGGTGAGAGCCAATATCCAGGGACATTTGGTTTGTTTCTGCTGCCTTGCCCCCGGACTAGGCCTTGGAGGCACTGCTGCTAGAGGTACCTATGCATTTTGCTGTCACAGAAAGGTTCAATATTGGGAGTGGATTCCTGCCTCCGTTCCCCAGACAGGAAGGGAAAGTATACAGTAGGCCAGGCCTGCTCACCTAGAGGGTGCAGCATTGCCTCTGTTCCTGGGAAGGTGCTGACTGACTGCTCTTGTTGACTTCCTTGGGAACTGACAGCGCGTGGCACCCTGGAGAATTGGGGTCTTTACAAGATAGCTCTTAGCAGGGAAAACAAATGACCTGCGAGTCCCACACACAATAGATCCCTGTAGATTCAAATTTTCTCCTTCTGTATATGTATATCGGTGACAACAACACTTCACCCCCTCACCTGGGTGCTTTGCAATGCACTTTGAAGTACTCGGGTGAACTGGTACTATAGAGGTACTGAGTATTATCATAGCCATGGCTTGTATTTCGCGTTTACAAGGGATGGGAGCCAACAAATATAACAGGGAAGAGTTTGGAATCATCAGCAACACACGCACACAACAGCACACTGCAGCCCTCTTTCCTCCGTGAAGTGCACTCTGTTGAGGATACAATGGTATCTTAAGTAGGAGGAACTGAGGATAAATTTGGCAAATCTAGAAAGGCTGATTGTGGTTTAATTAAAGCTTAGGAGTGAAATGAAATTAAAAGCATCAGCAGAGCCAAGTAAGGCAGAAGTGTGTCCACATCACCAATTGCTGTGCATTCTGGGAAGCCTTCCGACCCTGACCGTCCCACCTGCAGGTTTCTAAGGGTCGCAGGGGTGGCAAGGATGTGTGGTTCAGGCACTGCACTACAGCTCAGAAAAACAGGGTTCAGTCCCCAGCTCTGCTACAGATTTTCTTCAGGTCTCTTAAGCCCTGATGCAGCAAGGTATTTAAACATATGAGTATTCACACTGAAGTTATGCATGTGTTTAAACAGATGGAAGAATTGGAGCCTTAATCTCTGTGTTTTGATTCCTTAGTTGTAAAATGGAGATAATAATCCTGCCTTTCTCCACCCATTGTCTGTCTTGTCCAGGCTGTAAACTCTTTGAGGCAGGGATTGTCTCTTTCTAGGTATTCCTACAATAGGGCCCAATTTTATGGCAACATCTAGGCACTGCCATAATCCACACAGATAGCTAATGATAGATTGTTCAAATCAAGGATAGCATAAGTGCCTCTGAAGCCAAGGCATGTCACTGTGTTTGGGTTTCCAGCAACAAACGATGGCCTGTGGATAACTGACCAATGTCACAAGAATGTTACAGGTTGTAAGTAATTTTCACCTGTTTTACATACTTCTCAGAACATTTCTCCTCGGTTCCCCCTGGAGCCATGCCAGTGATAGAAACATGTAGGATTCATAGTTGTGATGAGAAAAGGAGGACTTGTGGTACCTTAGAGACTAACAAATTTATTTGAGCATAAGCTTTCGTGAGCTACAGCTCACTTCATCGGATGCATTCAGTGGAAAATACAGTGGGGAGATTTATATACACAGAGAACATGAAACAATGGGTGTTACCATACACATTGTAACCAGAGTGATCAGGTAAGGTGAGCTATTACCAGCAGGACAAAGACAAACACCTACAAGATCTCTATCAAGCGTTCTTACAACTACAATACCCACCTGCTGAAGTGAAGAAACAGATTGACAGAGCCAGAAGAGTACCCAGAAGTCACCTACTACAGGACAGGCCCAACAAAGAAAATAACAGAACGCCACTAGCTATCACCTTCAGCCTCCAACTAAAACCTCTCCAGTGCATCATCAAGGATCTACAACCTATCCTGAAGGACGAGCCATCACTCTCTCAGATCTTGGGAGACAGGCCAGTCCTTGCTTACAGACAGCCCCCCAATCTGAAGCAAATACTCACCAGCAACCACACACCACACAACAGAACCACTAACCCAGGAACCTATCCTTGCAACAATGCCTGTTGCCAACTCTGTCCACATATCTATTCAGGGGACACCATCATAGGGCCTAATCACATCAGCCACACTATCAGAGGCTCGTTCACCTGTGCATCTACCAATGTGATATATGCCATCATGTGCCAGCAATGCCCCTCTGCCATGTACATTGGCCAAACTGGACAATCTCTACGTAAAAGAATAAATGAACACAAATCAGACGTCAAGAATTATAACATTCAAAAACCAGCCGGTGAACACTTCAATCTCTTTGGCCACTTGATTACAGACCTAAAAGTGGCAATTCTTCAACAAAAAAAGTCAGAAACAGACTCCAGCAAGAGACTGCTGAATTGGAATTGGAATTAATTTGCAAACTGGATACAATTAATTTAGGCCTGAATAAAGACTGGGAGTGGATGGGTCATTACACAAAGTAAAACTATTTCCCCATGTTTATCCCCCCCGCCTCCCGCTTATTTCCTCAGACGTTCTTTTCAACTGCTGGAAATGGCCCACCTTGATTATCACTACAAAGGGTTCCTCCCCCTCCCCCGCTAGTAACAGCTCACCTCACCTGATCACTCTCGTTACAGTGTGTATGAACCCATTGTTTCATGTTCTCTGTGTATATAAATCTCCCCACTGTATTTTCCACTGAATGCATCCGATGAAGTGAGCTGTAGCTCATGAAAGCTTATGCTCAAATAAATGTGTTAGTCTCTAAGGTGCCACAAGTCCTCCTGTTCTTTTTGCGGAATATAGACTAACGCGGCTGCTGCTCTGCAACCTGTTACAGTTGTGATGCTATGTCTTAAAACTACACGACCTCAGTGGAGTAGCTACTGCTCAGGGATTTCTAATGAGAATGGGAGCCTTTCATTTTGCATGGGCCGGTCCCAGTCCAGCCCATGTTACCAGTGAGTGAAAAATGTCTTGAGTGAATCTTGCTCCAAAATGATGGCTGTTTGGTGGTATGGGTGGAAAAACAGGATGGATCTCAATCCACTTCCTAATGGTCAAAGTAAATCATAGTAGTAAAACATTCGTAAATCAAATCTTTAAACTCTTGAACATACCTTCACCTAAGCTTAAATCAACATCCCCAGGTCTGATTTTCCCAGGCTTTGCTGATTTTTATTTTCTTAAAGACTCAGTTTTGGAGACTTGGCCATGCTGTGTTTTCGCCTTCTATTATCTGACATTTCACTGATGCTTTCTGAGCTTAAAATGAGGATTAGTTTTTTAATCAGCAAATTATGATCTCTGTTGAGCTCACCTGTTCAGTAAATGTCACAAGCAGAGATTTCCCTTCCTTGGTTGGTTAAAGTAGGGTTAACGGTGTTTATCTGTTAATTCATTTATAGGGAGGACAGTATCCTCATAGATTCACCTGCTTAAAAAATGAAATTATTCACAACAGTTACCAAATTTGACACCCGCTTCAAAAGAGGAATTTCACCTGAGGTGAAAGAAAAAAATGAAAACCCTCAAAGAAATGACTCATTGCTGATTATTCCTGGGGGCTTAGGGGATTTGCTACATGTTTCTGGGGGGCTAGGAGAGTTCTCTGATGTCACTTTTTTTGACAGTTTGGGAATATTATTTTCATCTGTGTTTTTAAGCTTTATTGCTAGTGTGGCCAGGCAGCCTGTGCTTGACACACTGCATAAATACTGGAAAATACAATTATATAGAAAATGGATGAGGCTCAAAAGCATATGTGGCAATAGCCAAAAGCACATTTTTACAGCTAGGTTATAAACCTCAGAGGGAGAAAATGTTTCAACAGCATTCCCAGTGCAATCCCCTTTACGGTCTGTGAGCTGGAAGTCACAGCTGACTCAGAGCAATGAACACAAGCAGACCCGGTCTGTGAGCTGGAAGTCACAGCTGACTCAGAGCAATGAACACAAGCAGACCCGGTCTGTGAGCTGGAAGTCACAGCTGACTCAGAGCAATGAACACAAGCAGACCCGTTGCACTTGAAGGGCTGTGCCGGTGACAGGGAGTGGAGAGGTGCTATGTTAACAGGCATGCAGTGCCCTCTTGATGGGAAGCTTCTCACTTTGATACAGTGTGCCCTATAAATTATGGGTGTAAGAACCGTCCAGCACCACTTGAAAACCAACCAACACTGACAATGAACACAGAGACCTGGCAAAAACTGACAAACTCTCAGGAGAGAGAAACATAGCCAGGCCAAAACAAAACAGAAGACAGTGTGGTCATTATTCACCTTAGCAAGTACCAAGGGACACTGATCCAGAAATGAGAATTCAAGATTTCACAAGCTGTGACCTAGCACGTCTCCCCTTGGAGAAGTGCAGCTGTGACAAGCCAAAGGCCGAACAGGAGAGATTTACCTATTCTCCTCTTGCTATTGATCTGCTGTACCAGAGGTGAGAGTGGGTGGGGGATGCTGTAGAGGGCTGGATGGTGCTCAGAATGCTTGTAGACTGGATGCACCAAATGCAGATTTCTCTGCGCAGACAAACCTTGAGTTACTGAAATGTGTAATGGCTAGACAATGCAGCCTAATATTTTAGCTGAGACAGGCAGAAATACAGAGAGAGCCCCTTTCTCCATTGCCCCATGTGTTCACTTACACCAGTGCAGAGTGGTGTGAATTGCTACCATGCTGATCTGCTCTCAGGAACTGGCCCAGTATTGAATGTGCGAGTGTGTCCACGTCACTTCCCGTTTGCTGGAGGACTGGCTGGTTCAGCTCTAAGCACCCTGAACACTTGCCACGCTGAGAATCTCCAGGTAGCATTTTACTGTGGCTCAAACAGTGAGATCCTTTACCTACCCCTTTGCACCAGGCTGCAGCACAAAGGGAATGTGCCTTTTTCCGTCTGGGCTTCCGCCACACTTCCAAAGGGCCCACACCGCAGCAGCGCTTCCTACAAATGACATGCTTTAGAGCACCCCAGAGGCTCATATCCTATGCGACAGAAGAGTTCTGCCTCCAGCAGTCTTCAGGATTCGGGAGCAGGGAAAAGTAGTTGAAAGCAATCATCCCATTTCCACAACCTTGGTTCCTGCATAAAGCAGAACTCAGACAGTTCCAAAAATCTCTACCATAATTTTGAATTTCCCCCCTAAAAGATGTAGGGTCGGGGTTAGATACTTCTGATTTGTAAATACATATTTTCCTAATAGCTATGGAAGATGCGTGGGGGAAGCCCTGCCTCTTGGGCTGTGCTGGAGATTTGCTGTTGGTTTTGTCTGTGTTGTACTGTTATTTTAAATAATGGCTGCCTTTTTATATATGTTGTTAGGAATTTGGAAGAAAGAAAATAAAGTCATAACACAAGACTATATGCTAAAGAAAAAAGTATTAAAATCAATATAAAAAGAATCATTAGGATCTGTTATCCTCAAAGATGTTACGTGTTGTCTCTGCCCAAGCTGTTGAAAATTTGGCCATAATCTCTAAATATGTCCAGAAGAGTATTTCTGAGATCATCTGTAGAAGCAATTCAGCTCACAGGCAGAATCCCCAGCTAACAAAGATTCAATTCAGCCCATCTTTTACCTTACAATATTCCTTGTAGAGTGATGAATTCATAGCATAAAGCAGGGCGATTTCTTCTTGTAATCTCATTTGGGCCAAAAATGACAAATGCAGCTGCTAATCTAATTGTGTATTGAATTGCCTTGCTGCAGCGCTGGCCCAGAAATCAATGCATGGGAATGTGCTCACTGCATGTGCCCAGAGTTATATACACCCGAAAATAAACCTGTGTCTCCTTTTAGTCAATTGCAAAGCAGTGCAAGAGGATCATAAAGGCTGCTCACCAATAGACCATTTACCTGAAATGGATGTAATTCAAAACGGGAATGTTTCTGTTTCAATGAGAGCTGAAATAAAAGGCTGTGCATTGGTTGGTGGGGGCGAGAAGGGAGTGTTAACAGAAGCACTGTGGATCGGAGCAGGGGTGGGGCTTGCATGGGGGAAAATACTTGAATCAGCAGAGCAAAAATGATTGCAGGAGTGAGACACAGTACAAGGAACTAGGAGGCCCAGAGTCACTTCCATAAGGGTGAGCTTTTCAAAGGCACATATGAGGCCTGGGTGCCCAGTTCACAGTGAATGCCAGTGCTGGGCAAGTAACTCTGCATGGCTCCTTTGAACTGTTAGCTTCTCCATAACGGAGCAGAGCCAGGGTCAATGTTGGCTCAGGAAGGACCGGGCTCCCTATTCAGAGCCTCAACAGCAGAGATCCTTTCCATGGATAATCTTGCTATGCTGAGGTTCCTGTCCCTACTTCAGTCCATTCTCTCTGGGTTGCTGAGCCCCGAGGGGAAAAGGAGGCCCTCTCGGGCAAGTTTAGAGCTGTGTTAATGGTTTCCAGTGGGAGCCACATCCAAACTGTCTCAGCCGAAATGTAGTTCAGAAACCAGGTTTAAACATGTCATTTTAAATAGAGAAATGGTAGTTTGAGCTGAGCCATGGAGCAGCTGGTTGGTCAGGCCTGCTGACCGAATGAGCATCTGGATCTGTGCAGCTACTCCAGCATCAGAGCTTAACCCTGCAAGGTGCTGCTGAGTGCAGTTATGTCCCTTTACCTGTGCTTACAGACCCACTGGTGCCTCCTGAAAACCTGTTCAGTGGAAATGCCTCTAGGAGCAGGACAGGTCTGCTTTGCATGGCTGAGCAGGCTCCCTTATTGTGACAAACCACATCCCATGTGCCACGCTCAGCATGGGGGGCACAGCTTTTTTGGCCTGAGAGGGACTGTCTGGAAGACACTTGGAACACCCTGGGGAACAAGGCAGGATGATCCCCATGAAGGTAAGACATCCCAAGCAGAGCTGGCAACTGAGACCAAGAGGAAAGGAGGGTGTCACACACAAATCTTTGGAGCCCCAGGAGGGTAGAGGATGACTCACAGAAGATTGCAAGTGAGAACAAAAGACAAGAGGACTTGCAGCCTGAACGGACAGGAAGAAGGCTGGAGAATCTCATCACCACCAGGAAGAGGCAGGTCTATATGACTGGCGACTCCCTACTAAGAAAAACTGAAAGGTCTGTCACCAGAGCTGATCCAGAGAACAGCTCCTGGTAGATAGCTCACCCCTCTGAGATACAGGATCTGGACCTGAGACTGAAAAGGGTCCTAATGGGAGCAGGAAAGAATCCACTGATTGTTCTTCACATGGGAACAAATGACACAGCTAGATTCTCACTGGAACACATCCAGGAAGACTATGCCAGACTAGAGAAGATGCTTAAGGAAATGGAGGCTCAGGTGATCTTCAGTGGGATTCTACCTATCCCTGGAGAAGGAGAATGAAGGCAAAACAAGATTATGATAATCAATAGATGGCTCAGGCAGTGGTGCTATAAAGCTGGCTTTTGGGGAGGAAGGGAATGCTCAGTGGTTTGAGCATTAGCCTGCTCAACCCAGGGTTGTGAGTTCAATCCTTGAAGGGGCCATTTAGGGATCGGGGCAAAAACTGGGGATTGGTCCTGCTTTGAGCAGGGGGTTGGACTAGATGACCTCCTGAGGTCCCTTCCAACCCTGATATTCTATGATTCTATGAAATCCATAGCCCATGGCCTGGCAGGAAGCTGCCTGCCTTCTGATTGCAAAAGATGAAGCCAAAGTATAAGGGCATTTTCCAGGCAAATTGACTCTTGCTTCCCTACATCCTTTCAAAGTGCTCATAGATTCATAGATACTAAGGTCAGAAGGGACCATTCTGATCATCTAGTCAAACCTCCTGCACAGCGCAGGCCACAGAATCTCACCCACCCACTCCTACAAAAAACCTCACCTATGTCTGAGCTATTGAAGTCCTCAAATCATGGTTTAAAGACTTCAAGGAGCAGAGAATCCTCCCTCAAGTGACCCGTGCCCCATGCTACGGAGGAAGGCGAAAAACCTCCAGGGCCTCTTCCAATCTGCCCTGGAGGAAAATTCCTTCCTGCCCCCAAATATGGCGATCAGCTAAACCCTGAGCATATGGGCAAGATTCACCAGCCAGATACTACAGAAAATTCTTTCCTGGGTAACTCAGATCCCATCCATCTAATATCCCATCTCAGGGGATTAGGCCTATTTACCCTGAATATTTAAAGATCAATTAATTACCAAAATCACATTATCCCAGCATACCATCTCCTCCATAAACTTATCGAGTAGAATCTTAAAGCGAGATAGGTCTTTTGCCCCCACTGCTTCCCTTGGAAGGCTATTCCAAAACTTCACTCCTCTGATGGTTAGAAACCTTCGTCTAATTTCAAGTCTAAACTTCCTGGTGGCCAGTTTATACCCATTTGTTCTTGTGTCCACATTGGTGCTGAGCTGAAATAATTCCTCTCCCTCTCCTGTATTTATCCCTCTGATATATTTATAGAGAGCAATCATATCTCCCCTCAACCTTCTTTTAGTTAGGCTAAACAAGCCAAGCTTCTTGAGTCTCCTTTCATAAGACAAGTTTTCCATTCCTCAGATCATCCTAGTAGCCCTTCTCTGTACTTGCTCCAGTTTGAATTCATCCTTCTTAAACATGAGAGACCAGAACTGCACACAGTATTCTAGGTGAGGTCTCACCAGTGCCTTGTATAATGGTACTAAAACCTCCTTATCCCTGCCTCTTCTGATGCATCCCAAAACCGCATTAGCTTTTTTCACAGCCATATCACATTGGCGGCTCATAGTCATCCTATGATCAACCAATACTCCAAGGTCCTTCTCCGCTTCCGTTACTTCTAATTGATGTGTCCCCAACTTAAAACTAAAATTCTTGTTATTAATCCCTAAACGCATAACCTTACACTTCTCACTATTAAATTTCATCCTATTACTATTACTCCAGTTTACAAGGTCATCCAGATCCTCCTGTATAATATCCCGATCCTTCTCTGAATTGGCAATACCTCCCAGCTTTGTATCATCTGCAAACTTTATTAGCACACTCCCACTTTTTGTGCCAAGGTCAGTAATAAAAAGATTAAATAAGATTGGTCCCAAAACCGATCCCTGAGGAACTCCACTGGTAACCTCCCTCCAACCTGACAGTTCTCTTTTCAGTAGGACCTGTTGCAGTCTCCCCTTTAACCAATACCTTATCCACCTTTTGATGTTCATATTGATCCCCATCTTCTCCAATTTAACTAATAATTCCCCATGTGGCACGGTATCAAACGCCTTACTGAAATCTAGGTAAATTAGATCCATTGCATTTCCTTTATCTAAAAAATCTGTTACTTTTTCAAAAAAGGAGATTAGGTTGGTTTGGCACGATCTACCTTTTGTAAAACCATGTTGTATTTTGTCTCATTTATCATTGACTTCAATGTCCTTAACTAATTTCTCCTTCAAAATTTTTTCCAGGACCTTGTATACTACAGATGTCAAACTAACTGGCCTGTAGTTACCCAGATCACTTTTTTTTCCTTTCTTAAAAATAGGAACTATATTAGCAATTCTCCAATCATTCGGTACTATTCCTGAGTTTACAGATTCATGAAAAATTCTTGCTAATGGGCTTGCAATTTCAGGTGCCAATTCCTTTAATATTCTTGGATGAAGATTATCTGGGCCCCCCGATTTAGTCCCATTAAGCTGTTTCAGTTTCGCTTCTACCTCAGATAAGGTAATATCTACCTCCATATCCTCATTCCCATTTGTCATGCTACCATTATCCCTAAGATCCTCTTTAGCCTTATTAAAGACTGAGGCAAAGTATTTGTTTAGATATTGGGCCACGCCTAGATTATCTTTAACCTCCACTCCATCCTCAGTGTTAAGCGGCCCCACTTCTTCTTTCTTAGTTTTCTTCTTATTTATATGGCTATAGAACCTTTTACTATTGGTTTTAATTCCCTTTGCAAGGTTCAACTCTACTCGACTTTTAGCCTGTCTCACTTTATCCCTACATGTTCTGACCTCAATTAGGTAGCTTTCCTTGCTGATCCCTCCCATCTTCCACTCCCTGTATGCTTTCTGCTTCTTCTTAATCATCTCTCTAAGATGCTTGCTCATCCAGCTTGGTCTACAACTCCTTCCTATGAATTTTTTCCCCTTTCTTGGGATACAGGCTTCTGATAGCTTCTGCAGTTTTGATTTAAAGTAATCCCAGGCCTCCTCTACCTTTAGATCCATAAGTTCTTCAGTCCAATCCACTTCCCTAACTAATTTCCTTAATTTTTGAAAGTCAGCCCTTTTGAAATCAAAAAATCTAGTTGCAGATTTATTTTTGTTAATCCTTCCATTTAGTTTGAACTGAATTAGCTCATGATCACTTGAGCCAAGATTGTCCCCTACAACCATTTCTTCTATGAGGTCCTTGCTACTCACCAAAATTAAATCTAAAATGGCATCCCTTCTAGTCGGTTCAGCAACTACTTGATGAAGGAATCCATCAGCTATCGCATCTAGAAAAATCTGAGCCCTATTATTATTACTAGCACTGGTCCTCCAGTCTATATCTGGGAAGTTAAAGTCTCCCATGATCACGCAGTTTCCATTAGTATTTACTTTATTAAAAACATTAAAAAGGGCTCTATCCATATCCAAATTAGATCCCAGAGGTCTACAGCACACCCCAAGCACTATCGTACGAGAGGCTTTACTAGTTATCTTCCCCAATGTAATTTTTGCCCAGACGGACTCTGTCTTATCCATTGCATCGCTTCTTATTTCTTTACATTCTACCTCATCATTGAGGAGTGGTGATTTATGTGTTGTGCAGAGCACGAGCATATCTAATGCCGGGCTGGCTATGCAACAGCAGAAAAGCATATCCTCACACACTGGTGTCTTTCGTAAATCAAGTGCCAAGTTGGAACTGCCAGAGTATAACCCTAAAAGTCTGGAATGTTGTGTGTGCTTCAGAACCTGTTTGCAGGGAGGCAGGAGATGTCTACTCTAAACTTTACAAAGGGCTGGGAGACTGTCGCTTTCTAAGGGTACATGCATTACTCATGCACAGATACTTTGGGGAGTAACTCCATCACTGATCTCAGGACATGCTGAAGAAAATGACCTAGTTGTATAAAAGATGGGAAGACAATTGATGCCTAGATCAAGGGTCTAAATGACACCTCCTCAAAGACGCATATTGCACATGCAACTCACCTTCTGGTGAAACACTGCCATATCCCACGGGAAGTGAAGACGGGACAATGGTACTACTTACTCCAGGATAACCACAAACAATAAGCAGTTTTTGATGTAAAATGGGAATGATACTTCCTTTCTCCAACCCTTTGTCTGTCCTGTCTACTTAGTCTATAGGCTCTTTTGGGCAGGGACTGTCTCTCATTATGTATGTATATATACAGCATCTAGTGTTTAGTCCTGATGTAATGAGCTACACAAAAAAAGCTGTTTGCAGTGCATAACATTCAACAAACCTTATTGATCCTACAAAGCCCAGGAATTAGGCTAAATATTCTTGAACACCATCTGCTGGCACTTTATCTACTGGGAAATGAAATGACTGCCTAGGAAGGAGTACTGTGGAGGGGATCTGGGGGTCATAGTGGACCACAAGCTAAATATGAGTCAACAGTGTAACGCGGTTGCAAAAAAAGCGAACATCATTCTGGGATTTATTAGCAGGAGTGTTGTAAGCAAGACACGAGATGCAATTCTTCTGCTCTACTCCACACCGATTAGGCCTCAACTGGAGTATTGGGTCCAGTTCTGGGCGCCACATTTCAGGAATCAGAGTAGCAGCCGTGTTAGTCTGTATTCGCAAAAAGAAAAGGAGTACTTGTGGCACCTTAGAGACTAACAAATTTATCTGAGCATAAGCTTTCGTGAGCTACAGCTCACTTCATCGGATGCATTCTGATGAAGTGAGCTGTAGCTCACGAAAGCTTATGCTCAAATAAATTTGTTAGTCTCTAAGGTGCCACAAGTACTCCTTTTCTTTTTACATTTCAGGAAGGATGAGTCCAGAGAGAGTCCAGAGAAGAGCAACAAAAATGATTAAAGGTCTAGAAAACATGACCTATGAGGGAAGATTGATAAAATTGGGTTTGTTTAGTCTGGAAAAGAAAAGACTGAGAGGGGACATGATAACAGTTTTCAAGTACATAAAAGGTTGTTACAAGGAGGAGGAAGAAAAATTGTTTTTCTTAGCCTCTGAGGATAGGACAAGAAGCAATGGGCTTAAATTGCAGTAACGGAGGTTTTAGGTTGGACATTAGGAAAAACTTCCTAAGTGTCAGGGTGGTTAAGTACTGGAATAAATTGCCTAGGGAGGTGCTGGAGTCTCCATCATTGGGGATGTTTAAGAGCAGGTTAGACAAAGACCTGTCAGGGATGGTCTAGATAATACCAGGTCCTGCTGTGAGTGCAGGGGACCGGACTAGATGACCTCTTGAGGTCCCTTCTAGCCCTATGATTTCTTTGATTAACTATTTACAGCCCTGCAGACAACTCGCATTCAGACAGCACTCCTGTAACACCTAGTATAACAGAGCTCTGATCCTATTTGTCCAATTTGTGGTGGGCCTGTCTTATAATCACAAAAATAGCCAGTGTGCTGTGAATTTTGAATTGTGTATTTGACACAATCTGCACTGTTTCAACTAGTGACCCATCAGGGAACCATATGACTGAGGTAACTAGCCAACACAGTATGAATTACAAATTGCAAACACAAGTTACAGAATCCACTCTGAGAAAATATTTCATGGTTCATTATAAATGTGGTTTTTGTAAGTATTTGCACCAGCAAAGCTTGGGAGTTACAAGTTTATGGAAAGCAAATAGGAAAGGACCATAAAGATGATTGAATTAAAAAACCCTTACACATTCATGGAAAATTAGTGGAAATGTTTCCTTCACTCTTTGCTCTTCTCCACCTATCTCGAGGATGAAAACGCTTTCTTTTTGACCTGTTTCCCATTTAATTTGCAGGATGTTTGTTTTATTATTGATTTGTCTGATGTCTTGCTTACCTGCAGGCCATTCTGTGCATTAATGTTGGTGAGAGGAGCTATACATATAAATTTTACAATAATAATAATAAACATGTTTCCTATTGAGTCGGTAGTTCATCTAATGGGCCTGCTTTTTCATGCTGGCAGTGGGTCCATCTCTTCTGTGTGATACTTCACTCTGAGCTTGCCTTTTAAATGCACCTGTTTACCCACCCTGCCAGAACTGCTGAGAATGGGATACAGACTTTGAATGACCACAAGTGCTATCTGCAAGCTATCTGTCCTGGCACTTCTCTGGCCCTCCTCACCACAGCACCTGAGCAGTTCATGGGCACCCCTGGCTTTACCCTCACTACAACCCTGCGAGTGCTATTATGCCCATTTTACAGTGCGGGATCTGAGGCCCAGAGAGACTAAGCTATTTAGAAACTGCTGTGCTCAGGGTCACAACACCTGGCTGAGTTAGGAGCCTGAATATCATTTTCAAAAGGAATTTAGGCCCTTAGGAATCTAAATTCTATTGCTAACCAATGGGACTAAACTCCTAACTGGCTAAATCCCTTTAGAAAATTAGATTTAGGCTCCTAAATCAGTTAGGAATTGTGATGCTGGTCACAGCAATGCCTGAATGCTTTTAAAAATCTGGGCCTAAATGACTTGGCCAAGGTACCCAGGGAATTAAACATAAGCCCCTGAATGCCAGTGCAGTGCCCGATTAATTCACTAGACCAATCTGCTCACACTCGCTAAAGGGAGGTGGGACAGTGTCTTCATCCATTTCTGAGTGGGCAGGTGACTACAGCACAGAGGTCACTGTTGTGCTGGGAAAGCCAGTTGATGTCCAGGACTGAATAGGCCATGGAGACTGATCTTTAGTTTCACTCATCCTGGAGGGACCCCTCTGGTACAGAGCTGAGGTACATTGGCAGCGGGATGGATGTAGGTCACTGCTCCTTTGCAAGTTGCATGTGTTACATGGATAAAGAGAGGACAGGACGTCAGTCTCCAGGGCTCTCAATCCAATGCCATTCAGCAGCAGTGAATCCATTTTAAAAAAAAAAAAAAATCTAAAGCACCCCACTTTACAGCCGCTCTGCTATGCAGGTTTCAGAGTAGCAGCCGTGTTAGTCTGTATTCACAAAAAGAAAAGGAGTACTTGTGGCACCTTAGAGACTAACAAATTTATTAGAGCATAAGCTTTCGTGAGCTACAGCTCACTTCATCGGATGCATTTGGGTGGACCACCAAATGCATCCGATGAAGTGAGCTGTAGCTCACGAAAGCTTATGCTCTAATAAATTTGTTAGTCTCTAAGGTGCCACAAGTACTCCTTTTCTTTCTGTTATGCAGATTATCTTCTTCCTGCCAAACATCCTGCCAAGCAGAAAGGAGCCAGCAGAGCAGGCATTGTTCAAAGAGACAAAGGAACACAAAAAGATGATAATAAAAACTCTCACAGTCCATGCTCAAAGGAAAAAGACAACTCTAAGGCTGCATCAGTTAACGTTGCTAAGAGCCCAGAATATTTGAGCCATATAAAATGCTGTCGGAAGAGAGACTGTTTGGTTAAGGACACTGTGGGTGTAAGGTTTAAGGATATAGTTCATGCACATGATTGGTGGGATTGCTGTCTGGGTTTGAGGGTCAAGAATAGAACAGAGCTGCCGGACCTCACTGCAGCAGGGCAGTGCAAAAATGTAGCTTCACATCACAAAAAGAACTTGTTTCAGGTAGAAACCTAGAATGAAATTGGCTGGATTTCATTCAAAGTGGTTCAGGATCCCATGAGCATTGTTTGTGAACTTCACACCAAAACATTGCTATTTTAGGACAGCAATGTGTTCATCAAGACTGAGAGATCCAGCTGAGATTTAAACACCTAAATCTCTTGGAGGATCTGGGCCTGAGACTGTCTGTACATAGCCTTGTGCTGGTTCAGTTAAACCAGTGGAAGGGTACGTGAGACACTCCTATTTTGGATTAAGAGGTTATCTGTTTTATTCCTAATCAGGTTAAAGTTCAGACTGTGAGCCATACTCTCTGCAGTCGCAGACATTTAATGTGAAGCGGGTGCAGAATGCTGCTAGGTTAGAATGCCCCTGTTCTTACACATGCTGAAAGTTCTTCAGAAATCCTTTCTTACACTACGTGGTTCAGGGCCAGTTTCTGAAGTGGACACACTATTCACTCATATATATACAGGACTAATCCTTTTCTACGGCTAGGGTCAGTCACTCCCCTCTGAATGCCAAAATGTTCCTGTGCATTCTTGTCGATTTTACAGGGGCTGCTCAGTTCAAAAGCAAGCCTAAGGTAGCAACTAGTAATAGTGCCAGAAAGGAAGATTAGACCCCTCTGAAGGCTCTAATGCCAGACCCGCTCTTGGTTAATTATATGTCTGAGGATTACATAACAAAGACATGTTATTCACAGCTTAGTGAGGGATTTAAAAAAATGCAAAAGAGAGAAGAACCAATGTAAAAGCTGGAAAGAGAATGAAATAGAAATACAAAAGATTTAATTACAAATGACATTATTTGCAGTCTCAGCAGCTTAATTCAATTTTATTTTCTTATTGCTTTAATCTTTGGGCATAATTCAGTGGAATATAGTAAAAAAAAACAGACTATGAAATCCCTGCAAGGTTTATTGGGATGCGAGGAGGCACAAAGGACCCTGTGGGGACTGCCATGGTGGGCGATGGATGCTTTTGAATTAAGCCCTAAGCATTGTTTTCAGATGGGGTGAATATGTTTTTTCTTGATCATGGAGGTTTAAATCTGAAAGGAAGATGATACAAATCCAAAATTCCCCCTTTTTGCTAGTGTGAAATGTGACCTGAACAACTCTAATTTTGATGATAGACCCCAGTGTTTTTTGACATTTAATCAAGGAAGGGAAAACAGAGATATTTTAAATTATCAGGAAAAAAATTGACTTTGTGCTTGCATTGAAAAAAAATCTCATTTACATATTACACAGCACTAGAAACTCAGAACTGTGCTAATGATGCTAGGAGAGAAATGAGCTCAGTGTTCCAGAGGGGGCTTGCAATGCATTTGGGGTTTGCATGAATTTTAATTAAATTATTAAGCAAAATTATGGTGCAAATCTCAAGGAGAATAATGCATGTAACATACCCTCTCCCAAAAAAATAGTTGATATTGTGCTCACAGAGGGCTTACCACTACAATGAGGTATTAATTAGTCTGAAACAAATTAAGTGATCCAAATAGCAAAAGTGACAAAATATGGGTAATGTTTCTAGTGGGAAATAATACACTTGACAACTAAAATAGTTTTTGCAATTCCACCTATTTTCTATGTAGGGAGAGTGCATCCCCTGCCAGGCAGAGGAAATTGCCTTGAAGGCTGATTGCAGCATGGCATGGAAACCAGAAAAGAAATGGTCATAGTAGTGGTGATGGTAATAGTTTATGTTTCTATGGCACGTGTCAGTCCTAAAGAAACAACACCATATATCAAGCAGTTGCTGTCAAGAAGCAAACATGGCAGTTGCTTCCAGGAGTGAGACTGCAGATAGTGGAAGAAGAAAGGCTTGTGGTTAAGACATTGGACTGGGATTCAATTTTTGTCTGTGCCACAGATGGCCTGCAGGATTTTGGCGAAATCACATAATCTCGCCATGCCTCAGTTTCCCATTGTGATAACAACTCTTCCCTATTTCACCTGGGTGCTGAGAGGATCGGTCCAGATATTACAGCCATGAAAGCAGGTGGAGGGAGAGACATATTTATTTTGTCCTTTTCCTCTTCCTTATCACAACTGTGGTCTATCATTTATTTATTGTAATTTGATTTTGTTTTACAATTCTGTAATAATTTATTTTTCTTATTTTAGCCAGTCTATTAAAATAACAGAAGAGCATGGCAACAAAGTATCAAATAATGATGACTTCAATCAAAATAGTGTATCTACTCTCCCCCAGGAACAAACGACCATCACAAACCTCATTACTTTGCACTCCATGTGCCAGACACACTTCTCCGACCTTCCTTCTCTGACAGAAACCTAGAGTAGAGTGTACATTTAAACAAAAACAAACCAAACCCCAAACAGTTCTCCTCCTGGGGAGAGGATGTGAGAAAGAATGACCCACACGTTATAACAACTGTTAGTCACGGTGCTGACTGCACTACTGGACGGCACTCAGATGCTATGATGATGAGGGGGGTATAGGAACCTAGACAAAACAGAATTGAGTTTTGTGTCATCATTAAACCCATGCATACTCTTTATGGGACGAAGAACTGCATCAGAATAATATCACCCACCGATACATCAACTCTTTACACCATAAAGAAAAGGAGTACTTGTGGCTCCTTAGAGACTAACAAATGTATTTGAGCATAAGCTTTCGTGAGCTACAGCTCACTTCATCGGATGCATTCCTTCATGAAGTTGATAGATTTCCACTCCATACGGCTAAATTCAGTGCCTTGCATAATGACAGGTTTCAGAGTAGCAGCCGTGTTAGTCTGTATTCACAAAAAGAAAAGGAGTACTTGTGGCACCTTAGAGACTAACAAATTTATTTGAGCATAAGCTTTCGTGAGCTACATTCCTAATGTATCCAATGAAGTGAGCTGTAGCTCACGAAAGCTTATGTTCAAATAAATTTGTTAGTCTCTAAGGTGTCACAAGTCCTCCTTTTCTTTTTGCGAATACAGACTAACACGGCTGCTACTCTGCAACCTGTCTTTACGCCATATCACTAGTCACTTTGTCATTTGTAAATCTGGTCTTCCTATGATGATAAAATTTGTATCCTGTTCTTTGCAAATGCCAAGCCAGTAACAACAGAGTTATGCACAACTGAGACCTCATTAACATAATTGCATACCAACATTACCCAGGCACATTAGAGCTAGAAGGTGGGTTAATAAAATACTGGAAGTCTGATGCTTTTCAGAATCACTAGAGTTTAGGAGAGCCGCCTGTTATTCTTAATGCTTGGATTCTTGCAAGGAGAAACGGGAAGGAAGTGGCTGTCTTTAAAGAATGAATGTAATATCTACAGTAGCTAATGAAACGTACCAGTTCCTCCATCCACCAGATTAGGTGAGCAATACAGCTAACCAAGGAAGGAGGCCTCATGGCTTGAGAGATTCACTTGCTTATTACGTGACCACAGAATTCAGCAGTGTATGGAAAACAGCATTTTTTAACGAGGCGGGTGATAGCACCAAGCCAACAGGGCCCTGGTCCATGACTGGGACTTCTACCACTACTGCAACACAAATCAATGCTAAGAATAAGAATAGGTGCCTGTATAATTATTTGCCTGCATTTTGGATTAAATGTGCCCCTGCGCAGAGGACCAGCACCAGCTAATCCCCTTCAGCCCTCCAACAGAGGGTAAGTGGTAACTGAGCCTGGGGTGGGCCCTCTGGCCCTCCCATAGCCCTCGGTCTGTTCTCTGTTCCTCTTCATGCCTCATGGGATCTGCCAGGACTAAACCTGTGCAAAAAGGCCTCCTTTCTTGTGAACCGAGGGGAAAAGCCATCCTTCACGTCTGTGAAGCCTGAAACCTCTGGTGGGTTTCATTTGCATTTCATGGTGACGGGGAGGGGCCTAGAATACTGAAAGTGAGACACCGGGGACAAGCAGAAAGGCCATGAGGGTCCCCTCCACTGATCTAACTGGACCAACATGTCCCTGTCACAGGGTTGACGTAAGAGTGGGCTCCCCAGCTGGAAACAAACTGCACTAGCATGGACCCTGCTGTTGAGAATTTGCCTTGGTGGTTTATTTCCATGCAGGCTCTGAGCTCGGGTTTCTCTTTGCTCTCTGCCTGCACGTTCCAGTCTGTGGGCAGTAGCTAAGCTCCAACAGGCTCTGCGGCCTGCACAAACTGTGACGCGGTTTGGGGTGCAATCCTGACTAGCAAGGGGTTGTGTCACCACTTGCCCTGCAACCCTAGGTGCCTTACAATGCTTTGCCGCTGTAGCTTCCAGCCTGGGATGGTCCCAGCCTGCCTACCAGCTCCGTGGCCACACTCTAAAATGTGAGTGTGCTAGACAGTCCTGGTTGAGCAGCTCTGACCCCAGTAGCCTGTCTACTGCCCCACAGCTCGACTCAGGCTTGGTTTCAAGCCGCAAGGTGATCCCAACACAATCCCCCTCCTGAATTGTCTTGTAATGTGCAGCCTTCTCTTGGACAGTTCAGAGAAATAAAAAGATTTGTTTGTTCTTCTAAGTACACAAAAGCATACCACAGCCTATGAACTTAACCGGGGTAAACACACCCTTTCAGATAACACAAAACTGAGTTGGCCTATAGTAAAAATAAAACAAATGTATTAACAATAGGACATACAGTAAGCGATGCCAAGTGAAAGTAATAAAGTTACAAAGGGTTACAAGAAAATAAAAGTGAAAACACCCATCTTAAAGTCTAAAACTCAATCTAGCAAGGTACAGGCTTTGTTCAAGAGGGTTTCTCACCTATATTCAGTTTCCAAAGACTTCAACCCCCCTTGGTTGAAGGACCCATCTTTCTCAGCTTTCAAGAACTCCGGTCCCTTGTGTCTGCCTAGTGATGGAAGACACCCTGTCTTTATAGACCAGTAAAACTAGGAAATGGATTCTTCCGAGGGTTATCCCTCAAAGTAAAGTTTATACGAGGAAGAAGACCTGGAGTCTGGTGGTGAAGGAAGTTCCTTGTTCATTGTTCTCCCACTTGTTAGCTTAATATATAAAATGGGGCTTTCATTGTCTGGTCAGAGAATCAAATACTCATTCCTTGATCTAACTCCTCCTGACAAGCCTGGTTTAAACACACTTTAGTCATAATTCTAGCATATATCTATGACTCTTAATACCCACTGTGTATGTATATCACTCAAGAGCATTAATCATCAGGGAGTTGTTAGTTTTCACATGATACCTGACAAGGCACATTCTATACAAAGATTATTACAATAGTGTGTAGGGTGTGAATACAGGGGTGCTTAGTGTCTCACAGCCACAACCACTCGGCAAATATCAGTTGCTTTGAGCCAGCAGTAAACAAACCTGAGCAGCGAGCCTGATCCTGTGAGGACCTGAGTACGCCAGCTCCCCCTGCCACAGCTTGCCAAGAGGGGGCCGCTCCGTATGTTAGGCTCCCCTCTCTGGTTCTCATGTTTCTTAAACTCCCTTTTTACATGGAGACTCCCACAGTCCCAATGGCTAGTTGGAATGAGGACACCACTAGGACACCTCACTCTTTTCCCTTGGTTTGGCAGAGAGAGCTGCTACCTCTGAGGGTCTGGTGGTGGTAAGTGCCATTAAAGTGGCTGCACATGTCATTTATGCCCACTGTAAGGCCTTTTAACTGAAAGTTTTCTGCTGCCCATCACTGTAGTGGAGCTGCCAGAGTAGCAAAAAGGGGCCTTGTTATGAATGAAACACACCCATAGCTTCTGGCGTCCAGGCCAAGTATTTCCTCTACAGCCCAGGCACAGATACCATCTGGAAGAGTAACCAGTGGCAGAGAGCCTTCGGCCTTTGGTTTGCTAGGAGATGCCTTTCTTTAAAAACAGGATTTTAATACAGTTGAAAAATGTTTGTAAAACTATTTCAGTGCCTGACTTAAACAGAGCCTTAAAGC
The DNA here is from genome assembly GCF_009764565.3 of Dermochelys coriacea. Lineage (NCBI taxonomy): Eukaryota > Metazoa > Chordata > Testudines > Dermochelyidae > Dermochelys > Dermochelys coriacea. The sequence continues at coordinate 2,003,155 of NC_050088.1, forward strand.
ATTTATAATAGGAAGGAAACAACCTACTGGCCATGGTGGGGGGAAATGTCTGATCTTCTCCCCTTGTTTGTCTTTTTCCATTCTGAGAATGGGGAGGGGAGTTTATGCTATGTGATTCCCAGGTCTTGTCCACTGCAATAGATGGATTGAATTCTGAATGTGGAATGTCTTTATTTGCAAGATAGGTTACTTGGAAACCTCACATAAAATCTTAGCATTTTACATATACGACAAATGGTTCAGAAAAGTTCAGGAGCCCTTGGGCAGTTTAGGTTGCAGTGTGTTAAGTTACACTGTGCAGTCTAATGCCACAAAATATGAGTCAATCGGCTGTGATGGATCACCTGGGGAATGGGTCATGTGGGTGGGAGAAACAGCAACTCTCCATGAAAAGAAATTAATTTTTGGGGGTGGAGAAGTGGAGGGGTGGTAGTTTGCAATCATCTAGTTCCAATGTTTGCATGCTGAGTCTTTTCACCAATCGTTCCCAGCTGGGCTGTCCAGGACAAAGAGAGGGTTTTTGTGTGACAGGGAAGAATAAATGGAAAGGGTGTTTTAGGGGCGTAGGAAAGTAGTTACCAAAACTGTTTGCTGCCCTGGTCAAGTTCCAAAGAGAAAACCAGAATTGCTCCTTGGGGACTCTGCAATTTCTCTTCCAAAATTAGCTTTAAGCAAGCGAGGCTCCACTCATATTATCCTCCAAGCTCATATTTGCCTGGAACCTGAGCATTTATTTATTTATTTCACTGAGAAAATTGCTTGCTTAGCTTTCAACATCCTGTTTTAAATCCTGCCAGGCTGCTTTTTATCACTGTAAGAACATTGCTCATATTTACTCATATCTGGATGACCCTGCTGCAATGAGTGTTCCACGAGTCACACTTCTGCTTTCCCTAAATTGGATTATTACAATTCAGTGCTTCTTGGGCTGCCCAGCAACGATTATATCCTGAGTGCCAGCAGTACAGCATGCTGCAGTATCAGTGTTAACATGTACTCAAAACTGTAATCTCTATAATCCCTGTTCTGGTTAATCTTCATTAGCTTCCTGTTTGCCAGTGGACTGAACTAATACCCCCAAAGTTGTTTCACATTGTTTTCCTGGTAAGATTCTTTCTTATTTACAAGAGAAACTTGAAATCCACAAGCTCGATGTGTGTTTCTTTCTATCTCTTGCCCCATCTTTGTTCAAAATCAGGGTTGCAGAGCCTAAGTATTTCCAGTTTATGCTCCTAGGGCCAAATTCTAGTCTTATTTACAATGAAAAAACTGACTGATGTAAGTGGGCACTTCAATCCTGATGTGCAGCAACACTTTCTGTGCCAGTCTGGGCTCCACACACAGCTCTGCTCCTGCCTTGGACATTGGGCCACCCACCTGTAGCTATGTCCCTATTTTATTCCCTCACCCAGCTCTGCGGTGGCATTGGAGTCCTGCACTGCTTCCGGGTCTCCCCAAAGCAGAGCATGAACAAAGAACAGAGCCAGGGAAAACGAGCTCACCACCAAAAACCCCAAGGAAAATCCCATTTTAAAAGCTATATTTGTAAAAATTTCATCATGCTTAGTGCATAACGGGAGGCAGTTTCTGTAGAACTGAAAATCCCATTTGTTGGGTATTAAGAGCAGTTTTATATTCTGGGGGGGAAAAAGGCAAATGTACACCCAGAGAACATCCAAAATAGCTCACTTCAGCTGGAGGATCCTGATGGCCAGTCTCTATTTCCACCACCGGACTAGCACGTGACTGGTGTAAATAGTGCAGCTTGGGAGTGGGGCCCATAAACTTCTATTTCAACAACTCCACTTGCCTCTGCTGTACCTGTTGCTCTGAGGACAGATCTAAGATTTGCAGCACACTGCTGCTTAGCTGACTCCTTCCAAAAGCATTAAATAATATCCCTGGTTTTGTGAGAGCCAGCCAGACCCTGGAATGTTATTTGAACGGTGTGCATGTCTGTGTGTTTGTTGGAGTAAATAGGCCATACATGTTTCATTTGGGGGAATAAGAACCAAGTTTTCCTTCCCTTCCCATTTTTAGGTAAAAAGAAAAGGAGTACTTGTGGCACCTTAGAGACTAACAAATTTATTTGAGCATAAGCTTTCGTAAGCTACAGCTCACTTCATCGGATGCATTTGATGAAGTGAGCTGTAGCTCACGAAAGCTTATGCTCAAATAAATTTGTTAGTTTCTAAGGTGCCACAAGTACTCCTTTTCTTTTTGCAAATACAGACTAACACGGCTGCTACTCTGAAACCTGTCATTTTTAGGTAGTTGATTACAACTCCGTCATTGGTAATTAACAGCAAAAATTACTGTGTATAATTCCTCAGTTTTATTACCCTCCTAAGCAGAGCAATTCCTGCAGGACCTGTGCCATGCCCTCCCATCAGCGAAAGGCTACCTGCTATTCACTCTGTGAAGAACCATTAAAAGGGACACTTGAAGAGTCAATAAACCAATAGCTCCACTTCGCTTGCTTTATCAGTATTGATTCCATTAATAATTATTTATCTTAATGCTGGGCTCCGGGAAGCTGCTCATTTAACCCTTGAAATAAACATCTTGCCCAGTGTTCTGCCAGTCAGCTCACTTCTCAAACTCAGTGGGCTGAGAGGTTTTCTCCCAAATGATGTTGCTTAGCAATTTTATGCTTGTGCTAGCAGAGGTGGCTTCACCTGATGATCAATAGGGAGCCAAGATAAACGTCTGAGTAGCAGCCTGTCGCTAGCATGGGGAGAGGATGGACTGCAGAGAGTTTTAAATGGGGAAAGAATATATTCTGTGTTTGTAATGATGCCTGTGGTAAAATCTAGTCACACACAGCGATCGTGTTCATAGACATCAAAGCTAGAAGGCATGTCAAGGGTCATCGTTTCCAACCCACTCACCTCCTCGGGCACATTCCCCCCACACCATTCTTCTGCGTCGTGTGACCGAAGGCCTCCCTGCCGCCTCCTCTGAGCTCTGAGGGGATTTTCCCTCCCTCTCCAAGCTCCACGTTCCAGGCTGGAAGGGAGGCCAGGGCTGCATGGAACACAACCCTGCTCAGCTGCAAACCTTTCCCGCTCTTCAAATCCTTTCCAGTGCCAAGCATGGCGGTTGTGGCACAAAACATACAGGCCAGAGCTCAATCCTTCTCATGCCATGATTGGCCCATTCCACAAACCAAGACTCTCGGGCTGGGAATCTGCCTGATGAAGAACTGGAAACCATGTATCAGCCTGACTCCAAGCCAACTGAAGTCAATGGACAGACTGCCATTGGCTTCAATGGGCTTTGGCTCAGGCCCTAGAAATAAAGAAGCTGTATCATCCCTTATCCAGGTTGCTCACCCACAGGTACTCACAAACTTTCCTCACCATTGGCTCCCTCAGCCCCCGGGGCTGCCCCTCAGTATGGAAGTAGCAGACATTTCCACTATCCCAAAGGGGGACCCCCCAGTAACCATCTGGATATGCCAGGGGATCTGCAGAGGCACAAGGACAACTGGTACAATGTCCCCCGTGGCTCTACTCTGGCCATTAGTTCTCCTGGCACTGCGGTAGCATGACACGGCTGGCCGTGGCGCTGGCAGGGAGCAGTGTCTGCGTTCCCTTTCCCAACAGGGCTCCTGCACCGGGGTTAGCACTGCTCCACCCATCTGCACATGCACCTGTCAGGGCTGGGCACAATCTGGTGCGAAAGCTCTGAAAAGTAGAGAGAAATATGCAGTGTGGGAAGAATGATGCCTACACCTCATCGTTATCTAGCATTTAATAAGGCAACGGGGAGGCTGGAGTGGCGCAAAAGTTGCATTATCCAATCACAGCCGTTATTAAACAGGCAAAGTTAATGAGCCCCTGGGCTGTCTCAGAAACCCCACTGTTTGCCGAGACCAATTTATTGCTGGGCCAAAAGAAGCGACTTGTAAGACAAAGGTTGAACTCGTTCTCTTGGGGTGTGTGTGTAGTGGGCAGGGGGAACCGGAGACCGGGCCCAACACTGTAGAGTCACCCTCCACAGCTGGAAACCAGGAGCAAGCAAACTGCATATTGGTGACCGCAGGCACAAACAGACACCCCAGTAACGCTCCAGAGCCCACTCCATGCATGTCATAGCAACTTCCCAGAAGTCATGACTCCACTCCAGTGGCTGAACCCACTGACAGTTCTCCTATCGCCGTCTAGGTCTCCACACAACTAGCTGGAGTCCAGACAGCTACACGGTAGTCAGAGACATCCTGCACATGGAGAAACGTCACCAGAGGCAGCTGAAAACAGCTGTTCTTTGATTAAATAAAATGACTCTGCTAAATGTGCTGACTTGTCAGCCGAAGTCAAATGTTGTTGGTTTATTGGCAGTCAGTCCCTAGCACATGTTGTTGGGTGTGGCCCAGTCTAAAATATGAATAGAGTCCTTAGCACAGTTCACTCATGAGCAAAATTCAAATGCAGGAGGGATTCAGGAAACCCCATGAGGAAACAGGGGAAAGGTAAGTGAGAAATGGAAACTGAACAGTGTCTGCAGCAAACGGGCTACCGGCTGCATCCTGATCCCACTGACTTCCACAGAAATTTTGCCAATGACTTGAGAGCAGCTTGGGGATTTTTTTTTCCTTCTGAAAAAAATATCAATGAAAACAATTTCGTTTTCTTCATTTTTGTCAAACAAATGTGTTGCAGAAGCTAATGTCCAGAAATGTGTCAGTTTGCAGACATGGGGAAAAGAGTTTCTTCTTTTTTTTTAAACAAAAACACAAAAATTTTAAGTACAAAATGGTGGAAAATGGCAACAATTTCTCTTTAGTCAAAAAGTCATTTTCCAATGAAAAATTGTTTTCACTTTTTTTTTTTAACCAGCTCTAACTGACCTCCATGGCAGCAGGATCAGACCATTACAGAATGAATGAATGAATGTTTCCTTGACCCTCTTGCATTTTCCAATATGAAAAAACCAGCCAGAGAGCTGCTCAAAGCTCTCTGTACACAACACACTCAACACTGATGTCTGCTGAAAGTGCAGGTGATTCAGCTCCGTGGAGAAACATTCCCACTGGGAAAACTGAGATCTGAAATTAGAACTTTTCAAAAACTCAGACTGTTTTGGGAAACATTGTAGCAGTTTCAGGACTTTTTCCATGCCTGTAGCAATGCATTTACAATTGTAGTGCCTCTAGATCCAACCCATTGTACTAGATACTGAGTGGGCAAATAACACAAAGGGGGTTCCTGCCCTAGGAAGTTTACAGCCACTTTGCAGATTGTGTTTTAACAATGAAAAATGTGTTTAAAGCAGGAGGAGACAGAGACAATCGGGTGCAGCATGTGAAACAATATTCCTAGATATCTCCATCCATAAACAGAGACTTCTTCTGCGAGGCAGGGATTGGTCAAAGGTGACCTTTGGTTCTTTCAATCCAGAATATAACACAGACTGGCAGTAATCAGACTCCTCACAACAGATTGACATATGCCAGGCAGCTTCCTCTTCTCACTTACCAGCCTCTACCTTTCACTGCTGCAGATCAAAGAGCTCAGGGGAAACCTTCTCTGGCGAGTTTCAGAGTAGCAGCCCTGTTACTCTATATTCGCAAAAAGAAAAGAAGTACTTGTGGTACCTTAGAGACTAACAAATTTGTTGCCAACTCTGTCCACATATCTGTTCAGGGGATACCATCATAGGGCCTAATCACATCAGACACACTATTAGAGCTCGTTCATCTGCGCATCTACCAATGTGATATATGCCTTCATGTGCCAGCAATGCCCCTCGGCCATGTACATTGGTCAAACTGGACAGTCTCTACGTAAAAGAATAAATGGACACAAATCAGACGTCAAGAATTATAACATTCAAAAACTAGTCGGAGAACACTTCAATCTCTCTGGTCACTCAATTACAGACCTGAGAGTGGCTATTCTTCAACAAAAAAACTTCAAAAACAGACTCCAACGAGAGACTGCTGAATTGGACTTAATTTGCAAACTGGATACCATTAACTTAGGCTTGAATAGACACTGGGAGTGGATGGGTCATTACACAAAGTAAAACTATTTCCCCATGTTATTTCCCCCCCCCCACACACACACATACTGTTCCTTGGACGTTCTTGTCAACTGCTGGAAATGGCCCACCTTGATTATCACCACAAAAGGTTTTCTTCCTTCCCCACACCCTCCCTACCTGCTGGTAATAGCTCATCTTAAGTGATCACTCTCTTTACAGTGTGTATGGTAATTCCCATTGTTTCATGTTCTCTGTGTGTATAAATCTCTCCACTGTATTTTCCACTGAATGCATCCGATGAAGTGAGCTGTAGCTCACGAAAGCTTATGCTCAAATAAATTTGTTAGTCTCTAAGGTGCCACAAGTACTCCTTTTCTTCTCTGGCGAGAATGTGCTAACTGCAAAGGGCTTCACTGGGTCAGTGCTCTATCCCCTCTGGCCATTTCCCAAAAGCAGAGCAAAATCACAAGAATGAGGAGCAGGGAAATCCAAACTGCCATAACATTCTCCTCCTTTACAGCTTGGGATACTGTGCTCACAATGCAGTTCTCTATGTTCACCTTCAGCCCAGGGTGAGCTCCTGGCCCCACAGAAGCAAAAGTGAGTTTTACCATTGACTTCAGGGGGACCAGCCAGGAATTCACCATTGGTGGATGATAATCATCAAGCTGTGCCATTGGTGGATGATTGTGCTTCAAACCTGGCCCAGGGGGATCAAGTCTCAGCTTGAGAAGATAGTCAGAGCTTAGACTGCCAGCAAGGTGGATGTTTAGTTCAACTTCTAATGCACCATTACAGCTCTAACTGAGAGTAGCATTTCCAAAAGCTCCTCTGGCACTGAGGAGCCTAAGTCCCATTGACTGTCAATGAAAACATTGCCCTGGGGGCCACATGCTCATTTCACCCAGGCCATCCACCAGCCGTGACTCACCACTGCACATGCAAAAATCCTTCCTCTTGTGACCTTCCAGTTGTTGTTATATTAACACCTCCTATTCCTCCCCATATTTCCACCAAAATGCCTTTCTGTTTTAACTCCTAATGGCTTTCCTAAAGCCATAACCTGCTTTGTCTGTTGTTTAATAGGAAATCAATATTGTTGTAATACAATGAAATTAACATTGATTTATCTCCTTGTAACCGGCAGCTAAACCAATAAGGTATTAGTCAATACGTTCACTCTGGGAGGTCCAGCCTACTTCTTCAAGCCTGATGTATTTCTCTTTGCTAATAATTAATTACAAAATCTGGCATGAGGTTTGCAGAAGAGATTAGACAGAATTACTGCCTGCAGCAGTCTTCTGAATTAATGCAAAAATAGAACCCATTAAACTGAGATGCATTTAAATGTATGCATACAATATGTGCTGGCTTAAAGGTTTCTGCACTAGGCAGAGTGAGTGTGCACACATGAGAATGCACGCCGGAGTGCGGTGGGGGGGGGGCAAAGAGAACATGGATAACAAAAGAAATGCTGTTTAAGCACTTTCAAAATTTGTTGCCAAGAGGCCCAGATTCATAGCACAGAACTCTGCATGCTGTAACATAACCTCGATTTGAGGGGCACTGAAGAAGCCACTGACTGAATGCAGACACTAGGATAAGGTAGCTCCATGTGCAGTCCAAGACAGAAGTGCAACTCACGGTGCTCGACACACAGTTCAGAACCATCCACAAGCTGAGGAACTCCAGATTTTTATTGCTGGGCGGAAGATACCAGCCCAAGCCAATGATGCAGTTGTGCCCCTTTATTTTTTATTTATATACAGATTAAATCTGGCACTCAGTCCCATAATGACATTATTATTTTATTATTTATATCACACCGTGCAGGGCACTTTTTGCTTTTGCCTGTAAAGACGAGGCTCCTGCTGTAAGGGGTTCACAGGGTAAAGACTTCAGGTTGCCAGTCTGGGATCTGGTAGGGATAATGCTGGTGATCCCACCCTAGAGACAGGGGCTGCAACTCAGGCACCATGTGAAACACTCACCTGCCATGTGGGTTTCCAGGTTGTCACTTACAAAACTTGTTTCATGTTGAGATGATTCACAGAAGCAGGCAGAAGCAAAGATGAAACCAGGGCCACGTAGCTGTGGTCAGATCTGGAGGGCAGCTTGTACATTCCCTCTATACAGAATTTCAGTGAGCCTGTTTTTCAGGAGATGAACAAACCCAGCTCCCCAAATCCTGTCTCCTGGATTTGGCACTGGCCTTTCCCCTCACAAAAGCCCACACTGCAATGCAATGGGTAGGGAGCCCCAACGGTGTGGGATTCTTGGTATGTGCCCTTGGCAAAAGTTTCCCCAAAAGTGACCTACTTTGTACATGGTCAGATCTCATGTGTGGAAACTAGGGATGGTCATAATTCTCCTCCCAGCAAAAGATGAGAAACTAATTGCCTGCAGCTCAGAAGGAAGGAAGATATTGATATGTCTTGTGTATTCCTGGTCAGTTATTAAAACAAACTCAGCCCTGGAGTCAAAAGACTGATAAGAGGGAAGAACTGGTGATTCCCATTTGACTCCCACAGCATGAATAACAGTAGAGAAGATTAACTGACCCATCTGGACATCGCAAGGGTCAGTTAGGATTAGAGACCCAGAGTGTTCAATTTCTTTGACACTACAAGAATAAAATGAACATGTGATGCACAACTCACATTCACATACACCCAGCCCAGAGAAGGGCCAGGCTTCATGGGCCAACATGAGAGCACAATGCACGGATGATTTTGAGCAGTTCCATCCTCTTTGGTTTATCAACTGGCATTGGCAATCCTTTACCATAAACTAGACTGAGAAGTGACAGATATAGAAAGCTACAAGATTGGAAATGATAATCAGGGAGAAATAATTCCTGGGAGATCTACCCTGATAACATGGTTAATAAATTAAAAATAACCTAATCATCCAGGCCAAGGAAGGAGAACGTGATTAAAGCTGAATCATTTGATGTATTTGAGAAATCAGAGCTGATTGCCAGTAGGGGATAATAGATGATTTCACCTCAGCCAATTTTTAAAAGCAGCAGAAGGAGATAGTCAGAAATTTCAATGATTCAGGGCAGGTCACTCAGCAGGAATTGCCTAACTGAAGGTCTGGAGTTGTTGATGGCCTTTGGCTATAGTGACATGTGCCATTTAAGGCCCTGGTCCTGAGATTGGATCCATGGGGGCAGAACTTTGAACCTGCGTGGAGCTCCCTTGATGTCAATGGGTCTGATTGCAGGATCAGGGCGTACATTTGGTTTCAGGGGCTGCATGCCCTCAGACTATGAAAGGCTTGTCTCTAACCACTACTCCCAGCTAGCTTGCAGACCTAGCTTAACTTCCCCTCATCGTGTACCAGTGACATATTCCTCTGGGTTTGCTCTAGATTCCTTTTCACTCTTTGTATTTCATTATATGCTCAGCCATTTGCCACACTATTCAGCTCTTATGGTCATAACTATCATTTATAGGCAGATGATGTACAGACAGGTGAATTATATTCAGAGGCTCTTCATCTTCATGTCTCTCATTGTTTGAGTAATATCTCCAGATGGATCTGTGCTAATCTTTTAGTATTAAACAGACATGACGGTCAAATCATTTGGGACCCAATAGCTTGTCTTTCTGTTGTTTGAATCTCTAACTTTTGAGATGAACTCACTTCACATTGCTTCTTTTTCTCTGGTACCTGATTTGTGAATTACCTTTCACCCATTTATTGTTGCATTTACATATTGTATCTCGGGATATAATAATTCTAGATGAGGACTAGAATTAGAATCTGGGAACTCTGTACCGTATATTTTCCTTTAATACCTACCTACCTATTTGAAGTGAGGGCAGAAAACACCCCACAACGGTGGTATAAACCTGGAATAAAGCCATCAATTTAATTGAAGTTGCACTGATTCAAATTCAGATTACACTGATTCAAAATCCAAAAAGCAGAATTTGTCCTCCTTGGATATACACACATGCACACAATCATGTGTCTTTTGTGTTATATATCGACTTTGTTGAATCACTGCAGCAAGGGTTAAATGATGCATGAAAAGTCTTGCTGTCATAGCACAGAGAGAGAATATGGACAATAGTGATGCTGTAGCAGTACTGTTCATCTCAGATGCCTCCAGAAAAGCACACCCACCTGACACGGCTCAGAAAGTAACACCTAACAAAAAACACTCCGCAACAACAGACCAAATGGGGCAGCAAACAGCTAATTGTGTGGGAAAGACAGTAAGAAAAAAAGAAGGCTGCAGCTCCCCGAGAGCCAATATGGGGGATTTCACACCAGCTACCAAGTATATCTGGCAAATGTCATGGTTGTTATAAGCTGCTACAAATAAGTTAATTAAGAGCCCAAATATGAGAATACTAACCCTTGTATTCAGGTTCTTTGACAATCACATACAGCAGGGATGCTAATGAGATAATGTGTAATAAAGTGTAATAAACTATGTGATCCAATGTTAACTCTCTAACCTCCTAGAGGTTGTATTTCTCTGATCATAATACATATGCACCTTCAGGTTGCCTGTGCTTCCACCAGGAAATTTTGCTTGGGAGAAGGAAAGAAAGAATGAAAGATTACAATAGTGTGTAGGTGTGAATACAGGGGTGCTTAGTGTCACACAGTTATGCTAGGTTTCAGAGTAGCAGCCGTGTTAGTCTGTATTCGCAAAAAGAAAAGGAGTACTTGTGGCACCTTAGAGACTAACAAATATTTGTTAGTCACAAGTACTCCTTTTCTTTTTACAGTTATGCTAGTAAAAAATTACACTACTCCTCACTATCCTCTTCCTTTGGGGCATCTGCTGATCACCAGTTAAGGTTGGCAATGATTTCTCTGCCACCCCACGGTCTTGTATGGAACAACTAAATGCTTTACACCTGGAATCATAAAGTACCAGAGATCATTGCTACTCTCATAGAGCATTTCCTATGATCACTAACCACAGGTGACTCAAAAAACAAATCAAAGAGTAAAAAACATGGATTTATGACCCAGGGACAGGACATTTTTTCTTTCACTTGGAGTGTTGGGGAAGCAATTTCTCATGAAATTTTAATAATAACGTGGTTAACTTTGAAACAGGAGGGAATACTCCTCCGAGAGAGGAATGTTCTTGACTGCAGCTTACACAAGATCTACAATAATTCTGTTGTATTAATATAATTACCAGGCAATCCATTTCAATAACATAATCACGGACCCATATTTCATTCCTCAATTACTGTACTGATTAGAGTAATTTCTAAATCATGACCTCCTCAAAAAACCCATTGCTAAAATGATTTTTAAAAAGAGAACAATCCAATAATTACTCATGCCATGTTAAGTTAATTAGCCCAGTGCTAACAGAGCAGAAAGGCTTTTGGCGTGTTGGACATTCACCAGTAGTAAGATGGTCCTATTTATTTTATTCTTTATATAAAACTTTCACTGTCTTTAACGTGGTAAAAGTGAAAGTACAAAACCTTCTCAAACAAATTGCTAGTAAAAAGTATCATATTTCCACCAATTTTCATTGAAACAGGTTTATGGTATTTATTCAAAAACCTGTGTCCATAAAGTTGGTTTCAGAGTAGCAGCCATGTTAGTCTGTACTCGCAAAAAGAAAAGGAGGACTTGTGGCACCTTAGAGACTAACAAATTTATTTGAGCATAAGCTTTTGTGAGCTACAGCTCACTTCATCGGATGCAACTGAAGTGAGCTGTAGCTCACAAAAGCTTATGCTCAAATAAATTTGTTAGTCTCTAAGGTGCCACAAGTACTCCTTTTCTTTTTGTCCAGAAAGTGTCTCCATAAAAGCAGCTCTAACAAGACTTTGGTGCTTCCCTCAGGCTCTGTACTGAATGTCTCTCCTGTGGTATTTGTTTAATGTTTGTTTTATGCTAATGACATCGGTTGTAAGTGAAACAAAGATTGGAAAAAATTAGGTAATAATAAATAGGTACTAATAAATAATATTAATCTTTGAACAACACAGATATATTTTCAGGCCCCAATTCCACAAACATTTGCATGACTCAGCATGAGCACTGTCTTGCTGACTTCAGGTAGAATTACTGAGGTGAGTTATGTGTTTGCAGGACTGAGGATTATTTAGCCTTCTATGCAGCTAAACAATCTGGGCTCCCAAAAAATGTTCCAAGCGGAGCGTTAACAAATCCAAAATGACCAGTACTGTTCATGCAATTTGTGACATCCTTACAAAACTTTATGGAACCAATAATGTCCATAAAAATATTTCCATGAACTTGCTTTTAATTTTCCCCTCATAAAATTTAACTGAAATATTTTTGCTTTAGCAATGGCCATTTCTTCAGTATCTTTCTTGGTGCTGTGCGAAAAAGACGTAGTAAGAGTTAACCTGCAACCTTTGCTGGAGGTTCAAATTGTTATTTTTTCAGCCTGTAAACTTATTATTACAATTTAATGCTCCTTTGCTCTCCCAGGTTCCATTGGTAGGTAGAGAGAGGAAAGACAGGTGCCTAAATATCCCCAAAGAGGATATTTTTCCATACCTTTATTTATCTGTATGTCTGTCTGCTTTCATGGAAGACTCTCTGACATCACAATGCTGTGCTTTAAAAATGTAGAAATGGCACTGTGCTCATCACTGCAGAGTCTGAGTCGTTGTCTCAGAGTTCCAGCTTGGGTTACACCAGGGCATAGCAGAAATCTTGTTGCAAAGGCTGATATCTGAAGTTTTACAGACAAAAATTTGGAAAATCACTCAGATTTTTTGTTTCTTATCAAAACTAAATCAATCTACCAATCTTTTGAGCTGACCTCTCGTTGTGTATTCTCTTTATTATCTAGCCAGTGAGGAAATAGTTAACAGTGCTATAACCTGCAGGTCTTAGCACTGTCACAACTCAGATCTCAGTGAGCCTTCAAAATATTCCATTCTCCAGAGCTGCACCAGAGACAGTCCTTTGAAATGTTCTAAATTCGAACAAATTACATTTCTGACTGTCCAGGAGATCTCAGCAATACACAATGAATGAATTCCACTCGCTTCAGCGCTGAAATTAAATAGCAGAAATATGATTGTTTGTTATAAGAAAGCAGTTCAGAAATAGTTACATATTACACATTATCATGTTATACATGATGGTTTTGCACTGCAGTCCTCTGAGACTGTAATGAATAAAATCTTGACAACATTCTTTCCTGCATTAATCATTTTAAGCTGATCCTACAGGATACAAGGGCAAATTAAATTCTATTTGCAATTTCATGCATGACGCACAGGAGCGGACGATTCCTGAGCTAGCAGTTTTTCAGTAAGACAAGCGTGTAAGTTGCAATTATGCAGTTACTTTCTCCCATGTGCCAGCACTCTTATTACTGACAAATTTGTAAATGAAAATGTATGAATGGTATTAAATTCACCTTCAAGGATGTAGCAAATTAAAATGAATAACTCTTAAGACTGTATTTGAAGAAAAACACCACTTTTAACGTTTAAAATGACAAATGGAAACCCCGTGCTACCCCAGAGTTGCTTTCATAGACTGATTTCCCGGTGTGACCTTACTTACCCTGCAAAAAAACCTGACTTCATGTTTCACAGTACCTGCACAAGCAGAGAATCTGCAGATGCACTCACAATTCAGCAGTGTCTTTGGGCAGCCATGCTGCATGATCTACCATGATCCCCTGCTGTAGATGCCTTCCATTCACAGGCATGAACTGTGCAAATTTTCTCCAGTCCATGGTGAGGTGCAGTGCATGGCCACCTACCTGCACCATTTACAAAGTAAGTTTGCTCGACGTCTGATTTCTTTCAGTAGCAGAGCTCCTGGCCCTGTTTATTCAGGCGCAAATTGTCAGGTAAGAAAGGAGAGGTAGCAAAAGCAGCGACATTAGGAACGAGTAGGATTTTGTTTTGTTGGGATTGGATGGCTCGGAGGATTGGGTTTTGGGGGGAATGGATGGCTGTAGGGATCAGTAATGGCTTAAAATGCTGTGGGATCCGTTCCCTGGAGACTTTCACTGCTAGGATGTGCAATCAGATGTCTGTGGGCAGACCCCTTGGGTAAAAACTTGTCCCCATTGAAGTCAGTGGGAGTTTTGCTATTGACTTCAGTGGAGCCAGTATTTTCACCCCTGGTGCTGATTGGGCTGTGCACAGACAGTGGGGTGCACCGCTTTGATCCCATTGCAGGATTGGGGCCATGGGTAGTAGTACTTCTGGGCTTTTAAAAACATCACATACAATTAAACTGAGACTCATTAATGCAACTTAGACAATACAGAAGAGCTCGATCAGATTGTCAGTGCCCCACAGCTCATCACTTGCCAACAGCGTCCTACACAAAAGAAAACAAGAGCTCCCCCTCTGCTCCCCCAAAACACTTCTCAGAGTCTTTCAGTTAATCTGTCAGAAAAGCACGATTCCTGCCCCCCCCCCACTTCTCCCCTCCCCACCTCTCCAGTAACCAGGGGACACTTCTGACACACAGTGAGAAGCAACATGAGACAGACAGACAGTGGCTTAGTCATCTTATTCAGATTTCCAGCAGATGAGATTTGATTGTCTCTCAAAGCAAACTTTGTAGCCAGCCTAATTCATAGTAGCCTGAGTTGCCTTTTAGGCCCCAGAGTGTCTAGCCATACCACACAGAAAGTCTGCTTTTCTGCAGAGATTTACAGTTACCATCTGACATGTTAAGGCAACAATCTGTCACTTCTGCAAGATTAACTATATCTATCTAGGCTGACAGAGGCTCATGCTGCTAATTTTGTGTGATCTACAGCCCTAATGGCTCTTTTCATTTTTGGAGAGATGTGAGAAGGATGGCGTATGTAAGCCATGGTATTACAAAAAGGGTCTCTCTGAGCTGCATAATACAGATGTTTATTAAAGGTTTATCTTTGCTGCACATCTCATAATATACCCTTGCTCTGGATCTTCCGTATTTCCCACCCTGCATTTCTGAATTCTGTGCGGTCTTCTCCTGAGTGAAGGCATCTGGGTATTTTTCATAGAGAGAACAATACTGACCAAACAAACTGCTCATTTCTGGACTCTTTCTGCACTAATCAAACACATGAGCTTTCTTACAAGTAGCTAATCCTCAGTGGTCTGGGCCGCCTCCAATAGGGGAGGTCCCGAAAAGCACCAGCAATAAATGTGACTACAGTTGGGGAACGGGATGGCGGAGGAGAGTTAGGATTGTATTTTCTAAATTCGTGCAATGGCAGACAGCCTGGTCTTCCCGAGGAAGAAAGCCTCAGGAACACTGGCTGCTCTCAATGGACTCTGAACATTCGTCCTTCTGGTAGTTCAATGAGATCTGCAAAGGGAAAACAATGGAGTTTGTGCCTTTTTTCGGTCAATAAAGTCTATACAATTAAGTGGGGGTTTATTTGATTGTTTTATCACCTTAAAAGTATAAAGAAATGTCAAGTCTGCTCTTCCCTCATTCTTCCAGGTGTCACGTGTGAGGTCTCTGGATTTTCAGATCCACCCGGGCCTACCCATAGGATGGGATACGCTCGTGTCACTAGACATGAGGCGCGGCTGAGAGGTAGCTGTTGTACAGTCTGAGATCTCTCATCCTTTAAAGGAGGAGTGCTGGGAGCCTTTAACAAACAGCGCTTTTCTTCCAATGCCCCAAATACACATTTGAGCCCTGCAGTGAGCCCTCATGAACACAGGGCTGCCCTGCCTTGACATTCCTGAAACAGCAAAAGCAAAAAAAGCCAAACCCAGCCCCTTTGAAAATATACCCAGGCCTTTTAAATATATATTAAAGCACCAATAATAACAACAAAAGGGGGAAGGCACAATCTCAGTTTTCCTCTTTAAAGAGCAGGCTTGAGGCAGAGAGTGCTGTCGCTGTGTTGAAGTCAGGTCTTGCTAAGGAAGGGATCTCCAGCTGAAACATGGATACTTTTGTTTCCCTTTCTCTCCTGACCATCCTGAAAGCTACAAATGAAGCAGAGACAGAACAGCTGTCTTTGAGCCAATTAAAGATGCCTTGCCAAACTTCAGATACCAGCCCCTACAGTGTCATATTGATTCATTGTTCTAAACAGAAGAGCTGTACTAGGGATTATCTGCTAAAAATAATAGTAAGAGCCATAATAACCCAAGAGTGGAGCTGGTTTGCCGGGTGTTTGTAGGGTCTGGAATGCCCGTGATGTGCCGACAGCGTTGTGTTCAAATGAGATCTGATTAACCTCACAAATTCTCCAGCTCCTCTGCTGCGTGGGCTAATTTTTCAGGGGCTTCCCGACACCTTGCAATGTGGAAACCAGACACACTGCTAATGAATCGTCTAATTCTTTTTAGCATCGGTATCTCCAGTTCTCCGAGATGTGTGACACATTTTATGTCAGCCAGTTTTTCATTTCCAAATGGCTTTTTGACTTCCACTTCATAGCTTCTGCTGGATGCTTTCTCTGGGGTGGAAGAGAGCATTAATAGAGCCCGTGAAGATCTCTCCATCATGTCACATCAAGGTTATCTCCTCTGGGACTCTGCAGTGTGGCCAACTCTCACAATTTTATCACAGTATCTGGTGTTCTTCTTAAAGCCCCAGTTCCTTGAGCTCCCACCCCCAAACCCCCGGTAAACTTCTAGCCTTCTTGGTTGTGGAGAAAAGGTAGAAAATATAACCTGAAGGACCCTCCGGGGTCAAATCTTGTAAGGTAAAGAAGAAGAACCCAAATTATATTACTCAGTTTGGAATCTCATCATTTTTTAGCTGGTCTCATGATTTTGGGGGGCCTGACTCATGATTTCTGAGTGCTCGGGGTTAGCAATGCTCTCTTTGTGTGAGGGATGGGATGAATCAGGGTGCTTTCCGGAAAGCTGCTTTAGTCAAGCACAAATTACTGGGCTCAATCCAGGAGTAACTGGCTGGAATGTAATGGCCTGTGTACACAGGAGGCCAGAGGAGATGTTCTAATAGTCCCTTCTGGCCTTGAATTCATTCCTAGAGTCACAGAGTCTAACATGCAGTAGTTGTAGAAATAAGAGGCCAGATTTTCAGAAAATTCTGAGCACCCAGCGGCTACATATGGCCACATTTTACAGAAAAATCTCAGCCCCTGCAGTCAGAACGTGCAGGGCCCCCTGGGTCTAGAACCTGGGTCTGCAGAGCTGCCCTGTAGGGAGCAGCTTTAGGCTCTCACCCCAGCTAACCCTGCACGCCACTGCCCATGACCCACAATGGATGCAGACCATGTGAAGTCCCACCTCAAGGAGTCTGACGGGCAGCAGCCTCATGGCTCCCGATTGGCTCCCCACTCTGTATAAAGTCAAGGAGCGTTCCATGAAGTGGCCTGGCACTAGTATGACTGTCTTGTAGCTGCTGTGGCTATTCCTGCTCCTGGCTTTGACCTTGGCTTGATTTGGTCTTTGCCTCCTGACCTGGACCCTGAAATCTGACTGGGACTCTGGCCCTTGGTATTGACATTGGCCTAGAACCTGACAATGAGCTTCTCTGCTGCTCCCCGCCTTGGGTTTGACCCAGTTCTGATCCTTGGCCCTGATTGCCCATGTCGGGATCCTGACAGAAATGTATCCAGGCTAATGATTTAGTGTGGTTTAGTTTTTCAGCCCCTGAAAAAATCCATGAAGAATGAAAGAATGCCATGACTTCAGTGGCCTTTGGGTTTGAGCCTTAATGTTCCAGGTACAGTAGGAGGAGGAGAATGCTGCCTCTCCTGAAATGTGCATGGAAAACCAGGGAACAAGAGGCTGGGCTGGGTAAGAGAAGAGTTATCCTGGAGCTTAGAAAGAGTTCGGGATGGCTGTGAGTTTCAGACTGAGCTGGGATTGGTGACCCTTACTCTCAGTAAGCAGCACCTTCCTCTGCAACTAGCCCCTTTGAAATTGACAAGGGAAGATGCATCTCACCGTAGCACAACCAGGACTGCTGAGGATACCCAGTGTCCCCTGCCTCTGTATGTATGCGTGAGAGCCAGGACTGAACATCAAATGACAGTGAGAAAGGCTCCTCTCCTGGCCCAGGTGACGGCAGGAAACGCCAGCGCGGTTCTGTTTGTCCTGGTGTTTGCTGTAGCCTCTGGGCACCAAGCACAGGAATAAGTCATTTCTGGAACAGGGCCTGGGCTCCCCTGCACACAAGGTTCAGTGGACACAAACCAGGGCAGAAAACGTCTCCTTGCTTCCTCTCCTTTCCTTACCCCTGTGTGCAGTGATGGGGAAGGAGCCTTTCTTTCCCACTTGTGCAAGCTGCTAAGTGTCCGAGAG
This sequence comes from Dermochelys coriacea, assembly GCF_009764565.3. Taxonomy (NCBI): domain Eukaryota; kingdom Metazoa; phylum Chordata; order Testudines; family Dermochelyidae; genus Dermochelys; species Dermochelys coriacea. The sequence goes on from NC_050088.1 coordinate 2,021,376, forward strand.
AAGCACCGTTACTCACTGAGAGTGCCAGAGGGCCCAAAGGCGGTCAGCAATGTGGGTGAGCACAGGAGCTTCTCACAGCACCAACAGAGCTGGCCAACTGCAAGGAGGATGGGGACATGGGGAAGAAAGGTGCAACCCACAAAGCGATGTCATTTGTAGCCTCTGTGCACCTATGAATGCTGCTCCTTTGTGGTCCCCTGCAGCCCTGCGCTACCCCTAATGCAAGGCTGTGCCTACATGGTACTATGGGGTCCTGGAGACAGTCCGGTGGGAGAGACTCAGATTTACAAACCCATGTCTTGGAGAAATGCTTTACGCTTCCCTTTGGGGGAATTACATTATTTTTATATACCCACCAGCTTGAAATCTCAGTGACCTCATGTCCCTGAGTTGCGGCCTGTGTGCAGATCAAGCTTCATGCAAAAGTTCAAAGCCATTTTCAAATGCATTTGTAAGGAGCGTCTGTGTTTCCCATGTTATAACGTAATGTTTTTCTGAAACCTCAGGGGAGGAAATGTGCATTTTCTTCAAAGCAGTTTTCTCTGATCACTCATCGCCTCTTTTCTCCTTCTGTGCATTATTTCCCCACTGGGAGGAAGTGAGTTTTGTGGTGGCATCATGTGCAATATCAGGCGCCATTCCCCTCTCCTTTTGTTAAGTCGTGACAGCTTTCTTTTTTCATTTGTGCAGTTTATTAGGTGAGACCCAGAGACAAAACCAGACTAAAGCAATGGAGCAGGTGAAATGCATAAGCCCCCATTTCTTATAAGTTCCAGCTCTCATGGGGTACCATTGGCTAAGTTCATACCTCGAGGGAAGAATATGCTGATATTGTTACGGAAATGCTTTTTCACATAATGCAAAAATAAACTGTGGCTCTCCTCTCTGCAAAGGTGCAAACAGAGACCTGTTGATCCTGTGTTCGTGGGAGCTAGTGCAGGCTGCAGTCCCTTTTGGAACTGCTGGCAGTCTTCGTTCCTTATCCTGTGCAAACATACCAGCAGTGAAATGGACGCAGTAGTAGCTAACATACAGCACCATTCCCCTAGAGCTGGAGTATTCTATGCTGCTGAGGTTCTTCTCCCATGCCTATCCCCTTGGTATCTGAGAAGAGGACTATAACACTGTGGGGTCTTTTTAATGGTGCCCATTAAATGGTGCTTGCCTATGCACAGTAAGGGCTGGAGAAAATTTCCAAGGTATTAAACACTCTCCTGCCAGTCATATCTTCATCTCATCAGGTTGATGAGAATTTAGAGGTATCCCTATGTTGCTCATTTGCAATCTTTACATTTTTTTCCAGGAGATGTGGGTCTATTTAGGTAGCTCTATTTTTCTGTGTAACCGTTCATTACCTTGACTGATGTTGCCAGTGTTTACTGTCTGCACCATCACAACCCGGTCTGGGCTGTGAACAGGGAGGGAGAGACACAGAAGGGTTGCAGGATAGAGGCCGTTACTGCCAGCAGCTATTACATGGCTGTTTATCACACTATTAGCTCTGGCTGAATAAAGATAGATTACAAATTAAACATGGTCTAAAATGTGAAAAAGCTGGGTGTGGCTACACCGAGATGCTGCTTTAAAACTGCAGAGTTGGATTTCACATTGGAAACAAGAACCGGGATGCTCACCACGGCGTTTCCCGGGATTCCCCCTGCTAATGTCACAGATGCGTGACCACGAAGCCTCTCCCTCCCCAATCCGCTTTCTACTGCAGGAGAGCAGGAATTAGGGAAGGGAGGAGGCTCCTAGATCCCAAGGGATTGTGACTCGCTCAAACTATTGTTGGGTTCACAAACTCACTTCCCCTCTTTTCCCCTGGGGATATAAACTCAGGGTTTTCTTTCAAGGGAGATTCAATATTTTTAAAACTGTGTCTTTATAGCTAATGGGCTGTCTCTGCTCTGCATTAGGGATAGGGGAAACTGCTCACCTGGCAGTAGGCCCAGGCCCTGGCCATGGTATAGGCTCCATCCTGTCTCTATTTTGGTTAGCAGAATTTTTCTGGCTTCCTCTCTGCTCCATCACTCACTCTCTCTGGGTTTGATTTTCATCCTGTCTCTATACTTACTCTTCTCCTCTGCCTTCACTCCCTTCCCTGCCCACCACCCCACAAGTGGAAGAATAAACCCAGTCAGTGGGAGCAGAACTTCCAGAGGTCTGGATTCAAAACTAGGCAAGACTAATTCACCTACCACTGATCTCAAACCCGTATCTATGACTCCACTGCTCTCATGACATAAGCGATAAAACTTTATGGTGGGATGCAAAAGGCGGAGAGTTTGAGGTGGGTCAAAGCCCGTGTCTAACGAAACTAGCAGAGCCATAGCAGGGCAATGACATGGATGAAAACAATATGAAAGAGCCACTGGCTCTCTGTATCTGCAGCCCCAAAAGTCACACTGGCCTTTTTTGCCCTCTTACATTGCAAACGCCTCTCTAATTTGCTTACCCCAGGAAGTATGCGTATTTGTCTCTTACTCTCTCATTTGGCTGTCTGTTTTAAATCCACTGTCTGACTTTAGCATATTTGTAATGCTTCCCTCCAGGAGTCTGTAGTTCTGATAAATGCCTTGCGGAGACAGAACCCCTACGTCTCAGATACTCCTGCTCAGTTTGCTATTGGAACAGGTGGTAATTAGCAAGCAACTAACTTTAAGGGGGGAAAAATAACCATGTTAATAGTTTGCAGAAGGCATTTGGCTCATTTCTGTGAGATAATGGTTTATTGCTATTACAGAAAGGGGATTTGATTAACATAGATGACAAAACAGCAGCAGGAAAAGGACATAGAAAGAGCCACAAGACAATAACTACATGCAGAATAACACTTAACAGATTCACCCCTTGGAAATACAGCTGGCAGGTAATACAGTGTGTCAGGTACTCAATAGTCCTCAGACTGTTCACGAACATGGGCTAAGTACCTCGACAGACAGATGCACACACTGTTAACTGAAATACTACACTCATCACAATGCTAGGGAGGGTTCTCAATGCAGTCTGGATTCTTTCTGGATGCCTTTCAGCCTGTCTATAGTCTGCAATAGCTTTAAACCAGAGGAGAAAATGAAACGAAATGGCTAGCCAGTGGCAATAAGGGTTAATGCACTAACCTCTCCAGCTTCCATGCTTATGGTTATGAGGGGTTCAAATGTGGCTTGGTTCAAAAGCAAAATGATTTTGGAGTCCGTTTACTCCCTGGTTGTCCTGTGTGCACATCACTGTTCAAATTTCTACTTCCTCAGTGCAAAGCAAGACAGTTAGGGCCTCTGCTCAGCACAAGAGCCAAATGGGGTTAGCAGGGCTTATGGCAGTCATGCCTGGCACTAAGGTGCATGGGAGAAAGTGCCCATGTTATACTAGACCTGGCCTGAGCTCTGTCTCGGGCCCACCAGCGGATTAATCTGATGGGTGGTGGGTGGGCCACAGGTTGCCCCGCACTGAGTTAGACAAACACCTATCAGGAATGGTCTAGTTATCACGTAGTCTTGCCTTGAGTGCAGGGGACTGAACTAGATGACCTGTTGAGGTCCCTTCCTACACTTCTGCTTCCATAAAAAGGGCCCCAAACTGAGCTGTAAGAGCTGAAGTAGAAGTAACAGCCTACACATTAAACCCTTATGTACAGACCCCTTGACAAGAACTTAGCAGCGCAGAAATCAGGCATGCAGGAAGAGTGACAATGACAGAGCTGAAGTTCACAAATTCCAGGGAGGCATGGAGAATCTGAGGACTCCAGTTCTGAGAGCAGGAAGGATGAGGCTGGCCACACAAGAAGTGGTATTTAATTATTCACCACCTTCCTCAGGAGGATTGGTCAATCAGATATTCATCTGTTGTGCCCGAGAGATGGAATTTCCTCTAGGAATGGTTAGCTCAAGTACAGAGAGGGGTGGCCCTCAGAGAATAAGCTATGCCTCTTGGTGTTTAAAGTCTGTCTGAAGTGGCTATTTATCTATCCTGTTTGTAGGGCACCTCTTGCTAGTCGTCGATGCCTCCTTCAATAAACATGGAAGTACAAAACATATTAAATCAGTGAGACCCAACCAGGCAAATACTTAGCCCAAGTCACTTGTGTGTGCAAAGGGGATTAGAACGGCTTTGCTCATTGCATTTTGAGTGGGAGCAGAGTTGGCCAAGCTTTTAAGAACCCAATAAAAGTTCCACTCTAGTTTGGTTGGAGTTTAGGGCTGAAGGTTTTGGGGCATTCTTATTTCTTCCTAAATGGATCCCCCATACCCTGAGGCATAGTTTTTACCTTAAGCATGATGAAGAGAGTTTGCCAACCCAGGAAGCTGGGTTTGGTTTAGGAGCTCTCTAGACTGAGCATATCTATCTGGAATCGAGCATCACAGCCCGGATAGACACTGAGCCTGTAGAAGGGAGCATGTTTGTGCCAGCCCCTCTGATACTTGCCAGCTGGAGTGGTTGCAATGGGAGATGAGAGGGGCAAGGGATAACATGATAGGGCTGGATCAAATGGGTTGATTTCAATTCTATGCTTTGCTACAACTCTTTACTGCCCCATAATAATGTGATTCAGTTTATGCTCTCTTCCTTTATCAATGTCATTGCGATGAGTGTAAAATAAGTAATTCAATGATAACGTTAACTGGTTCAGTTTGCACTAATGGAGTCTCTAACTGAAGTCAGTAACTGAACATCAATGGAAAGGAGAATGTTGAACAGGACTTGCTGTAAGAATATTGTTAGCAGCCGATCAACTCAGCCCCTGCATCAGAAACTGTTTGCTCTGCTGCTATCAAATGTAAGAGAAATATTACAGGGAGCATCAAAGGGATCTGGAAAGTATTGTTAACCCACATCAAAGATGGGGGCCTTAGCAAGTAGGTTGGCAGTGGTAGTGAGATCAGTGTAGTAAGATCAAAAGGAATAAAATAGAAAGATGTGCAATATTCCTTCGCCAGCTGTGGAGATAAATAAGAGAGCTTCAAAGGAACTTTCTATATTCATGACTGTCTGATAAATAAATAAATAAGACAGTTGGCTCCTTGAGACTTTAGCATTAAGGGGATGGGGAGCAATAAAGTAGAGTCTGGCTGCCGGATTCTGCTCAGCTAGAATAATAAATCGGTGGGTTCCCTCCTCATCATCCTTCTCCGAGCGATGGGGAGAGCGTGTGTTCGTGAGGGTAGAATGGGCAACTGCCTCTCGAAAATGTAAGCTGAGAAAATATAAATTGTCAGATGCCTCCAGAGTTCTTAAAGGATGCAGCAATAAGCCAGTAATGGACTGCAGAGAATTCACATATTAAAGTAATAAAGCTGAGCATCTTTTCATTATTCCCAGTAAGCTTCAGTGTGTGCCTACCCATGCATGTTGGGGCTGGGAAGTCATCGATCACACCGAAATTCTCTGTTCCCTGCAAAGACTGAGAGTGCTTATCACCCATCACTTGTCAATGGAAGCTGCAGTGAGCTAGAAATGGGCCACAGAATGTGTGTTGGCTTGAAAATACTGAACAAGAACTATGCCTTTTTCATTGCCAGTGGTGGGGGGAAGGAGGAAGAAACTTAGAACCGGTGGCCAACCAGAACCTAATAGTGCAGAAACTGCCCTCTGCCCTGTCTGGGTGATGTTCCCCCTGCATGGGGAATGTGCAAGGTCTTTGTGATACCTACACATTCAAAGTAAGTCTTCAGTGAGACATAGCTGGCACATGGCCTGTGCTAGTCCTGCTTAATGCAGATGTCTGGGCTGTATCTGGTAGTGTTCCTGGTGTGATGGGAGCATCCAGCAGAAAACACAATAGGACCAGTTGGCCCCTAGTTGGCAAAGAAGCCAAGGACGGCATGGGCCATGGAGATGGAACACCCCTCTGAGCTGTGCAACTGGTGCCTCATGGGCCTGGGTCAGTGTGCAGGAGCGAGAGAGCAGGGGGGTTTGGCCATGGCCTGTACCTGAGGCCACGATAATGGCACCTGTTTAAGTGTCTTCTCCCACTCTTACATCCTCTTGGAACAAATGCCTTGTCCCAACGCCCTCTGCCTCTCCTGTGCACTCAACCCTGCCCCAGACAGTACCGGGGGACCCTTCAGTGTCACCTGAGCGTTACCAAATCTAGATTCTGGCAGTTGCAAATATCCCATCCCATTTCAATCAAGGCCCCCAGTACAGCTGATGCCTTCCGAGCTTTCAGACACAAATGCTGACACCCCTGAAGGGAAAGTTCCTCCTACGTCCACGCAGTTCTGCTCCCATCAACACCAAAAGCAATTCATCCTTTGTTTGCAGTGGGAGAAGATCAAACCTGCTGTCACCCTTCATGACCATGCTCCTCTGCCACGACAGGCCCCAGTTCAGCAAGCTGCCAACGCACACACCTAACTTTAAGCAGGTGGGTGGGTCCTGCTAACTTCAGTGGGGCTATTCATGAGCTTAAAAGTTCCAGATGTACCTTAGCACCTCACTGAGTCGCGGCCACAGTTGTTAGGGCTCTTCTAGCTCTCATTTTGGAGAGATTTTTCTTTTGCAAAGTTCACTTCCTGTGGACCCATTTATTTATATTTTTCAGTAGATTCTCTTTGAAATTGCTGTGACGACTTGTCTAAATCCTTCTCCCAGGTGTCCTATTAAAGGGATTATTAAAAGACTTTTTGAAAGTGTAAGTTTTCACACTTGTCACAGCTGACATCCATTTCTAACAGCACCTGGAGCTAATTAACAAGTGCTGTTATCAAAATATGAAATTCATTATTTGGAGAGTAACCTCTTTTTCTGTCCACAAAACATTTCAGATGAAGTATCTGGCAAGTATGTTTCCACTCCATGAAATAGCCTTTTTTTATGATTATTTTTGCACAACAACATGATTGCCCTCTTTGGAGCAGGACTGTCTCTCTGCAGCAGGTCCCTGTAAATCTCTGTAGGATTTAGAGCACTAGCAAGCCCAAGAGCTACTCTACAAGCACTATATTGAAGAATGACAGACACTCATTTTTATTTTCTTAACAGAAGTCCTGATTCTGCTCCCAGTGAAATCAACTGTCAAACTCCCACTGAGATCAATGGAAGCAAGTTCAGGCCCCCAATTATCAGCTTTTATTTAACAAATAAAAGGTCTTTGATGGCTGCCAGAGATCAGACCACCTGTCTTCAATTTTTCAGGAAGCACTCTGCTTAGCAGCTCTTAGACTGCTCTATTTATGTGAACCCAGGCTGAGGCTAACACATTTAGCTGCAACAAAGTATCATCTTTTGTCTGTTCCCATTCTCTTTTGGCCAGCAGATAATCAGCAGCTCACCTGGACTATAATTTAGCCCATGTACCTGTGTTGTCGTCTGTCTTCACTTGCGTGGGTGTACAGCAGGTGCTGCTCCATTGAAGTCTGTGGAATCAGTGGTGTAAAACTAGCACAACTCAGAAGAGAATCAGATGTGGTAGTATACGTGTCTCTGTGCATGCTATGTGTCGTTCTTTCTTTCCATTATTTACAAACTTCTTCTGTAGTATTTGCCTGGCATATGGGCAATGAACAAGCAAACCTGGCTGCAAGTCAGGGAGAGAATAGAATGCCCAAAGCTGGACTTTTTAATAGGAAACTCTCCATTGTTTTAACATTACTTTTTCCATTTGTTTTTCGTTTGTCTTTTGCAACTGTTAGAAATGTAACCAAAGCCCAGAAGACCACAAATGCTGTTTGAACAAAGCAATCAGTTTTACTATCTAAACGGCACATTCCGGTAATAAGTAGGGAAACAGTGTGGCTTAAAATGTGAACAAACCCAAAATTATTCTCTTTGAAAGAAATGAGCTCATTCTGAATTTTAAATTGGAAGGTTCAGTTTTGGCTCAGAGGATCAAAAGAGGCATTTCCTTAAAAGGCTGAAAGCCTGTAAATAGCAGAAGGAAGCAATTTCTAACCCTCACTGTCAACTCTCTAGCTCTGTCTGTGCTCATCCATCTGCAATACAGAATGGTGCAAGAGCAGGTAGTGCTGTGGTCCTTATTTGACTGGTGGTTTTAACGAGAGCTCATTGAGGTTTACCCTTGATCACTGGGTCTTTAAACTAGTAATGATTAAAATAAAATAACACCACAGCAGAAAATGGACTAAACTCTCTCAACTCCAGCAAACAAACCAAATGGCACTTTCTCAGCTGGGAGAGGAAAAGGCAGTTTATTAAACTAAACCAAACAGGAAGGAATCTATTATTGCATTCTGCAGCTTTTATTTGGGGATCTTCAGAGGAATCTTGATGTCAGCCATTCTGGCTTTGCTTCTTATTGACGCTTTTCCTTTTTTATGAATGACAGGACAAGAGACAGCTGAGATTCAGGTATGCAATAGGGTTTTATTTACTAGAAAGTTTACCACCTGTAGAGAGCACAAATTACAGCAATTAGCAGTACAATCTTCCAGCAAAAGCAGGCACATGCGCACATTCCAAAAATTCTATTTGATCCATGGAAAGGTTACACACACACAGAGTTACGAGAGACCAAAAAAAGACCTAGGGGTTTTCTGAGACCATATACTCCTCAATCATTACTTCCTACAGTCCTTTTACATCCTGATCCTGCAAACACTTGTACATGTGCTTAACTATAGACATATATGTTGTTCCCAAAGGGAGCACTTTCCCGAGGAGCCTGTTGGACTCTCTAGCAGTTCTTACCACTGGGAATTTTTTTCTTTTATCCATTTCCTCCCTCCTCCAACCCCAGCTGCTCCTAGTTACCCATAAGACTACTCAGGCATGTAAAATTAGGCACATGCATAAGTGGTTGCAGAATCAGGCTCTTAGGTTGCAAGCCCTATGGGGCTTTATCCAGGCTTGTACAGTGCCTATTGTAATGGGCCCCCCTTCCTGAATGGGGCTTTGGGCACTATGGCGATAATACTTTCTCCTAGTGCTTGACCCAGTTTGAAAGGACTCAAGTGATGGCACTTCTATCACTTCACTAAGGAGCCCAGCTGTCTCAGTGTTAGGAACTGGTCTCATGGATGGCTAGTTACCACCTTGGGGGGCTTGTTTAGAAGGCTGCAGCCAGAAGCACATGATTCAAGTAAGGCAAGAAGTGATTCATTCCCCATGGCTGCCATTTTTGTGGTGTTTCTAAAGAGACAGACAATCCTTCTCAACCGCCCATCTCCCTGAGGTTACATGCTATGTATGACAAGGAGCTGGTGAGGATTTTGAGAAGTTTTTGTCGCATTCTGTCTCTCCCACGTTCCTTCCTAGCCATAGAGAAATATGACAGTAGAACAATTCAGAGATGGCTTCTCTGCTTCTGTTTGAAATTTCAAGTGGCTTTTGTACAATTCAGTGTGGGGGGAAATTATCCCCTGCCCCAGAATGCCACAAAAAATGGTGGGGATTTGGTCTCCCTGATATTTCAGGCTGGAGAAGATTTTTCAAAAGGGCCTAAGATAACTGGGAGATCAGTTCTCAGTGGCTTTCATTAGAGCTGGGTGTCCAACAGCTTAGCCTCATTTGAAATTCTCCACCTATTATTTCTGTGCTAAATTATTTTATTACTGGATTTGATGTTACGGGAGGACTGGAGTTTTATTGTCACCTGAGTTACTTCACATCCTATTTTGGAACTAGCACCTGGTTCATGATGTATAACTATCTCCTCCAGCAAAAGCTCAACATAGAAGCTGGAGATATAGCAGAGATTTAAACAGTCAAAGAGGAGAAGGTTAAGGTGATGACCGTAATAAGGAAGGACAGGCATGGCAGAAAAGGTGGGGGAGTTGCACTATATGTAAGAGAGCAGTATGACTGCTCAGAGCTGCAGAAAAACCTGAGTGTCTCTGGATTAAGTTTAGAAGCGTGAGCAACAAGGGTGATGTTGTGGTGGGAGTCTGCTATAGACCACCGGATCAGGGGGATGAGGTGGACGAGGCTTTCTTCTGGCAACTAACGGAAGTTACTAAATCGCAGGCCCTGGTTCTCATGGGAGACTTCAATCACCTCGATATCTGCTGGGAGAGCAATACAGCTGTGCACAGACAATCCAGGAAGCTTTTGGAAAGTATAGGGGACAATTTCCTGGTGCAAGTGCTGGAGGAACCAACTAGGGGCAGAGCTCTTCTTGACCTACTGCTCGCAAACCAGGAAGAATTAGTAGGGGAAGCAAAAGTGGATGGGAACCTGGGAGGCAATGACCATGAGATGGTTGAATTCAGGATCCTGATCACAGGGAAGAAAGGAGAGCAGCAGAATACGGACCCTGGACTTCAGAAAAGCAGACTTTGACTCCCTCAGGGAACTGATGGGCAGGATCCCCTAGGAGAAGAACATGAGGGGGAAAGGAGTCCAGGAGAGCTGGCTGTATTTTAAAGAATCCTTATTGGGGTTGTAGGGACAAACCATCCCAATGTGTAGAAAGAATAGTAAATATGGCAGGCGACCAGCTTGGCTTAACAGTGAAATCCTTGCTGATCTTAAACACAAAAAAGAAGCTTACAAGAAGTGGAAGATTGGACAAATGACCAGGGAAGAGTATAAAAATATTGCTCGGGCATGCAGGAGTGAAATCAGGAAGGCCAAATCACACCTGGAGTTGTAGCTAGCAAGAGATGTTAAGAGTAACAAGAAGGGTTTCTACAGGTATGTTAGCAAGAAGAAGAAAGTCAAGGAAAGTGTGGGCCCCTTACTGAATGAGGGAGGCAAAGTAGTGACAGACGATGTGGAAAAAGCTAATGTACTCAATGCTTTTTTTGCCTCTGTCTTCACGAACAAGGTCAGCTCCCAGACTGCTGCACTGGGCAGCACAGCGTGGAGAGGAGGTGACCAGCCCTCTGTGGAGAAAGAAGTGGTTCGGGACTATTTAAAAAAGCTGGACGAGCACAAGTCCATGGGGCCGGGTGCACTGCATCTGAGAGTGCTAAAGGAGTTGGCGGATGTGATTGCAGAGCCATTGGCCGTTATCTTTGAAAACTCATGGTGATCGGGGGAGGTCCCGGACGACTGGAAAAAGGCTAATGTAGTGCCCATCTTTAAAAAAGGGAAGAAGGAGGATCCTGGGAACTATAGACCAGTCAGCCTCACCTCAGTCCCTGGAAAAATCATAGAGCAGGTCCTCAAGGAATCAATTCTGAAGCACTTAGAGGAGAGGAAAGTGATCAGGAACAGTCAGCATGGATTCACCAAGGGCAAGTCATGCTTGACTAATCTAATTGCCTTCTATGACGAGATAACTGGCTCTGTGGATGAGGGGAAAGCAGTGGACGTGTTGTTCCTTGACTTTAGCAAAGCTTTTGACATGGTCTCCCACAGTATTCTTGCCAGTAAGTTAAAGAAATATGGGCTGGATGAATGGACGATAAGGTGGATAGAAAGCTGGCTAGATTGTCGGGCTCAACGGGTAGTGATCAATGGCTCCATGTCTAGTTGGCAGCCGGTATCAAGCGGAGTGCCCCAAGGGTTGGTCCTCAGGCTGGTTTTGTTCAATATCTTCATTAATGATCTGGAGGATGGCGTAGACTGCATCCTCAGCAAGTTTGCAGATGACACTAAATTGGGAGGAGTGGTAGATACGCTGGAGGGTAGGGATAGGATACAGAGGGCCCTAGACAAATTAGAGGATTGGGCCAAAAGAAATCTGATGAGGTTCAACAAGGACAAGTGCAGAGTCCTGCACTTAGGACAGAAGAATCCCATGCACCGCTACAGACTAGGGACCGAATGGCTCGGCAGCAGTTCTGCAGAAAAGGACCTAGGGGTTACAGTGGACCAGAAGCTGGATATGAGTCAACAGTGTGCCCTTGTTGCTAAGAAAGCCAATGGCATTTGGGGATGTATAAGTAGGAGCATTGCCAGCAGATTGAGGGAAGTGATCGTTCCCCTCTATTCGACATTGATGAGGCCTCATCTGGAGTACTGTGTCCAGTTTTGGGCCCCACACTACAAGAAGGATGTGGAAAAATTGGAAAACGTCCAGGGGAGGGCAACAAAAATGATTAGGGGACTGGAACACATGACTTATGAGGAGAGGCTGAGGGAACTGGGATTGTTTAGTCTGCGGAAGAGAAGAATGAAGGGGGATTTGATAGCTGCTTTCAACTATCTGAAGGGGGGGTTCCAAAGAGGATGGATCTAGACTGTTCTCAGTGGTAGTGGATGACAGAACGAGGAGTAATGGTCTCAAGTTGCAGTGGAGGAGGTTTAGGTTGGATATTAGGGAAAACTTTTTCACTAGGAGGGTGGTGAAACACTAGAATGCGTTATCTAGGGAGGTGGTGGAATCTCCTTCCTTAGAAGTTTTTAAGGTCAGGCTTGACAAGCCCTGGGCTGGGATGATTTAATTGGGGATTGGTCCTGCTTTGAGCAGAGGGTTGGATGGGACCTCAGGAGGTCATCTAGTCCTAGATGACCTCCTGAGGTCCCTTCCAACCCTGATATTCTATGATTCTATGATTCTAAGAGAACATGTCTGACAAGCATCCCATTCAGAGCACTATAGGAAGGAACAAGCAAACCTCTGCTCACAGAGGCTGGAACGGGAACTGTAAGTGTTACCAAAACTGCTAGGCTCTATGAACGAAATTTTGGGTGAAGATTTCACTTCCAGGATTGGATCAAAAGAAACCAGGTTACTAGGAGAGCCAGGAAGTTTTTGAAGTACTGTACATTTGCATTGCAAATGCAGAGATCCAGGTTTAAATTATTTTTTTTGTTTCAATAGAATTGTTAAAGATAAGTAAAAATTGTCATTTGAAGATCTGATTTCTGGGATAAAAGATCCATATTATATTTGCAAGAGATCCTAACCTTCTCAGGGCAGCTTGGAGCTCTGAAATTGCACAGCATCTAACCAGGATTCTGTTACTCATGGAAGCTGGTGGAGAATTGTCTAATGTTACCCTATACCCTAAATCAAAACCTCCACTATGATTTAAGGAGCAGCTTATTTTCAATATCTTTGAGTGTTCATCTGTTAGAAATCAGGGGGTGTTTATTTTTCTCATGCAAACTTTGTGGTATAATAATATGCATAGATTCACACAGCGATACTGATTGTTGTGAGCGTATTTCTACCAAAGTCAGTGTAGCTACTCCAAATCTAAATTGGCCTAAGAACTACAAGGGGACTTGCTCACAAAACTTTGCCTTAGGTAAGTTTGTGAAATGAAAAGCACAAAAATCTGTTCTTTTTTTTATTCCCTTCCCCTACCAGTTTAGCTAAAGGTGAAGTCGATTCCTATACACAGGGGTGACACAATCTCGTAAGCACTGCTGAAGACCTCAAACTAGCTTGTTGCTAATGCAACACTTCACATGGGTGAAAATTTCACTGTGACAGAAATCTGGGTTACACAGATAATGGAAAAAAGAAAAGGAGTACTAACAAATTTATTTGAGCATAAGCTTTCGTGAGCTACAGATCACTTCATCGAATGCATCCGAAGAAGTGAGCTGTAGCTCACGAAAGCTTATGCTCAAATAAATTTGTTCATCTCTAAGATGCCACAAGTACTCCTTTTCTTTTTTGCGAATACAGACTAACACGGCTGCTACTCTAAAAGCAGATAATGAAGTGAAGGGAGTAGTGCCCAAACTTCCACGGTCTGGAGTTTGGGAGAAAAATCCCTGGAAGTCTGTGCAGCAATGAACACACTGAATCTCAAATCTCTTCTTTTCCCACTGCGGGGAAAAAAAGTCTTTGCTGTCACTGTCAGCCCAGGGAGGGCGTATTCAAGGCCAGAGCCGTGAACACTCAGTAAAATTCTCCTTTAATGAGATTGCCTAGTAATTTATCCATTACATCATTTTATTGACCTTATTTATGTCTGTTATACTTTACTGTTGCTATCAGTGCCAGTAGAATTGCCAGTAAAATCAGACTCTGCCTTTCCGCATGGCACCGTCTCTCTGTGCAGCCCTACGTAATTGGGAGGAGACTGAAAACACACAGGCCTGAGGTGACTTCATCTTCCATGGGGCACAGAGAGCTCCAGCCAAACCCGCTGGAGACCTTTGTTAGAGGAGTACAAACTGAGTACATTTAGCCACATCCACGTGCTGAGTCTCATTCACTCAGCTCTTAAGTTATTCTCCCAGTGTAATCCTCTCTCCTACTTAATTATTTCCCTGGTTTTAGCCCATGACAGACAGGGGAGATGGTTCACTATTGGCCTGTCACTATCAGAACAAAACAGGCTGTAGCCCTTTCTACTTGTTAGGGGAGTAGATGTAAGGAGTCTGCATCTAAACATAGATGGTATGAATAAGAAATGTTAGGGCCTGATGGTCCCCCTTTAGCATTCCTATGGATTTAGATTGCCGAGGACGGTTAACCCAGCCGTCACTGAGTTCGCTCCGCCCTCTCTTGACTTGCAGGGGCCAGATCTGCGGAAGCCCGTGTCCACGGACCACTCAGTCAGCAGCCACTTTGCTGCTGTTGCCAACAGGGGCTCCAAGCAAGGCAAGTTGGGATGGTGCTCTGGTGATGTGGATCCCCGTCCAGTGGGCACTAGAAATTCTCCCCTCATTCCACACAGGCTACCAAAGAAAGCCAGGCTGTGAGTGGCTCAAACATGGGTGTAGGGGAAGAGTGGGGGGAGTATCTCTTCCTTTGCACAGCCTGTCTGGGGTCCTGTATGGTGCAGACCTGGGCTCAGGAAAGGTGCCAGAAGGTGCTCCCAAAAGATCGTGCTAGCGATCAGGCCAGGTGCTAGATGCCACAACTTGGCCCTGGCTTTCCAATGTTTGCAACAGGAAGCAGCTTTTCCTGTCAAACCTTGGGGCTTCGCAAGTGCCTTCCAGAGGGGGACGTTTTACAAACTAGCAAACACTCCGTGCCCAGCTCCATTGCAGGTGGGTCGGTGAGATCGAAGTGCAGGACAACACAGGGCATTAGTAACTGGTGATCAGGGGAAGGGCCTGCGGTTCAGCAAGGCATCTTGCCGGACCAGGACACACAGGTGAAGACTCACTGAAATGGGGAGGCTGCTTCACTGGTTCAATGACGCCTTTTCTTATCTTGCAGTAAGAACTGTGTGCCTCCCCCGCAGCAGAGTGGCCCTGCAGCGGCTGTCATGTCCCCCGGCTGGCAGGGTGGGTGTGTGTGCTATAGACGCAGCATACTCAGGGGGCAGGAGCGCTTGACACCACTGAACTGGCTTGAGAGCACCATGTGGGCAGTGCATCCTGTGCACTACAGAGCAGGCACTATGTCCTCCCATGCTCCATTGATATCAATGGCAGTGGAAGGTGCTCAGCATCTCCTGGGATTGGGCTCTTAGTGGGATGCAGCATCTTGCATTCTTCTGAGCTGAGATCCTCTGGCTAACGCCTGCATCCAGTCTTTCCTAATGAGAGGGAAGTGTGTAAGGGAGGGCGAGGAATCCCACGTCAATCCCAGAGGTCCCTGGCCAAAACCAAGAGGAAATTCTGCATCACGAGTCAAGGGATGTGACAGGTGAGTTGGGCTGCTGAGCTCTGTCTTCCAGAGGATCATCTGGTGCCCTGTAGAGAGACTAGAAAGTGCTCTTGACTTGGCTGTGCAGAAGCGCACCGAGACACTCATCCAGCCAACAAGCAGCTGCTTCTGCTGCAATAGGGGAAAAAACTGAATAAAGGATGTTCTGCACCAATATTATATTTGCAAACAGCATTTTTTGTGCTGGTGTGGATGGGGAAATGACTGGGTGGGTTACATATTAGGAGCTATCATCCGCTGTGTAACATAAAGACTCCTGTCTTGACTCCTGCAAATGTATTTAGCGAATAAGAGAAAGTTGGCATCATACAAATACAAATGCTATCAAGGGGGAAATGCATTTTTCAGTCTGGGCTGGCTGGAAACATACAGCCAAATCTGTATTAAAATTCTAGCTCAGTCCTTCATACAAAATGCCTTTCATCTTGTTTTCCTGTAAGTGTAGCCATTATTTAGCCTTGTAATTATAATAAAAAGGTTGTTAGAAGCTGCTGAATTAAGCTGACACAGTAAGTTACAGACAGTTAACCCACTCCAATTGTCTTAGGAAATTTCACATTGGACCTTTTAATACATTCTCTTCAAAATTATTCAGATAAGTTGGTGCATAGGCCATTGCTGCAGGGAAAAGATTGAACCTGGAACAAAGTGAAATGAGATTTGAAATAATAAAAATAAAAAAACACCCACTAGTTTCAGGTACACCTCAAAAATTCAAATGAGCTCATTTGCAGAGCTAAAAATTTCTCAGGGACTCACGCTGATTCATAGAGAAATGTATTTAATTTAAAACAACTCACTTCAGGGAGCTCTGAACCAGGATGAAATGCATTAAATAATTGATCAACCAGGGACTAGAGAAGAAAGAAATCTGTATAGTGTAACTAGCTTAAGAGAAAACACACACATTTTAACATTCAGCACATAACGTGTCATGCTATTCTGGAGTCACCTGCCTCAGGCAGGGGTTAATTAAATAATTAATTAGTGAATGGCAAGGTAGAAGTCCCAGAGTGATTAGCTTTCCAGAATGTCCTACCAATAACCTGTCAAATTAGGCTAGGCTCAACAACAAGAAAAACTCAACACGAGCCCCCTGTCCTCTTCCCAGAACCCCCTCAGGCTTTGTGTTCTGGTACCTAGTTCTCTCTGCTTGTTTTTTCATGTTATTCCTGTTTTCTATAAAAAAAAGAACCGTGCATCTAGGAGCCAAGCAGGTTGCCACTGCTGGAAAAGCCTGTGTACTAAGGAAGAGATTTTTGCAGTAGACTTGTAAGTAAAAGCCATGCAAGACTGTACATTCTTTGGGAAGGAATCATTTTTTGTTTTGTGTTTGTACAGCCCCTAGCACCGGTCCTGGGCCATGATTGGGATTCCTAGACATTACTGCAATCGAAGTAATCATAATACATTTCCTCCTGTTGCTTGCAAGCCTTACTTCCAAAGTAAGTGCAGCAGCAGCAGCAGATTTCTTGGCAAGTTTCCCCTTTCCAAACAGCTCTGATCCCACGGTCTCAGAGCACTTTACAAAGGAGCATTAACCAACCTGCACAGCAGCTGCACCAGTCCAAATGAAAACAACCAGGTGTATGAACAATTGGTGACTAAAGTGGTGGCCCAAGCAGATGCCCATGAGCAGGGCCCTATCAAATTCACGGCCATCATGGACCGTGAAATCTGATCTCTTCCCATGAAATCTGGTCTTTTGTGTGCTTTTACCCTGCACTATACCGACTTCTCGGGGGAGACCAGCCTTTCTCAGATTGGGGGTCCTGACCCAAAAGGGAGTTGTGGTGAGGGTTGTAAGGCTATTTTAGGCGGGTCATGGTATTGCCACCCTGACTTCTACGCTGCTGCCTTCGGAGCTGGGTGGCCGGAGCGCGGTGGCTGTTGGCCGGGCGCCCAGCTTGGAAGGCAGCGCCCCGCCAGCAGCAGTGCAGAAGTATAGGCGGCAATGCCATGCCATCCACCTTTCCTTCTGCTCTGCTGGGCAGCTGGAAAGTGGCGGCTGCTGACTGAGGGCCCAGGTCTACAGGCAGCGGCACAGAAGGAAGGGTGGATGGCATGGCATTGCCGCCTTTACTTCTGCCCTTCAGAGCTGGGCGTTGGGCCAACAGCCCCTGCGCTCCAGCCGCCCAGTTCCGAAGGCAGCGCCACCACCACCAGCAGCGCAGAAGTAAGAGTGGCAGTACCACAACCCCCCCTACAATAACGTTGTTCCCCCCACACCCCACAACTCCTTTATGGGTCAGGACCCCTACTATTACAACACTATGACATTGCAGATTTAAATAGCTGAAATCATGAAATTTATGATTTTTAAAATCCCATGACAGTGAAATTGACTAAAATGGACCATGAATTTGGCAGGGCCCTTCCCATGAGGCCAAACTGTGTTTAGCCAGGTTTAAAAAAGCCTTGGTAATGATCAGGAGAAGCACAGCCATAACGGGTTTGTGCACAGCTGTGTTTACCTGTTGTGCAACTTGCTTGTTTTGGTCATGTAGTAGGGTCTCAGGAAGGGAAGTAACGTTATCTCCATTTTACTGACCGGAAAGCCAGGACACAAAAGGTCAAGTGGCTTGGCTCTGAACACAAAGAGTTCAAGAACCATGACTCCTGCTCCTATGTTGTTGCCACTAGATATCTCTGGCTCCAGGGGTGTAAAACTCATTTTGCAACCCTGGGAAAATGAACAGTTGCGAGGAGTTCAGGTAAAGGCAGGAGTTAGAGCTGGATTCTGTGAGATGTACACAGAGAGCTAATGGCTCACTGGTGTTCCGTGGGTCCCAGTTTGGGACCTATGGGCTGGAAGCTTACCAGAGGTCACCACAGCTCCAACATGGGCTTTGGTAGGGGTCAATCCTTCAAACCCCACACCTCGGTTTTCCCCCTGGTTACACGTTCAGAATGGTCTCTGCTTCAGAACCAGACCCAGACTGGGTGGATCAGCCTGTGTCTTCTCACAGCTCAGGGCTTTGATCACCAACCTCCAGGATCAGGTAATCAGCAGACGATTACCCTCTCCTCCAGGTGCAGCTTCAAAAGGCTGAGTTTGTGCATAACTGGAGGTGGGGAATTTGCATTAACCTCTCCCTAGGTATTCCCAGGAAATCCTCTTCACTTATTGACCCAAAAGTCTACCCTTGTCTGGCACAATTTCAATATAGTTCTTTGAATGCCCAGGCCTCAAATCCAATCTCTCCCCCACAAAGAGGTTACATTCAATCTCGGCCCACAATAATACATAAACTTTGCACTTAATACATGCAGCTTTTTCAAGGATATTTGAGGAAACTGCCTCAGCTGTCACATCGAAAACAGAGGCAAGTGTTTCATCCACATTTTTTCCTTCTTTTTTGTAACAATTCAAAAAGCTGATGAAAGTTTTCAAAACTCGAAATATTTTCAGCCAGCCTAGAACGTGAAGGCAAAGGGCACTGGGGTGAAGTGGCAGCAGTGAGTTGGTGTGAAAATCCCAAAGAATGTTCACAGACAACATCTCCCAGCTCTGCTTCATGCACAGCGTCTGGCAGCTCCCCGGCGCAATTGTTTCTCTCTGGATAGTGGGAGGTGTGGCTCCAGCACAGCCATTGACCACAATAGCATCAGAACAGCTTGTTAGAGGCGATAGTGCTGGCTATCTAGTCTGCTTTTCCTCTGATTAAGTGTGTCTCTGGCTGCAGATTGCATTGAATCACCTTACCATGCCGGTGATTGGCAACCTATTTCATCCCCCTGACACAGACTGTGGAAAGAACAGAAAATGGAATAAACTAACTCTTTGTAGCACCAGACACAGTGATAACAACCAGGACTTGCTTCCTTTCACACCTTTTCCTCAGCAAGCACCATGTTCCCCTTTGTGCGCTGGACCAAGGTCAACAGACATTGAGATGTTCTGTAATAGCCAATTAAAAAAGGCAGGGATAAGATGAAACCCCTGTTGCCCACAACGGGACGATGTCTTTTAAGGATGGTGTAACGTAACCCCCCAACTGGCTCAGGAGAATCTCCTAGGGACTGTCCCCATCACAGCCCTGTGCATCACTATAGCTACAGAGGGGATTTCTTCACCTAACTGAGGTGAGAACCAGCCACTTGCAGCATAGAAATAAGCCAGACTATTGCATTCAACTGGCCCCACTTCCTCTGCTGACTCTGCTCATTCACCGTGTGTCTGACGGGGAGAGAGTGCAGCCAACGGCTGGCTCTGTATGGCGGGGCTTAGGGATCGTGACGTGAAAGGTAACTGATGGGATCATGGGACCCAATTAAATGCCATAGCTAGATCCACTGAAACCTGACCCAGTGCTGAGGAAATGCTGTTCGGTCTGCCCCGTTAGTGGGTGTTTTTCCCAGCTTCCCTCCTTTGGCAATGGACCCAACATGACTCCAGAAGTCTCCTGATAACAGAATCCAGAGGAGGAGGAGACCCTCAGCAGGGCGGCTCTGCAAACCAAGTGTTGTGCATCAAGCAATTGGCTTGATTTACAGCAAACCCAGGAGAAGCCAATCAGTGTCATGCTTGGGAATTCAATGACCAGATCTTGACACTGGCAACAGTTTCCTGCCCTGGATGCTGACATATGGACTTCACAAGTGTCTGATATCCAGCTGAATGCACCGGAATGTAGGGATTGTCATTGCTGATTAGACTGGGGCCTGTATAGTCCAGTCTCCTGTCTCTGACAATGGTAAGCACCACCTGCTTCAGTGGAAGGTGAAAGAAAGTTATAATGGAATAATTTGTCCCCAGGGAGGTTTCTTCCTGACCTCCATCAGAAATTGGGTTATGCCCTGATGCCTGAGGGTTTCTAGCCCTTATAAATGTTTTATCCTCTGAAGTGACTGTTGATTTTCTCATTAGCTATATGAATCTTTTCATAAATCCTAAACTTTGGCTTCAGCGATATCTCATGGCAGCGAGTTCCATCGGGCATCGTGGGTAAAATAGTATTTTCCTATTTATTGACGCTCATTTACATTCTTGGTCTTGTATTGTGAAAGAGGAGAGATCTTCTCCATAGCATTCATTATTTGGGGTACTTGAGTCATATCCCATCTTATTTGTCCCCACACTAAACCAAAAAGTACCAATCTTTTCACTCTTTCCTCATCTGGAAGTCTTTCCAGGCCTCTGATCGCATATGAAAGGTGGGGTGGGAGGTTATATATATCTGTCAAGGGAGCATTTGTGGCAATCTGCAGATAAGTTGAACACACAGCTATTAAAGGTATTTATTTTAAATGACTAGATTTGGTTTATTAAGAACTAGAACATGTGCAAGATTGAATCAAAGGGGTTTTTTTAACAAAATTAAAACTGCATCTGAATCCCGGTTAGCACAATAGAAGACGACTCTAGTCCAACCAGCTAACAGTTGAGAATGGGAATTTATCAGCACCATTTTTGGGTAATGAAGGAGAATTTATCACATCACGGTGTAATAATTATTTCCTTACATTCACTTCCTTAGAGTCAAATAAAACCCCTGTTACTTGTCTGTCCTCAGATAGAAGCATTTTACATTTTGGTTCACTTCTTGTATCGCTATATATTTTACAAACTGTTTAAAGTAAAACAAATGTCTTTAGTTCCTTCTCTTCACTAACTCTAAATGCAGATTAAGATGTAGTTGGTATCAAACGCACATGGCAATAGTTTTTCTGTGGAGGTTTAGATTTGGAAGTAAAATGGAAATGCATTTTTACTGCCTGGAAATAACACTGCTGTGTATGCAAACAGCAATTAATACCTGCAGCCAATATACATAAATCCACTGGTGACAGAATAACGGCAGATAAAGAGGGGGAAATGAAAAGAAACTACAGTTCATTTGCATCTTTTTGGTGTAATTTTATTTGGGTACAGCAGTTCTGAATGAAATGTAACTTCTAAGTACTGTTTGCCTATATTGAGGCCACATTGTGAATACAAAAAGAAAAGGAGTATTTGTGGCACCTTAGAGACTGACAAATTTATTTGAGCATAAGCTTTCGTGAGCTGCAGTTCACTTCATCGGATGCATTTAGTGGATCTGAATGCATCCGATGAAGTGAGCTGTAGCTCACGAAAGCTTATGCTCAAATAAATTTGTTAGTCTCTAAGGTGCCACAAGTACTCCTTTTCCTTTTGCGAATACAGACTAACACAGCTGCTACTCTGAAACCTGTCATTGTGAATACAGGAGGCTCTGAGTTGTAGCTGAGCGGCTCTGAAATGGTGATTAGCACAACACAGCATACATTAAGAGACTGATCTGAGTCAATTTCAGCCACAGCAAATCAAACATTCTTCCCCCTGGCAAACAGCACTGAAATCCTGAGTGTCCAACCGTCTTTCTCTAATCCCGCACTGACCGTCTCTCAAACAATTGTGCATTTCAGAGTTTCGAAATATTATTTTTATTGAGTTTTATTTGAAACAATTCGAACATAGTAACCAAGCTGGGAGATTTCCCTAACTCTCCAGGCACTATCCTTGCTTCCAACGGAAATAGAGCGATTAGTAAATAATTCTCTCCTTTCTCTGGCTTGTTTTCTCTGAGTCAGACACAAGTTATTGGCTCTATACTGGGGTAACTGGGTAAACTCCTAGGGGGCCTGCGTTATACAGGGGGTCAGGCAAGTTGAGCAAATGGTCCTTTCTGGACTTGGACTCTCTGACTGTATGACTCTTTACGTCTGTTCTATAGTGTACTGGCGATCATTGGTTTGGGCAATTGATTAAAGATTACTGTAGGGGCTGGATTATCTATTCTGCCCCACTTGCTGTACCTCTGGTGTAATTCTGTGATTTATCTGGCCCATCGCAGCCAGTGCACACAGCTGAAATCTTAGCTCTCAGGAATTGGCTATCGGTAGAGATCTGTTCATACACACTCCACAGATGTTAAAAGGCAACAGAAAAATTCTGCAGAGGAAAGTGAAACTAAATGCACCTGAGAATGACTTGTGGTGATGCACTCACTCACCTCTTTAAAACTTGGTTTCTTTTCTAGTCACTTCTCAGTTACCATTTCTTGGGGGTTTTTTGCTAATACTGCACAACACTTGTGAGTCTTATTTACCCAATATTTGGCTGGGTCTAGAGAAGCAATAACCCAGTAAACTCCCCCTGATCTCTGATTGGGGCTGCTGGGAACTACTGCTGCACAATTAATAATAATAAGACCCCCAGTCCTGCACACACTGATCCATGTGGGTAGCTGTACCCACACAGGAATCACTTAGGACTATGCATACAAACAAAGGCACCTGATGCGTATGTATTGCTATTATTATTTATACTGAAGTGTCATATAGGAGCCCTAGGCAGGGACCTTCCCTCCAAGGTGCTAGGCGCTGTACAATCACAGCCCCAAAAGATGGTCTCTGCCCCAAAGAGCATACAAACCAATTGATTGTAGGATTGGGGTCTAAATCATGAATTCAGTGATCAGTATCTGCCGCCCACCACAGGTTAGCACACAGATCTCTAAATACAGGCAAAACTGAGGAATTAAAAATACTTTGGCAAATAATCATGGCTTTTAAAAACATTTTAATTACTCACCAGCTCTAATGAACTATGTGATTATGATAATGGTCTCCAGAATAATTGATTGGCTTTTCACTCTTTGGCATATTAGATCTGCAGTGTTCCAGTTTTAAGACAGATGTTGCCATCACTGCAGAGAAATGTCTGAAGACGTTCAGAGAACGGAAGGAGGCAATGAAGATACTGAGTTACTGATGAGTGTGTATGTGCAAAAGCCACTTTCATACCTGTTGGGTAACAAAGCCATTTATTTCAATAGAATGTATTGTCTTTAAAAGCCAGGATACTTGGCAGCACCGGCATGGTGATGTCAATGATCCTCCCTAGAGACAATGCAAAGAGGTCTAGGTAATGTCAGAGGATGTCTCTGGATTTGAGGAAAGGCAAAGCAAAGTCAATGCAGGCTGAGGGAGACAATGTTATTGATACCTTGAGGGGCAGAATCATTTGAAAGCAAGTCTAAGGGCATTGCATGGTCTGACCTCAGCCACAGTGTCTCCCAGGCATACTGCATAGGGCTAAGAGAGAGTGCCTTGGGTTGTGTGGATGGTCTGAAACGGGCAGGCAAGTGCCTTCTGCCTCCTGTTCCCAGATGGGCTGAAAGGAAGGGGTCAAAAATACAAGACCATGCTGTTCATGGGCACCTTCCAGCAACGACTACGGACCAGACCAAGAGCCCAGTGAAGACAGGGGAGGGCCTTCCGTTGAGTTTGGTGGGCTTTGGATCTGGGCTGGGAAGCAGAGGTGCCAGGCGTCTGAGGAGAGAGCCTGTTTGCACCAGAATTCCAGCCCGGCTTTGCAGACACCAAGAGCGTTGGGGCATTCCGGGATCCTGGGACATTACCTCGACTGAACCTGTATGCAGTTGGTCTATCTGCATTCACAATAACTCGCAGTCCCCAGCTGGGGAGGAGCCCAGCGGCTGTTGGGAGGTGTGGGGGGTAATCTGGATGTGCATTTCATAACTCGGCATTGTTGGCGCATGATTCACCCAGGGGAAAAGATTCAATTCTTTGACCAATGGCTTAAATGGCGCTCACTCTCTGTCTCACCACAGGCCCCTGCAGGTTCTCACGGGTATTGTCAGCAATTAGCACATGCCTTCACCTGTGAACAGTTAGGGTTTCTCAGCTGCGGGAGAGGAGAGGCAGCTCTTTGCCCTTATTAGCTGATAATTTAGTATGTGCTTGGAAAAGTTAATTCTATCCCGAAAAGTGTGACTGCGACTGCATGGGTGACAGGGCTCCCTGTCACTCCTCGATGCCTTCACAAAGCCCTGGGGAGAGGGGATTTTAATGAGCAGAGTATTTACACCATTCGAAATCTCCAAGATTAGTGGTAAAACTTCTCCCCAAGGTGCATAAGTCCTGCCCCTCGGATCTCCGCATGCTGGCTGTAGGGTTAACCCTTTTCTCTCGGCAGGATGCTGAGTAAGGAAGCCTGAATCTTTGAAAACCACGCCTCCTGAGGACATCTCTCCAGAGTGGGGCAGAGGAAGGTACGTAGCACTTTCTGAAATTCAGGCCCATTTTAAGGTGTCTCAGACTGGACTCCTAATCTGAGTGCTAGGGTAGTGTAGGGGGCTGACAATACCCCCCTCTGGTGAGGAGGAAGCCCGACACAACCCACAGACCTGATCTGGAAATCTGATACTGATATTGAGCTGAATGAACTCCCAGGAAGCTAGGAGAGAACCTGCCAACTCCATCACCGGAAGCTGAGCTTGGAGGATCATGTCCATGTGGTGAAGACGGCTGACAGCAGCTGGGCTGATCTCATTCTAGTTGTGAGCTCCCCTCCAGGTTAAAATAACCAGCAAGAGCAGCCAGCCTGCTTTGTATTCTTGCAATCGGGAGTGCGTCTCAGCTTACGTCTGGGGTCTGGCTCTGTGTGGTTCAGACTGCTATAGAAATGTCTCCATTGGTTTCCTTTATCTCCTCCCTGCACTAGTCTGACTCCTTTCATAGGCCAGACATTGGTTTCCCATCTTGAGAGGCTGCCAGCAATTACTGCAGTCATCCTCCTGTTCCATTATTGCTCAGATTCCTTTCTTCTTCATCGAGTCCAATTCCAAGGCCAGAAGGGACCACCTTGATCCTCTGGTCTGACCTCCTCTGTCACAGACACTCTAGGGTTCCCTCAAACAATCCCTGTTTGAACTAGGGCAGATCTTTTAGAAAACAACCAAACTTGAGTGGAAAATTGCCAGTGAAGGCAAATTGTTCCAGTGGCTAATTACCCTCATTGATAAAAATCTGCATCTTATTTCCATGCTGAATTTGTCTAGCTTCAAGTTCCAGCCATTGGATCGTGTTATACCTTTGACTGCTAGACTGAAGAGCCCATTATTAAATTTTTGTTCCCCATGTAAGTACCTAAAGGCTGTGATCAAGTCACCTCTTAACCTCCTCTTTGGTAAGACAGCTCCTTGAGTCTACACTATAAGATGTGTTTAATCATTCTTGTGGCTCTTCCCTGAACCTTCTCCAATTTATCAGCTCCTCCTTGAACTGTGGCCAGCAGAACCAGATGCAATATTCCAGCAGCGGTCCTAAAGGTGCCAAACACAGAGGTAATATCTCCCTACTTCTGTTTGCAATTCCCCTGCTTATGCTTCCAAGAGCTGCATTAGGCCTTTGGCCACATCATCGCACTGGGAGCTCATCTTCAGTTGATTATCCCCCATGACCCCCAAGTCCTTTTCAGAGTCATGGCCTCCTGGGATAGTTCACCACACTGCAAGCACGAGCTGCATGCTTTGTTCCTAGCTGTATGCATTTGCCTTTGGCCGTATTATCACAAGCTGCCGTAAGGATGGGTGAGCAGGAAGAAGAAGAGAGCAGGAGAATACCTTTTCCTGAGATCCTGCCCCTTCACCTTGTCAGTGATTGGGAAAATACAAAGCCCCTTGTTTCCCTGCTATCCTGCTGTCCCTAACATGAGCCTTCTGGGTTTATTGCTTTATAGACAAGATTGTAAAGGTTGAAACTTGTTTTAAATCTAATAACAGAAGCAGTTTCAGGACAGGCACGTGTGCAGAATGATTGCAGGGAGTTCAGCAGGGAGAAGCAGCGAATAAGTATTCCAGGAAGCTGCCCTACGCCAACCTTCCATTTACTTTCTGTTAAATATGATGTAGAAGGTGAGAATATACCTGCAGTCTCTGTAAACGATTCTGCTGCAGCTGCCTTCACTAATCTCATGACACCCACTGTGAGGGGTAACAGGATGGAGCGGGGCAGCTGATATGGATTGATTGTAATTACGCCCACAACACAACTCTATGGCACAGTATTATGGCTAACATTTCACGTTAGCAGAGAGGCTTCTTTGCACACAACTGCTGTACTAACCTGTGTTTATAAAAGCCACCAGGCCGCGAAGGTTATTAAAGCTGCAGGGAGACAGTGTGGGCTGGTGGAGAGGGCATTGAGTCAGGAGACCAGCCAAGTACCTGGGTGACCCGGGGCAAATCACCTCACTTCACCTCTGTGTGCGCCCCAGTCAGGGACAGAATGGGGATAATGAGCCATAACCCCTTTTACAGACTCTTTGTGATCCTGAGATAGAAAAACACCTACGGGCACTAGTGCACCGATGTGTATTCACTGGTCACATAAACGTTACTTGACCCACGCTAAGTAAGCCAAGTTCACTCCTGGTGTAACTCTGCTGAGGTCACTGGAGTCATGCAGCAAGTGAGTCTGCGCCAATACATTGCATCCTCCTTCGGAGGGGTGCCTTGCTTCCACCCTGCCCCACTCCGAAAACCAAAACACACACTCCAGGTTCCTCTCACTCGGGCAGCTGTGAACTTTTCGTCTCAGAAATGCTGACTCATGGAGCTGGGCTCAGAGTGATTATTTATGCTGGAGACGTGAGTCCCATCTCGTTTGATGTCTCCGGCACTGTTAATTTTTTTTCTTTGCGCATGGTAGGTTCCTTGCAGCCTGAGGCATGGCTTATCCATGAGGTAAAGTAAAAATAATGAGGCCTAGGACAATTATTGTCCCAAAATGTCCTGGGTATACTCTGCATTCTGGTTTATTGCTCATGTCTATAACTCGCCTGTGATGTCTGGGTGCATATTTCACTGTTGAAAATGGGGTCCATAAACTTTCCCAGTAACAACAGCGAGAAATGCAGTTAAAGGGGCCTAGCCTCTTGCTTCCACACAATGCACACAGGTGAGGG
This sequence comes from Dermochelys coriacea, assembly GCF_009764565.3. Taxonomy (NCBI): domain Eukaryota; kingdom Metazoa; phylum Chordata; order Testudines; family Dermochelyidae; genus Dermochelys; species Dermochelys coriacea. The sequence continues at coordinate 2,048,537 of NC_050088.1, forward strand.
GGGACCCTCCTTGTGCTGGCGGCTCCAAGAACTGCGGCTCATTGTGAGCGCCCTAACCCTGCCAGCAGGGCAGAGGATGCAGTTAAGCCACAGCAGGTGTGGGGCAGACCTTGAGGATAATCATTGGCTGGCGGGAGAGGGCGGTGCAAGCAAAAGCCTAGAGCACAGGGCTTGGGAAGTGCCATGTGCCAAGCTCATTATTTCTGCTATGAGATGAACACGTGAACAACCAAGCTTTCTGCTGGCTCATCCCCTCTCTGCCTGCTCCCAGTACTGACCTTTCCCCATTGCCAACCAACACCCCTTAATCCCACAGCTGATTCTTATTCTGGAGTTGTAGCACTGACCCCCATTCCCCTTACTCCCCCTGCCTTCAATCTGCCCTTAAACTATAATCAATTCAAAGGCAACCACAAAATGTGTCTGTACCAATGAGTGTCTCCTGCAATCTCATGTCTGCTTGTTGCCACCCCTCGTGGTGCCGTGTCTCATGTAGGCGAAGCGTGGTATGGGCCTTGTTCACCCAAGGAACGACAGTGCAAGGACTAACTAGATCCCAGGGCTGGAGGTGGAGCACCTGGCATGGGGAGAGCCCCCTCTTCCTCCTGCACAGCTGGATGGAGCTTTGCCTCTGCCCTTCCAGCTCTGCTCTGCTGGCCGGGGTAGTAATATGCTGCTGGCCAGGAGCAATAGCGAATTCCAGCCCCCTGGAGCCAGGGAATGAGCTGTGATTCTCAGAGCTGCCGTTAGTTCCCTAGCACAGCTACACACCATCCCTCACTCGGGGCAGGTTGTAAGCCTGCAGTCTCACTCGAAGGCTGTGCAATCCACAGGTGAGAACTGATCTTTCTACTGCCGCTGTTACTGATCAAGTACTTTGGTGGGGGCACTTTGGCTTTTGCCAGCTGTGTAAGGCCACATTGCCAACGTCCATCTGTGTCAGTTCCCTAGGGCAGGGATTTCTTTAGGATTAATGCCCAGTGTGCTGGATTTCCCCAGTCACCTTAATACACTGGGCAGGACTCTCCACACAGGGGCATTTGCGTGGCCTGGTGGATGTGCATTTCTGACCCATCTGCTCTCAGAAAGGAATGAGGACGATTTTCTAGAGCGTGTAGCTGGGTGAGGGAAGGGGTTCGGATGAAAAGCATTAATGCATCATCAGAGCTGCTGAGGTGCTGGCCGAGGGCATTATGTTTGGATGGAGAGAAGAAGAGGTTCCTCTTTTAGAGATGAGTGTATATGTCTGTGTGTGGTGCATGAGAGCACAGGTTGTGTCAGTGTACCAGTGACAGAATGTGTGTGTGTGTGTGTGTGTATGTGAGAGAGAGAGAGAGAGAGAGGTGCATGAGTGCACAGGTTATGTCAATGTACCAGTGACAATGTGTGTGTGTGTGTGTGTGTGCACGTGTGTGTGCGTACTCAGGGAGGGAGGAAAGACCCCCATGGCTAAGGAGCTAGGTTTTCCCCACAGTCTATGGAGAAGGTGCAGGCACAGCTGAATGATGCAGAGCAGCGGGAAATACTGCAGCTCCCTTGATATGTGAGTATTTTTTCTATTTGAAGGTGTCAGTATGGTAGCTGGGTCAGTATCACGATGGACACATGATATAAATAGCCCCAAATGTGTGGCTCCCCTCCATAGAATTCATGTCTGCAAGATGCTCACAATGCGTGGAAAAATACCAGCCTCACACGAGCACCTGCCTTCTTCAGTTTGCCAGATATTGAAGCTGGGATAGACACTCTATGGAAACCACCTTGTCTACAAATGTACCTCACAGCTATAGCATTATCACACATGGTGGACTTGGAATCACACTGCGTTTTGTGAACCACTTAATTCCCCATCAGATAGTCTTACAACCAATCCATGCAACGTGGTGGCTGCTGTATTGTCTGACCTGACACGGCTACACAGATGGGAGACAGTGAACAAGCAGTTGAACCAGCCAGCCCATTTGCTGCCCGTGACTAGCCAGTCCTGTGACTAGAGTCCTGCTCTCTGGAAGCTCTGCTAAGGCAAGCTCTGAACTGATCCGAGTGGCAAGTCTCATACAGCTATGCCCTTGTCTGACAACAGCAATTGCATCTATTGTAATGCGCTCTCCTGAGAAACTCTAATAAAGGGATATTATTCAATCATCACAGAGCAGGAAAAGTGCCTCTCCAAGGCACAGTTGAGAAAACAGCCGGGTGACCTTGGCACCTTCCAACAGCCAAATAAAGAGCATGTGGGAAGCACTGCAAAGGCCTTGTCGCAATGTGCACGTGTAAAACAGGTGCAACACTAGAGATGGAGGCTGGAGCGTAACAAGGGCTCTCCCCGGCCTCACGTACCTCCAAGGGTAAGGAGAGGGTGTGGGGGCCCAATCCTGCCAGCTATGGAGCATCTCTTGCAAGGAGCCAAGAGCTCTATTTAGCTCTTCATACCACAGTTGGCATCTCCAAGGATCAGGCCCAAACCACCACCAGTATAAAATCCCCCTCAGTGTAAAGCCAGGATCTCTCTTCACTGCAGTGAAGGCCACACATCTCGCTCAGTTCAGGTATACTTTAGTGACGGGACAAGCTTGACGAGTGTCACAGAGACAGAGCCCTCAGGTCTCTACCAGAAGCAGGGGTGGGTGTAGTCTGTATTTATATTACAATAGGGCACAGAGGCCCAAGTTAGGGTCAGTGGCCCATTGTACCAGGTGCTGTATAGACCCATAAGAATACAAGGCACCTCCCTCAAAGAGCTCATCATCTGAGAAGATGAGCAACATGTGGAAATGGCAAAAGAAATACAATCTAATCTGCATCTGCCCAATCAGAACTATCTATATAGTTGGTAAAGGCACAGGGAGAATTTTATTGTAGTGATATACAATTATATAAATGTAACAAAATGACATAATTAAAATCAGATGGAGTTATAATAAGTGCCATCTAATCCCATCTGCCCTGGGAGCCCCTTAATTATTGGTCCATTTCTTTGAGCCATTACAACTGCTGGGTCTTGATAGAAAGAGGAAATATAGAATCCTTCGGATATAATCTCATTTCTAGTTTCTTGATTGTAGCTCTCACTTCCCAGAAACAGGACTTTCCATATCGTGGGCAACATGACACCATTCATGACACAGGCCTAAATGTCTCTTGTGTACTGCCCTCTAACGGATATTACCAGAGTTATTAACAATTACCTTTTAAAACAGGCTTCTGAGAACCATTTCAAAGTATTCTCTCTCTCTCTCTCTCTCTTTTTATCCCCTAGGAGAGTTTTGACTTCAAGGCATCCCCAAACACACACCAACAATTGAGGAATGGATTCGCTGAACTGACAAGTGCCAAAAAATGCAGGTGACCAGAATTTAAAATGCTGAGAAAGCATCTATTTCACTGAGTTGAAACCACATTTGAGTATGATGTATAAGTATCAGTAAAGGTCTCCCAAGGAAATCATATTAGGAGCTGTCTGTCAAGGGGAAATTGTGCTCATTATTGTCATATATTTATTTTAGCATCTTCCTCCACATTATCTGTCTGGCTCACTGTGCGAACAATAGACTGGATCCTTTGTTCTATCCCTTTCTGAGCCATATACATGGAAGGAAACACAATGGCTGATATATTGGCAACCCTCACAGTGCTGGAGATGCAGTATGACTCCCTTCCAGTCCCTTCTAGCATGTCAGATCTCCTCCTCCAGAATGAGGAACAGAGGCAGATTCCATCAGCCGTGGAGGGGAGCCACAGCCATGGGGCACACCAGAAAGGGTGGGATGCACCCATACATGGTCATGTTCCAATGTGCCTCATTTTTCCTCCACTCTGGGGTGTAGGAGGACAATGGGATTCTATGTACAGCTCCCCCATCACCCGGTTCTCAAAATATCCCCATCAAAATGACTGAGGAAGACAGCTATAAAAAGCTGCAGCATTGTTAAGAAAGTGACAGGAGGGTTTGGCGGGTATGACAAACATAACTAGGTGCTTCTCTGATCCTTACATCCGCTGTTAGCAGCACTTGTCTCAGAGTCTCATTAGAAGGCCATTGCAAGAGGAGAGACTGAGAATCTTATCTCAGAAGCATTGTAATCATTGGGGTTATCCCCCTCCCAGAAGGTTAAGCACACAGATTTCAGCTGACAAGATTCGTAATTGATTATGTTCTTCCATAATTACACTCTGGGAGTATCTTTAAGAACAGCTTGCCTGTATGCAGCTGAAATGGAAATTGAGTGGAGCAAGCTAACATTTTTTCATTGGACAGACTAAAATCAGTCTGTTGGAGCAACAAAGGGCACAAAACTATACCCTGCCCACAACTCTCTGTAGGATAATAAAACCCCACTCGTGCACCAGCTTCCTGGTCCCCAGCAGCATTCAGGGCACTTGGCCCCGCTTCTGAAGGTACTGGTTAAATGGGTTTGTTAAATGCGACCTACGCAAAGCAGGGAGAAGAGAAACACTTCTTTCTGCTCTGTCATCTTGCCAGCATGTCACTCACCTTGTTCCAGATCCTTCGGGCCTAATAGGGCTGCAGAGCATTTCTCCTGCCACAGCCCAGGGCTACTGTCAGTTTGCTCAAGGCTCTCACAGCTCAGTCCCAGGTTCAGATGCTTGTGAACTTAGCCAGAGCTGAATCAAGCTAAAATGGTGACATTCCCCAAGAGAGCCCATTGAGCAATTACAAACAAATTCTACTCACGACAGAAGATGAGCATAAATTGTAGCTCATTGTGATACCAACAGGCGGAGGAGGGGACGGGGAGGAGCCAGAGACAGAAGGGGATATAGAATTGTATCAGTTTTGAGTCCAGATGGAGGAGGAGGTTTGTGCTCTAAACTAATCCTCTTTGCATATAGGGTTAAAAATGAGCTTGTAAAGGAACTGACAAGGCAATGGAATAGTTACTTTCCTTAAGTGAGATCCACTCCTGTGGATAAAACCAGCACAGGGCCCACTTTGAGGACTGCTGATCATGGATGACTATGACCCTTCGAGAGAGTCCGGCAGCATTCTGACTGAAGAGTAATCAATAGTCATTAATGATGCCAAGCATCACCTGAAACTGACAGATAGAGACTGCTCAGACTGGTCAAAGAGAAACAGAAAGATGTTCACTGCTGTTGGCAAAGTGTTGTGCACATACAAGCTTGCATTACAACTGGCAGTAATGTTGTAATTGCTGGGGGCTGTTTTGGGAATGAAGTTTTTCTAAGTCAGGCTTAATATAATTGCTGTTTAACTGGGTCAGAGTTAAACCAATAAACGCCCTGAATCCGAACAGGTGAGAAAATGTTATTTGGTCCTGGAAAGAAAAACAGCTGAGGATTGTAGTGACAGTATAAGGATGAATCACAGCCTCTTAAGGATCTGAGATCAGTCTCATAGTTTGGTCTTCATTGAGTCTACACCCTGTACAATATACATAGCTATGGACTGGCCAGAGAGCCTGTTCATATAACAGGTTTCAGAGTAGCAGCCGTGTTAGTCTGTATTCGCAAAAAGAAAAGGAGTACTTGTGGCACCTTAGAGACTAACAAATTTATTAGAGCATAACCTTTCGTGAGCTACAGCTCACTTCATCGGATGCATCTGATGAAGTGAGCTGTAGCTCACGAAAGCTTATGCTCTAATAAATTTGTTAGTCTCTAAGGTGCCACAAGTACTCCTTTTCTTTTTGTTCATATAACTTCCTCCTTTCCATCTCCAGCTGGGAAATGAACATCCTGCATCTATCCTTGCTCTGTGTAACGGGCTGAGAAGCCTCATGGATACTTTAAGGGCAGATTATCAGCAGGTTAGGTGCTGAGCACTTGAAAAGTTGGCCCTAGGTTTGGGGGTATTTTTCATGACATAGAATAATTGGGGCTGGGTGATTCCATTCAGATAAAATCAAAATTGGCACAAATCTTCTCCAGCACCACCCAAACATCAATCCTTAAACCAAGCCTAACATCAAAAAAGTTGGGTTCCTTTTTAAAGTGTTTGTGTTTCTGTCCTTCCCAGTTTCCTTTGGGATTGGAAAGATAGAGCAAGAAGGGCAATTTGTGCAGTATCCAGAGCCCAGCTAACGTCAGAAGCTCTGGGCAAACTTCCACCTCAGCCTTATCAGAGTGCTTGGTCTGTGGATGCCATTTGACACTCACCCATCACAAGCTGCAAAAGCTGTATTGTCTTTTTTTTTTAAACCCAAAATATTTAATAATTCAACAGCTTTTGTTGTTTTACTTACAATCTGCTAGGGACAAATTGCAGGATGGAGAGGAAACTGGCAAAGAAGTGAGCATTAGAGATGCTGTTCACAAGACAGATGAGAACAAAACAGACGTGTCTAATAGTGACACTAAATATTTTATTTTGCTGGCAATGTGCTCTATGTCTTTGAACTATATATCAAGCCTTGGCATGAAAACTGCAATGTTAGAAGTTTCCCATACTTATATTTGGAGTTGTGATAGCAAACAAGTTATGCAGCCAACAGGAGTTTCCTGCTTTCAGTAAGTGATCAAGGACCTGTGTTTATAACTCTTTCTCCCTGTAATTGTGAGTCTGAAATTCAAAAAAGGGCCCTGATCCTGCCCCTTGAACCAAATGGGTTTTGGTCACTAATTTTAATTTGATGTCAAGCGCTATAATGCTGATCTCAGATGGTAGAATTAGGGGCTCTTGGAATATATCCACTTCTCTCTGTCTAGGTACATCCTCCATCATGGTAGTACCTAAACATCTCCCAGTATTTACAGATTTATCACAACACATCTATGAGCTAATTTGATAGCTGGGGAGCTGAGGTACACAGAGATATAGGGCACGTCTACACTATACACTAAGCCTAGGCGCTGAGTCAGGATTGAGCCAGAGCCCCACTTCCACCTACACACAAATCAGTCTGGCTTGGGTCAGCAAGCACACCGGACCCGAGTCCTAGGACCCTGCTGTGGGCAGGGGGAGTCAGAGCCTGAGTCCCCTGTCATTTTGCAGTGTGAATGCAGCTCAAGCCACAGACCAGGGTCAGAGGTCTGCATAGTGTAGTAGGGATGTGTTAGCATAGCTGGTAAGACCTGGGGCCAGTGACTGCAAACCCAGGTTTACAAGGCAATGTGGACACTCAAACATGGGCTTGGAAACACGGAGTCCACAAACCTGAATCCCACAGACCTGGGTTTTCTATGCAGAGTGGACATAGTAGGACAAGTGATTTGCCTAAGGTCACACAAGGAGTCTGTGGCAAAACAGGGACTAAGCCCAGCTCTCCTGCCTATCAGTCCAGTGCCTTAACCAACAGACCACCCTTCCTTCCCTGTGTGCGCATTCATGGAACAGGGTCCTCCATGGGAGTATGCTGCAACTCCTTGCTTGAATAGTTCCTTCTCTTCAGCGTGCTGAGAGACATGCTCACAGAGCCAACCATGCAGGGGCCAGAGTCAGAAGCTACTTAATGTTGTGCTGAGCACAGCACCCACAGACAGGGCTGCTGACTTCACTGGGAGGTTTGGAAGTTCATTAGCTTTGAAGATCTGACATGAGTGTGTGCAGAGCCAGAGAGCTTTGCTGGCTTCACTGTGGGGAGGCAGCAGTGTTTGGTGACAGAAACGAGCAAAGAAAGCTGATGGAGCTGGTGACACCCTCAAACAGCAGAGACACCAATCACTGAAGAGGGAGTTTTTCAAAGGCTCGTAACTGCAGAAGAAGCTGAAGCATTCTCATTTTGCACCCCACACAGAAATATTTATGGCCAGCTCTCTCTGAGGCCTCAAAAACCACCACAGAGGGATCTTGCATGTGGCAGGGGGAAATAGCAGATTGCAGAAGAGGACTAGAAGGGTAGCCGCAGAAGTGCAGAGATGAACCAGAGGCAGGTGCTTAAAAGTGAATCTCTAGTTTCAGAACAACATGGTCATGGCTCTTGCAGTGGAACTGGGAACCTGTTTGTTCAGTGATCACAGCAGCAGAGAAATCCGCAGCTTTCATTTACTCATTTAGTTATTTATTTTACAACAAGTGCCATCATATCAGATTAAAGGGAAAGAAAATTGGAGAGGGAGGTGGGGAGATGAAAGAGGTGCAAAAAACAAAGCTGAACCCTTATTTCACTTGAGTGTGGGGGGAGGGGGGAACCTAGGGGAAATGATTTGTAAAACAGCAAAGTGAGATACAGTGTCTGACACCTACACATTGTGAAAAGCGATACAGTGTACTAGAAGGAAGCAGAGAAAGGCACTCTGCATCACTAAAGCAAAGCAGCCAGAAAAAATATCCTGTAACAGAAAATCACAAACAATTATTTATAGGCAGCAAAGCCAGGAAAGTTATGCAGGATAATATAATCCAGCAGGGAAAAGATATATTTATATCAGTGGACCAAAGAGAGTTTCTATAGATTTAATTTGCAACAAATACCATTTATTTGATACTTTGTGTGACTGGACAGCTTTTCAAAAGCACAGACGAGTTACACAGACATTGATCAATGCTTAGGATGACTCTACGTACTGTAAAACGGAGTTCTCCAAAGGCCATTGGATCAGCCCCTAAATCTGTACCTCACGTTTGTTTTCCTCTGAGGGAGGAATATCATCATCATCATCTGCAGGTTTCCATAATGGAGACATCTGGAATCTATAAGGTTCCAGCAGCTGGCACTGTCTTGGTAAATATCTCCTCGGGGTCTTGCAAAGCTCTGTTCTCTGTGGAGAAGCATTGCAAGAAACTCTGTCTTTTTAAGAACAGCCAAATGCAGCTGTAACACATTCTGCACCAAGCCCATGCTGCAAGTGTGTGAAGCACCTCGCTGCCAGGGGGTGTTATTCTATAGCAGTTTCTGTTAGTTCTGCTGCTCAAAATAAATCCACGGCCGCCCAGGATACTCATGCTCTGCTACAGTGGAACCTGCTGGTCCGGAACCCTGCTGGGAAACTACTGCCAAGTACAGCTTCTCCAGCAGTGTGTTGGGTGATGATTAGCAATAAGTTACAGCCAGTACAGATCTGCTACCAAATGTGGCTAGGACCTTGCTAGCTGAGAGAGTGCACCACCCTGATTGAAATGGAAATGGAGCCTCCAGCCGCCTGCCATGGTTATCAGTTCAGCAAACCTCTAACATAAACCCTCCTGTTACCTGTGTCTATTTGTATGACTGTTGTGCCAAGAGGCTCCTACTACCACTGAGCGTGTTCTGCTCAGTGCTGTACAAATACATAGAGAGACTGTCCCTGCCTCAGCTTATAATCAAGTCAGACAAAGGGTGCAATAGAGATCCAGAGAGGGGAAATGACTCCCCAAGGCCATACAGCAAATCAGTGACAGAGCTGAAAACAAATCTCAGGTCTTCACCTACCAGGCCATGCTGCCTTCCCTCTCTCTGTATTTATATGATGCTCTTGACCACAGGATCTGAGCATCTGATACTATAATTCTCTCTTTCCCTTTTTGTTCTTGTTTTCACCAAATAATATGTTGTGACCAATTGACTATAATTTGACTTATAGCTGCATAATTTGTAACCAATTTCCTGCATAGCACTGCATTTCAAACATGCATGTTATCCGATTAAAACAAACATAACAGGTACACTGTTTTCCTCACCTTGGGGTTTCGATCCCTATTTGTTATTATCAAACACTGATATAGATTTGTGCTAGTTGTATTCTGGAGTCGAAATAGGGGTTTCAGGGGTTCAGAATCACTCGAGTTGCCTTGTAGCTTTTTAGCTGTCTTGTAGCTTAATTAGCAGTCTCTAAGTCAGTGAGTACTGGTCTTCATCTCTTCCTTTCTCCTTCTCTTTCCAAAGGACCTATCCCTGTGATATGGAAGCCCCTAGTTCTGTCTCAGCAAGAGACCTGCATCTCTGCCACAAAGAGAACCACAGCCAGAACCTTTCCACGACCCTCGACCTCCAGCCTGCAACCTGGAACAACCCGCTCCCCTCCCACTACCAGCCTGCAGTCCAGCACAGCTGGCAATGCCAGAGATCCTATCTCCCTGCTTGGAGACAGACTGGGCTCCAGGCCATTTCTGTCTTCTTTTGGCCTCTTGTCCCAATGTCATCTAGTTCCCCTGCTGCTTTCTGGCTTGATGGAGGAGTCAGGACCCAGCATACCACACAGACACTGTCAATACTTACTAGTGAATTGTGGATGGATGGAGATCAATCCCCTAGGAATCAGTCTTCCCTGCAGAGTGCTTAGCCCAATGCTAAAGTACCAGCCAGCCAGGCATTAGTGAATTTCCTAAGAGCTAAGAGCATCACTTAAACATTTTCTATTTATAAATGGTGACATTAAAAAGAGTTTAGGATTTAAACAGCCAATAAAGGCCAATATTTGCTAGGATCGCTGCTTTCTTCTTCGCTCTCACATAGCCCTGTTCTAACTTCCTCTCCCTTCATAATTATTACACTCCATTAGATTCCTTTGGCATTTTTCCGTACTTTATTAAAATTAATAAAATATGTAACATTGTGAAGAGAGTAAATAATGGCTTTTCCTGCCAAGCTAATGACTTCTGGAGTTGAACTTGGAGTTTCCGGAAACATTTGTTTTTGTCTTATCCAACACAAACTGTGAACAGCACTGATTTTGGAGTTTTCACTATTTTCCTCCAAGCTACATGAGTTTTCTAGCTCAGAAATGCTAGGGTTGGGGGGAGAGGGAGGAAGGCTTTGGGCTTCTCACTTGATTAAAAAAATCATATTCTCTTTAATTTCCATAAATATTTCTGCTGTATTCAGTGGTTTCTTTATTTTTCAAGAGCTCTGAGGATTTTGCATTGAAAAAGTTAAAAGGATTTGCTAAAAAGTTAGAAAAATCAATAGAGAAAATTTAATGCTTTTTTTTTTTTAAAATATTTTCTGCAGCTCTCTAGTGGTTTAAAAATGATCAAATCAATAATTGTGCAGATTAAAATGTAAATCCTCCATCCAGCTAATGTTTAAAGTTAAGCATGTGAACAGCCTCAATAAGTGTCCATAAAGTGCCTGGCCTAAGTTATGATGGCAGGGAGTTAATTCCTGTAATTATGATTGATTTTTTTTCTTTTTCTTTGCAAGAATGTTTGCATCTCCCTGCACACACCTAATTCTCATAACAAACTAATTGTTATAATTACGGCCAATTGTTTCCATGTAAATTGTATTAAAAAAAACATTTTCAGTTGATTGTCAGTGTTTAATCAGATCATGAGACGTGTTAATCTTCAAGAACAATTGGCAATTACAAAGCATAGAAGTTATTTGCTGTGCATTGATTAATCTGAGCAGGAGGGCCCATCTTTCAGACCCATATGTCAAGGAGAGGCGGACACAAACGCCTTAGAAACTTTCCTGCCATTGTTGCAGTGACACCCCGAGACTCAGCGGAGATCAGCCCCGAGTTGTGCTAGGTGCTGGCAGAAACACACAGAAGGACAATACCAGACTGCTAAGAACTAGCCAGACCAAGAACAGATGAATTCCCCAATGGAGTATATGTAGGGAGACCCCCATGAAGAGGAGCAGTTATTAACTAGGGACCAGGCATAGCCCATCATGGAAAAGCCAGCCAGAGTGGGGAGGAAAGGCAGAAGAGCCAATGCTGGAAACTGAGTCCAGACAAATGTGAATTAGACACACATCCTCCAAAGGCAATGGTGGAGTCTCCAGCTTTTGAGGTCTTCAGCTCAAGACTGGCTGCCTTTGTGGAGCATGCTTGAGCCAACCCCAGGTTCCAGGGTGTAATTTAATGAGTGTAACGGCCTATGCTGTGCAAGAGGTCAGGCCTTAAACTCTGTGAATCCATGACATCTGCGAGGAGACCCCATGGACATCTCCCCCCTCCCCCCCCACACACAATGTCTCTTCAGGGTGCAGGTTTCCCCCTCAACAGAAAAATACTCCCCCACAGTGTCTGCCCCAAACATGGTAACACCCCCTACCCCACTTCCTGAAATAATTCGGGCCTCATTTTTGTATCTCTATAAGCAGTTTCCCCCTGAAATGCACTAGGTAGAATGATTCCAGGGCATCTGCATAGTGGTATTTAAGGGGGCCATAGAACACAAGACACAGATGAAGATATTTTCTTTTTAGCTGCACATTCCTGATGTAACGTACACTGACCTGTCTGCTGTCTACTAGGAGAGATTTCCAGCTCAGAGCAATGGCCCGGCTTTATATGTACGTCTGAAAGGAAAATTTACTCTGGCCAAGGCTTGAATATGAGCCCCAAAGAAAGGAGCCAATACAGACTAACACGGCTGCTACTCTGAAACCTGTCACTGTGTCCTTGGTAATTGTCATGCACTAGGATTCATAGGATTCACAAAACTGAGTATTTAAGTTGCTTAACTCGACTAGGAGCCGGCACTTTTAGCATTGCTGTGGACTAGAGGTGTGTCCTGTTGCTTTGGAAATCAAGTGCAAAGGGCCTGATCCAAAGCCAATTGAAATCAATGGCGATTTTCCCATGTTTTGAATCAGATCCTAACTGCAGAAATGAAAGGATCCAGAGAAAGTGATGATGAAAGATGAAAACTTTCCCCTGCTTTGCAGAATTGTGTTTCCTGCACCCAAGGCCTGCCGAAGCCAACTCCATAAAAATAAATCAAAAAACAAACTACCCAGCCACAGAGGACAAAACAGGGGCAGCCTCCTCCACTGTCCCCCCACCCTCCTGGAAATATTAGCATGTGCTATCCTGGACTTTGCAGGTCTTGTGCCCTCTTACATCTTTCTGCAACAAATATATTCCTGGGAAAAAGTATTGATTAAATGCATACAGACTAATGAGGTGCAAGCAGTAGTGATGAAAGCAGTTAATTGCTTATTGTGCTTTCCTTTGGCTGGTCCCAGGCGATTTTTTCACCAATGAATAATTCATCATTCACTGGTACATAAATAATGTCTCCTTATTTGCATTTAAGCATCATTCATTAGGAGGAAGCTAGAAAACAGCATCTATCCATTGGCTAATAGCAGGTCTATTCATACTCTCCAGGGCCAGGTTAGTCAATAAGAGGACCGCGGGCTAAATCCAGACTGCCAGACACTTTTGAATGGACTCTGAAATCTTTTTATTTACTTATTGTTATTATTTTTTGTTATTTTCTCTGGAGTCTGGACCTTGATTATCCCTTGACCAAGAAATTTAGACCATAACAAATAATAATTGACTAACCCTCCAGGGTTAGCTTCTTCCGATGACAGTGCAAGGCCTGAAAATGCGCTGCTGGCATTTCACAAATTCTGTGGCAGCAGAGAAGAGAAGAATATCCTTCATTTTCCAGCTGAACTTGGGGTATATTGGCCTTGTGCCTTTTGTTGCTAACTTGCAGGATGCTGAATCATCACATCTTACCCCTTTCATCACTGCTTGGAGGGTGATTACGGACATGGTTTGTTCCTTGTACAAGGGGGCTTTAGCAGGTAGCCCTGTGGTTGTGGACTTAGCTATTATTATTACATAGATGACATTAACACCCAATTTGTTCTAGGTTGTCTTAGACTTACAAGAAGACACAGTTGGTGTCCCAAAGAGCTTGCCGCTGAAAAGAAGTCAGAAAGCAGATGAAAGGTAGGGGAAAGGGATACAATACACAGGCAAAGTGAGTGAAGGTTGGCACTAGACTTATTAATTGTCTTTTAAAATATATATTTGTCTCTTTCTATTTCGCGTATGGCTGTGTCAATGACCAATTGGTGTAAGTGCACTGTACGGCCCTGTGTGCCGGAATGAAAAGCATTATTGCTGCATCATTCCAACACCCCCAAACCCTCTTCAGAGGACATTTTGGTTGCCAGGTGATGCACTTGAAGGCCCAGAAATATCAACATGAAGTTTGCCTTGGTGCTAGCCTGCTGCATGGGGGGTGTTGCCCAGAGACTCTGGCTTCATTATCACATGTGGAACAGAAACTGGTGGTGGGGTGGGGTGGGGTGGGGTGTCTCAGTCCAGCTCCTCCCATAGTCCAACACCAACATCCACAACAGCAATAAAATCCCTACACCGCCATTTGCACTAACTGACCCACTTATTGGCCGTCTCTATAGATAGGCTGAGAGCTGAATGAGCCAGGGGGTGCAGTGCAAGCTCCCTGCTCAGGCCTAGAAGTGCCTTCCCATGCAGCTCTCAGCTGACGCCCATTCACAGTGTGCAGCAAGAGGAAACCTCCATCTCCAGGGCTGCCAATGAAGCTCCTTCCTCCAGCAGGAGATTCACACTCAACTTGGTTCAAACTTGTTTTTAAAAAGCACCATTCTCGTATGTCACCAAGTACAGTGCAAAGTTGGTCCATCTGGACCATGCCATGCCTGCTTAGGGGGTGGAGTGACGCACGTGATGTCCATTCACATGAATGGAGGCGGACGTTTTATCCAGGCGCACTGCTGCTGGGAATGCCACCCTGCATACACAGGCTTTCACCTGTGCCTCTGCGGGGAAACCACTGTACAGGTTTTATAGTCTTCTCCTTAGAATTACCCAGGCCAGTTCCAGGGAATCTGCTGCTTATGGAGACTTGGAGGGAGAGGGGGCCTGACAATGTTGTGATGCAGTGATTGTGAAATTGCAGCGCCTTCTGATGCATGTTTGGAGTGGTAACGTGGGGTTTATATCTTGATTTACATTGTGATAGAGACCACTTGCTTACCATGGCCTTTGCTTTGTATCCAAATGAATCACTCCGCTCTCTAAAATGTCACCTTCCCCTCTTTCATCTTGTGGAGATTTTCTTTTCTTCTTTAACTCTCTGTTTGGTAACTGACTGATGTAAAGAGCATCTCAGCCACTCTGCCACAAAAGAAGGCAGATGAAGTTTACTCCCTGTGGCATCTAGTTCTGCCGTGTTCTGGGCTCTGTACAGCCACTGACGTGGCTAGAAACATGCCTCTTGTCCTAATGAAAGGTGCTGTGGCAACGGGGCGCTGTATCAATACCAAGACAGAGAAGCATGGCAGCAGGCCATCCTCTTCCCCAGGAAACCACTGCTTGCCCTGCAGGTTGCATGATTTGTCAGGAAAGAACAGGAAGATGCCATGCTCCCTAGCTCCGTCCAGGCCCAGCTCTCTGTGTTCCTGTCCATCTGGGCAATAGGAACCCATTCCACTCCGAATGGACCAGTGGAGCAGCGCGACTGGCAGGCATGTTTGTTCGGTCTGACTGCACCAAAAACCACAGCTAGGAGTTACTAAGATTAGCGATACCCTTGGAGAGCAAACTATGAAGTAAGAGGAAGGAAGCAGGTGACCAGCAGAGTGGAGCAAGCTCAGGGAGTTGTGCCCACTTACACCATATGTACTAGCATTGGCTTCAGAATCTTCATTGGTTCAACGAGCAAAGGAGGCAAAAAGAAACTTCAGTGGAGGATTGTGATCAAGCCCTGCGTGGCATTTCCCCCTTTCCTGCCTGCATCAGAACAGCTGCGCCTGTTAGTCTTGATGGCCTGTCGCCACAACCAGCTCTCCAAGGGAAACTCCCCTGAAACTCGAGTTTTAGGCTGCTTCCTATTAATGGCCTCTTATGAGATGATGGAGCAGACGCACCAATAGAAACCACCAGTGGCATTTCTGTGTGTCTATCGAGAGCCGAACGACCCTTAGCTAAGAGTTCTGCATGGCTGAACTGACTGTCAGCAACATGTTAGACAGGGGTCAGACATCACACCCTTGTCTAACATGATTTGTTCCTGACAGGGAATGGGCAGCAAGTCAGTCCTCAAGGCTCCCTGTAACTGACAGCATCTGGGGAAGAGGCGAGGGCCTCACCACTCAGAAATGAGGCTTATTATTGACATCGCTGCGTGCTCCACGGTATTGATAATCAGATCTCCTGGTAGAGCGGCTCTGTCTCAGAGACCCAACAAATCCCTCCTAATCCATTTCTTAAACTCTATTTTACAAGTGCCTACAACAGAGCTGGGACAGTGTTTATCATTTCACTTTGGTCTAATTTTGGTTTCCAAATGCATTTTCTTTCCAAATGTGGCGGAGTTATTAATATTAATAAAGCACTTTGGTGGAACCTTTTGTCTAGATTCCCAAGTACCTGCTATAATGGGGGCAGGTGATGATTAATCCCAGTTTTGCAGATGCAGAAACTGAAACACAAAGAGTTTGAACAACACTTGAATTACTGTCAGACCCATAACTAAAGTCCAAGTCTCCTGACTCCCAGATATACACTAACTAATGAACCACACTGTCTGATTCCTTTCTCTAAAACACAGGAGAGTCCAGAAAGAAAATGCAGGTGGTGAGTTGGCCTAACAAACAACAGAGTTTCTTTTGTCCTGGAGAAAATTCTCCCAGCAAAGTAACACCAAAAAGCTATAACTAATTAAAAGGAAATCCGCATTAATAGTAGAGCTTGTTGGAAAATGGGGGTTAGAGGAGCATGAGTTTCTGCTGAAAATTTCAACAAATATGAAAAACAGGGTTTGTTTGTTTTTCTTCATTAAAATTTTCCATGGAAAATTTTGAGTTTTCATCAAAACACCCCAAACCAAAAAAGGTTTTGTCTAAAAATTTTTCAGTTTTCAGCTTTGATGAAAAGTTGAAGTTGTCCATGTAAAGCAGACACTTTGTGTGCACATTTTTGTGTTGTGGAAAATCCAATTTTCTGTTGAAATACAGTTTAGACCCTAATTAACAGGATCTAAATGTAAGAGCAGCAGCAACAACAACAAACAACAAAGCAGAAGCATTACCGGTGAAACCAGACCAGAAAATGAAACCATCTGTTTGAAGTTCTCCAAATGCCATTTTTTGCCTATGTTCTGAATTGCCACCTTTTGACATTAGGTTCTACAGTGCCTGAAAGCCTTGCCCTGTGGGTGAAAGGGGTTCTGGCATCTGATCATGACACCTCTTGGAAGCAGATTAAACTAATTCAGAATAAGGCACTCTTATTCCAGAATAAAAGCATCCACACATGGCATTAATTAGAAATAGTTAATCCACTTTAAATCCATACCCTGCATTATTCCAGATTAATTTTCATGTGCAGACAAGTCTTTAATCAGGAGCCCAACTCCAATGGAAAGTCACTTACATGCTTTTAGAAAAGGAGTACTTGTGGCACCTTAGAGACTAACAAATTTATTTGAGCATAAGCTTTCGTGTTAGTTTTCGTGTTAGCTTTTTTGTTAGTCTCTAAGGTGCCACAAATACTCCTTTTCTTTTTGCAAATACAGACTAACACGGCTGCTACTCTGAAACCTTACATGCTTTTGAAACTCTCAGCTGAAGTATACTAAGAAAATGGGCCAGATCCAAACCCCACAGAAGTGAACAGAAAGATTCTGATTGACTTTGATGGGCTTTGGAGCAGACCCAATGGGACTAACGATAATTGTGCCAAAAGTGCAAATTGATCTGGCTCCCACATTACACTGTTAGCCAAATCCACCCCTGTGATAAGGCCAGGTTCAGTGGAGTTACAGCAGGGATGAGTTTAGCCTTGTGTGTTCATAATATAACATCTCAGCTTCATCTTTAGAGCTACATATTTACACAGTGAAGGGAGATATGCTGTCGGAATGGTCAGTGTTACCAGGCAAATGGCCAGAGGTGAATTGCATTGCAGAAGGCCATCGGAAAAAAGTCTCTTTCTAAAATATAATGAGTTTATTTGTGAACATTCATGGGTTCTGCAGCTTCTCCATCAATATCTGAGTGCGTGTAGTAAAATATTAAACATGAAAATCTATATGAGCAGGCACATTCAGTCATGTCATCTGGAGAAATAAATGGATGTCCCTCCTTTTGCGTTTGCTTTATTTTAGGCACACATCGCCCACCCATGTGCCTTCAAGACGGAATGAACCTCACACCTGAAGCTATCCGATTATACTTCCACCCCCAACAGATTCACTGGGGAAGTCTCAAGTTCCCAATCAAGGGAGGAGTTCACAGAAATCAAACAGAAACCTAGTCTGGAACTTCCCTCTCTGTATAAAGCAACACCTCTTAGGATCTCCTAAGGCTTCTGTCCTCAGCACACACTTCTCACTCCCACATCACCTGGAGTGTGTGCTGCTTCCCAGCAGATACCACCGTAACCCAACCACGCAGCAGCCTAGCACATGGCTTGATTCTTAAATATGCATGTGAAAAAAACTAAAAATAAGATAGAAAATGGGATTGGAATGGCAGGAGCAAATGCATTAACAATTTAGGTCACTTTCACCTCTGTCTTGCTCTGATGATCCTGAAATTAAAAAAAATTACATTCAGAGCTTCTATGTCTCCTTTTTAGTTGTGCTGGGAGTTCTGCCTTTGAATATCAGAGCTCACCACTCTGGCAAGAGAGGAAATGTATGAGTGGTAACTTTAAAATGGCAGGTTCCCTCATTAGAATACATGTATTCCAGCTCTTTAAATGATGCTGGGCTCCTCTTTTAACAGTGAGCTCTTGCTTACACAGAATAAATTGAATTTATTCTAAAATGTTCATAGCATTTCAATTAACAGCTCTTGCAAATAGAAATAAGATTGATTGACTCCCTTTTATGGAGCACTAAGCAGTGAGTGCAAGCTGTGACTGGAGCATGTGTTGTGCACACCTGTTTGCTGTCTGCTCTTGGCCATGCCCCTTTTGGCCATTACACAGGCCAAGAACAGTCAGAGCACAGAGCACTGGGCACCCCAAAGCATCCTGATGCTGGAGCTGCATGGGAGAGGCATAGGAGCTAACTATGCCAGCTCTGCTCTAGCTGGGGAGATCTGCAGGCTTTTTGTCCCACTTCTCCAGTGGAGTGGTGAAAAAGAGTAGGCGTGCAAAAGAGAATCTGGCCTTGAGGCTAATGAAAGTGACCTGTTCCACAGTGGGTAATGACTAACTGCCTGCTGGGTGTTGGAAAGTAGAATTTCTTTTGCTTAGAAATATAACCACAGGGGATTTCCCACAGCCCAGACTGCGACACTTCTGTGGGGGGAGAGGAAGTTCAGTCTTTGCTGAAAACACTGCATGGCAGACAGCGAACTGGAGTCTGCTTCAGGACTCAGGGTGGGGCCGTCCCTACACCAGGGTCTCATTGGAAGAAGTTACATCACACATTTCATCCCCACTGTGCCATAGCAGCAACACTCAGCAGCTGCTGGATTTCACTCTAGAGGGGACTGGTTCAGCAGGTCCTCTTAGAGCCCATCCCATGGTGATGGAGGTGGTAGATTGATCCTAGCAATGAGGGATGTGAGCTCTATACGGACAATCTGCAGAAACACTTAAGTATCCTGTGCTACAGCAAAGTTGCAGATTGACTGTCATTATTGCTCCCACTAAAGTTACTCTGTTAGTTGCCACTGGGATTACCATCCGCACTGCTCCAGACTCCTCACCACCCAGTCCAGTTCCCAGCACCAGTTCTGCAAGCGGCAGGCTGCTGCTTCCACCGTGCTCAGACATCCAGGGGAATTCGTCATCACCAAAACAGCGTACGAATCAGTGACTATTTTAAAATAGGTTTCAGAGTAGCAGCCGTGTTAGTCTGTATTCGCAAAAAGAAAAGGAGGACTTATGGCACCTTAGAGACTAACCAATTTATTAGAGCATAAGCTTTCGTGAGCTACAGCTCACATCAGTAAATGAACAGACAAAGACCTGGGGGCAAAGCACACCGGCATTCACTGCTCTTCCCCCCATGACACTGAAATGGAGATGGCGTTTGGATCAGTTGTATTATTTCTGAGAGAGAGCAGGGGCCTCCAATCTGTCACCAATGTCTGATTTCTTTAGAAAAAAGAAAAGGAGTACTTGTCGCACCTTAAAGACTAACAAATTTATTTGAGCATAAGCTTTCGTGAGCTACAGCTCACTTCATCGGATGCATCCGATGAAGTGAGCTGTAGCTCACGAAAGCTTATGCTCAAATAAATTTGTTAGTCTCTAAGGTGCCACAAGTACTCCTTTCTTTTTGGAATACAGACTAACACGGCTGCTACTCTGAAACCTGATTTCTTTAGGAATTTTTTCAGAAATGTTGTTCTTAAATAGATGATTGTGAAGTGAAGTGTCTCGAGAACAGCCCTCATCCTCACCTCGCTGGAGATTTGCCACCAGCACCTGAGCTGAGCACAACTTTGTGGCAGCTAACACTAACCCAAGCCCTACCTCTGATTTAAGCAAAAACATGCAAGTGACATGGACAGATTTCTCCTAACTCCTTGGCTCAGTTTGACTGGATTGGATCAGATCCCAGAATCCTCTGGCCTGCCAAGAGAAATACTTGCTGAAGGTGAAACAAGCTTTCACGAGGCCTGGCTGTAAGTGTGCATGTCTGGGCTCCAGACTCAATGAGCTCACTGCGTTCCACCGTACAGGGCTTAGAAATAGACTCATTCAGCTATAGATGAGAGGGAAGAATGGCCTACTGGTCAGGGTGTGATGGAGGAGAACCAAGCTCAGCTCCCTGTGTGAGTCATTTAGTCTCTATGCCTCTGCTCTCCCTCTGCAGGACAGCAGCACTTCCCCCTCCTTCCCCCAGGGGTGTGGTGAGGTTAAATACCTTACCATGAGTGAGGTGTTCAGGTACCAGGATAAATGGGGTGTAGGAAAGTACCTAAGATAGATACAATTGATGTTCTGGCTAATGAAGCAGAGAGGGGATTTGGGGAGCACTTTCCCAACTCGGGAGGGGCTGGGGGATTCTGGCCCCACTGAAGTCAATGACAAGATTCCCAGGATATTTCGCCCTTGGACTCTCTCTCCAAGCTGTTACGGGATATCTCTCCTGTGCAGCAATGAATCCTCTCAACAAGGTGGGTGGTTTTTCCAGGAAACACTTGGCTTTTTAGTACCTTTATGGACCAATTTGGTGTCAGTGGTTTTGGTTCTTAATACACGTATTCGTTGATTGTACAAAAGTGATCATTTTGCCCACAAATGCAGTGGGTTCGTTAGCGATGAAAGCACAGCCCTGCCAAGGCCGTGGAGTGGCAAAATCCACCCACCTTCAGAGGGCCAGCAGCCAGCCCATACACCACCTCCAGTAAGTCCGGCTCAAGCCCCAGCTCATGCTACCTGCGCCAACCTGAAACCTAATCTCTCCTTTTGAACAAGTGCTTGTCGTAGGCAGCCGACATTAGGACAGTAGTTTAATCACCTTTCTTACCCAGAATTCCCTCCCAGACTCATTGACTTAAACTGGGTTTGAATAAAACGACTCGATCAAGAAATACACTCACTGGCTATGTCAGCTCCTCCTTGAGCCAGGTCAGCAGTTACTTCTTCTGGGTACAGAGACTAAGTGAGGGGTTGTCATTTGGAAACAGTTTTTAACCCCAATAACACATTTTCCTACAATAGAAAAGCCAGTTGAATGCGGCCCAAAGCTTCCTGGGCGTTGGCAAATGCCTGGTGAATGGCTTCATTACCACTGTCATGGCTCCTAAACAGTTTGAGTGATCTGCCACTAGGGCTCTGGAAGGCTTTTTCACTGTGTAAAGTTACTCAGGGATCCCCCCAGCTCACCTCCTCACTCCCCCCGTCTGCCACCGACTCCCCACTGGCATTCTCACATACATCCCATGCCCCACTGGGGGGGGGGGGGAATGGTTAGGAGAGACACAGCCAGAAGCTGCGGGGACCTCCAAGGCGGAGGGCATGGGGTGGAGTGGAGGGGAGGGGAGGAGAGGAGAAAGATTCACCCCAGGCAGCAGTAGCAAGCCCTGGGAGCTGAGTCAGGGAAGGGTCAGAGCAGGGAGGGGAAGAGGTGGGGGGGGGGCTCCACGGCCCAAGTGTTGGGTGGCAAGGATGGTTGTGTTGCCTCCCCTAGCCTATTGTATCTGCCGCCCATGCTGTCACCCCATGTGGGGTCCCAAGGGGGTTGTGTCACTCCAGCCAACTGAACTGAGAATTTTAAAAACAGCAACAAAATCAACCTGGTCCTTTGGGTTTTAGCTGACTGTCTGTGGGCTCCTCCAGCAGGCTGCTCCTGGAGTGAGTTTGTTTCTGCTCTGTAGGTCTCCTCCTCACCTTCCAGGGCAAGTTATCACTTCTCTACATACAACAGTGTATGTCAATCTCTTAGCTGGTCAACTGGCTAAGTGGGCACCTCTACCAGCTCCCACTGAATCCCAATGACCACCCCGGATGAAATGGGATCAGACTTTAACAGCAGCAGCAACAACAGCTCCAGCTCATTTCAACCAACTTCTCTTCTTCCCAAAAGGACAGTTATTACCATCTATGATACCATCTAAGAGACTGGTGGTGATGGTCAGGGATTTCGTGAAGAAAACTCTCTCCAGCTAAAGGGCAAGGGAAAAAGGGATGCTGTTAGAATGAAAGGCTTACTTCTAGGGTTCCCAGATAGCCAGTGTGAAAAATCAGGACAGAGGATGGGGGGTAATAGGCACCTATATAAGACAAGCCCCAAATATTGGGACTGTCCCTATAAAATCAGATCATCTGGTCACCCTACTTACTTCATACTTTACATTTCAAATGCTTTCTCTGTTTTTCTTTCTTTTCTGTATCTTTAGTAAAAGGTAAAAGGGATTTTTCATGGTGTGTTTGCCATGGTGCTAAATCGGCTGAGGATTCTGAATACCAAACCACAGACCTTGTTTAATACTGTTTAATATTGGACAGTGACTGGGTTATGTTAATACCTTTGGCCCACATATTCCATCTAAATTAAAACAGGGCTTAACTCATAGCTAGGCCTTTTTGTTGGCCTGGTCAGGGATGAATTTCACCTTAAAGGAATGAAATCCCAGACATTTACTTGGTGTTGTGAGGGCACGTTCTCCAAACACTAGGTACAAACACGTACATACATACCTGGGCATGTCTACATATTCATACATCTATCAGTTCAACCTCATGAGATTTGGAAGCCATCAAACGCCAAGAACGTTATGAATTTTCTTTACACATTTGCCTGACAGTGTTGAACAGTGGGCTGTTTTGCTTTGTTTGGTGGGTTATTTATAGGCCAATTACACTACCGTTAGACAGCCCAGTGTGCTAAATTCCTCTGACATTTCAGTCAATACCAGCCAAGCATGACTGGCCAAGAACAGCCCCTTCTGAATAGCCGGGAAGGGCCATTTGTTGTCTATGCCGACACCCAGGCCTGTTTTTCAGAAACAATGCAAGCAGGTTGGTTTTCAAAGCGCTGGCTTCCCATAGCAAAGTCCAGAGCCGGCTCTAACTCACATTGTGAATCCCGCTCTCTTGAGAAAAAACTGGTGGATTAAGGCAGTGTCCAAATCGCCTCTAGCTCATTAATTCTAATAAAATAAAACCACACAAAGGGCCAAGTTCAGCCTAGGGTAACTACTGAAGTCCTTACGGTTACACCAAATGTTAATCTGTCCCAAAGCATTCAGGAGATGCTCCTGCAAAGGAGCCGAGCACTTTCTGAGCGATGCTGAGCAGCCTCAGGTCTCAGAGATTTCTCCTGGGAGTTGAGAGTGCTCTGCAGCCCATTCGATCAAGCCCTTAGTTCCCCCAGCTGATTCAGCCTATTTTATAATGCATGAATCCTGTGCTGCAATGTGTTAACTCTGCAGGGCTATGCTGGAGGAGTAAAGTAATGGAGCCGAGTCTCAGGGCTGTAGTTAACAAGATGCTGATTAAAAAAAGGTCTGTTCCAAGAAGCAGTGATGTTCATGTACAGAGCAGCCCAGCAATAACCAGCCAGAGTGGGGAAAACACTGCACAGACACACCTGTGAACATTTTCTGGAAGTTGTAGGAAAATCCACTGTACTTGTGTCCCAGGAAGGCACCTGTCGATGAGCTTGCTGGCAGGAATACTGGGTGAGCTGGAGAATTGTAAAAAACTATTGGAGAATATTCACAGAAAGCGAATTCTGAACTGGTTTCTGACACCTTGCACCAGAAGCTATGTCCATCCCATCAACAAACAGAAATAATCTGTATGATTCTTGGTGCAACATTTTCAGGCCATGGTGCTGGATTTGGATGACAAAGGCAGCTTTATCCGTCATTTGTGGCTCCCCAATTCTGGGCCAGCCAGGGGCTGGTTTGTGTTCAGTGTAAGATAAAGCAGCCTTGGTCTGCTCTCACCATGACAGGCTGCCCACAACTCCAAGAGGCCATGCTTGCAGCTGGAACAGCCAGAGCATAGAAACACTATGGGTACAATGCCTTTCCCTCAGTTACCTCACCCCCATGCCAGAGCCTGGAGAACCACTGCTTTCTGGTTCTGTAATGCTCAGGGACTTCCCGTGCAGAAATTTTGGCCTGGGCTTAGGATATCTAAAAGATCCTGATGCTCTGGGGCTAGGGCTGTGCACACAACTGGACACACAAAATCACTAGTAGTCACTTCTAAAAATCTCAGCCCTTCTTTTCTGTGACAGTGACAAGGTCACCTGGGGCTATTCTAAGCTGTGAGAAAGAAAATGATTTTTAGGAATGCTGAAATACAAAGCTGGCACCACCGTTTTGAAATGTCTGCTTATTTTGCTAGTTTTGTTGCTAAAAGACAGAAAAACACATGATTTCTGCCCCAGTGATTCATGTGTGCTTTTTGAACTCACTATGACCTAATCCATGCAGCATATTGTCACCCGTTTTCAGACGGAGGCTGTAAGCCGGCAATGGCTAACTTCACACTGACTGAAGCACTGTGTCCTGTAAATGTCACCACACAACAACTGTCCTGTTAAGGCACAGAGCCAGCTTTGCACAGCGTTCCCTGAACTGCAAAAACAATCCTTATTCTGCCAACAAATTTATGATCTCATACTCTATCCAAGGGAAGGGCTGACAAATTAATTCATAGAATATCAGGGGTGGAAGGGACCTCAGGAGGTCATCTAGTACAAACCCCTGCTTAAAGCAGGACCAATTCCCTGTTTTTGCCCTAGATGGCCCCTGTAAGGATTGAACCCACAACCCTGGGTTTAGCAGGCCAATGCTCAAACTACTGAGCTATCCCTCTCCCCTTGATTGAGTGACTTCACAGTCGAGAGAGCAGATCTCTCTGTGAAAGCCCTGGGATGATAACAAGGACTTGCTCCCTGATCTCATAATCCCAGGAGTTTAAGATGTTTAAGCCTAATGAGAACATAGGAGGAAAGGGGGGAAAGAGAAAGCTTGTTGCTGGTAAATTGTGCAACCTTGAGCTATAGATCCTGAATGAGGAACATGAAACAGCAAAGCATAAAGATGGTCCTGATAGCTACTCAATGTACACAAATGAGACGAGCAGTGTGGGCTCAGCACTGCTGACATGCAGAGCATCTTAGCCCAAGACAGGATTAAGCCTTCAGGATGGGCATAGGAGCCATCAATATCCAAAGAAACCGCAGCTGAGGGATTGGGATTCAATGTGACAATCTCACGGAAATACACACTAAAGAACAAACAAAAACCCCATAGAAACAGAGTCAAAGGGGACATGAAATACATGGCTACATGAGAGCAGTTCAGACACTGTGGCAACAGGGGGCAGCTAGACAGACAGATCTATCAGACTGAGATCCCAATTCAACAAAGCATTTAAGTACCGGCCTAATCTTAAGAATGTGCTTAAATTCATTCCCCGTCAGCATAGGTCTTGAGTATGTGTCCTGAGCATGTACCCTATTAGTGAGCAAAATAATTGACTAAAATAAATTTGTTAGTTTCTAAGGTTCCACAAGTACTCCTTTTCTTTTTGCGAATACAGACTAACATGGCTGCTACTCTGAAACCTGTTATTAGTGAGCATGTACCCCATCTCGGGCAGGAAATGTGCCTGACTCCAAGTAAATTCACAGCACTGCATGGTATTTGCTAACATGAATGAGAAAGGTACATGGGCAAGGATTCTATCGCAGTACCCCCGTCCCCTAACAACAAGAACTGGTCAGGAATTGTGAAAAGTGCCAATTTGTCAAACTGAAACTTGTCACAGCCAAAGGTCATTTTGGGTGAATACCACTTCTGGTGAGAACCAAAAATTCCAGTTTTCCAGTTCAAGATTTCTTTTCATTTGGAAACTTAAGCTAATTAGAGTAAAATAAAATAAGTAACAGTTTCAATTGAAATAAAACATTTTGATTGATCCAAACCAAAAATTTTAAAGATTTCAACTTTTTGTCCCAAATCATGACAGGAAATTTTTTTAAAAGCCTGACAATTTTCACAGGAGAGAAAAGCTGCATCCCGCCTCCTCTACTAATAGCTCAATTGATCTGTTGAATTTGATATTGTTTCAGAAAATGAAAGGGTGCCATTTCTTGGAGCCAAGAGGAACAGCTACACAGCTCAAATGCCTCCTTGTTATTAAGGCTGGAGGAATGAGTGGAAACGTTTTGTTTATTTGAAACCGTTATGAAGTTTGTTGAATAAATTATTGATCAAATATGCAGCCAGTTTCAGCTGTTCATAGGGTTCCTGTATATAACACAGAAGTACAATTTCCTCTGCTCCAGGTATCAATGGGTTAAATTCAATGGCCTGGGCAACACAGGAGGTCAGAGGAGGTGACCACAGCGGTCCCTTCTGATCTTTGAATCTATAATAATCTCTAAAAAAGAAAAGGAGTACTTGTGGCACCTTAGAGACTAACAAATTTATTAGAGCATAAGCTTTTGTGAGCTACAGCTCACTTCATCGGATGCATTTGGTGGAAAAAACTTTTTTATTAGAGCTTATACTCTAATAAATTTGTTAGTCTCTAAGGTGCCACAAGTACTCCTTTTTTTTTTTTGCGAACACAGACTAACACGGCTGCTACTCTGAAACCTGTCATAATAATCTCTGTCATTCTAAACATCACAAAGTGCTTTACATGTGTACTACAATCCTCTGGGACTGGAATGCACCCAGGGGCTGCATTGCTCGCCCAACAATGCCTGCAGAATTTGCAGGTATTATTTCAGAGGCTAGCTAAAAGGGTGCTCCTGTTTTCAGGGGGTTGCCCAGTGCTTGGTTTGTCAGAACATTCCAAGCACCAGCTGGGGGGCCAGGCTACACAAGAGGGTTCAGCCCAATGGCCACTGGAGTTGGATCAGGTCCACACAGCTAAACTTTGAGCCCAGGGAGCAAGGGACCAATCTTAGTACTTCAAGCTTGTACGGTGATGCATGGTAGGGTACACATTCTGCATGTCTCTCCAGTATCCTTGCTGATCCCTGCCAGCGGAAATGGATGGCATCTATGCTGGAGAGGTATCCCTTACCTCAGTCCACAGAGAAGGAAAATGCCAGAGAGAATAGAAAGGAGAGAAAAATGAAACTGTGCTTTGCAATGACTGCTGAACTATGGAATAAGGCCAAACTTTGATATCCAGCAGGGGCAGATTCTGACCTTTACAACAGGGAACATAGCTGGAATTTCAATGGCCATTTTAAACTGGTAAATTATATAATCTCTATTGCTTTTATATTCCTCAGCCCAACAGATGGCTCTCAAATCCATTGCCTACCAAAAAATGACATTTAACTAAATAAAGAAGGTCTTTTAATTGCACAGTATTTCAATGCAAAGGTTAGAGAAATGAGCATTTCCAGAGCATGATGACAGCCTGGCTATAAATGAAGTGATATGTTTACACATACAGGTGTCCACACCAATCATTAGACCTACACTTTGCAACCCAGCCAAACAACAAACCCCAAACCCATCACCCTGCTGTCTAATGGGTAGAATTTCACTTTTTAATCTAATATTTAAAATATTTTGGGCCTGACCCTCCCCTGCCTGCACATGGCGAAGTCATTTATACCTGTGCAAAGTTTATGGGCAGGATGCTTCCAAATCAGAATTCTCCACCCTCACCCCACCAGCTTTGCACAGGAAGGCAAAGACTCAGCCCCTTTTATCACCATTACAAAAATAAAGCCACCCAATAGATAGTATTGGGGGCATTCCCAAGGGTCAAGTTTTCACGCTTTGTTTTGAATTGCAGAAGAGTTGTAATGGAGAAACAAATCCTCCAAGAACATTGCCATTGAAATGGGCTCCCAGGATTCAGCTTGGCTCCTTGAATAACATCTATATAGAAAATGGGCTCAATGCAGTTTATGTCTTCAGTTTCTTATCATCATCTGCTAAGGGTGGACAAAATGAGGACAGCCCTGAACTGCAATAGAAACCAGCTGTTGGTCCAAGAAATTGGATAATTTGATTTTAGTTCCTATTTGTCATTTTTTGCAACGTCTTTGTCCTAGCCAGAACCAGGAAGTACTAATCATCTCCTGCAAGGTTCTGAGTCTGTTACAGACTCAGGAAATGCCTGAGTTGTCTTCAGAGAAGCATATTTATTAGTAGTAATATTGTTAATATTTCTTAGCTCCTATATAAGAGCTCTAGGATAAATATCATGTGGCAATCCATGATCATTTCATGCCAATTGCAAGAAGCCATGAAAGGTCATTGGATCTCTTATTTCCCGTGGCTTCCAGCCATGATAATACTACTGTGAGTTCCTGATTACATTCCCCTCTTTGTCCAGGAGCAAGGAGTTTTGTGCATGCAGTGTACAATGGAACATTGTCATTCCAGGATACAGCATGTGGCCTTCACATGACTGGAGACTTGTCTGAAGTGAGGGCCAACCCATGCAATCTGGAACAAAGAAAAGAGCTTCCCATTGCTCACACAAGTTTGTGGGTGCTCCCCAAGATGCCCTGAGTGCCGCCAGAGAGTCTGTCTGGCCAGCTTCAGATCACAGAGAGAGTGAAGTTGTAGGTGATTTGAAAAACCAGTTGACAAAGCGAATCTATTCAGACTCTCCCTCCTCCCCCATAAGAAGGAGCCACAATGGTTGCAACAAGTGATGGTATTATTCTCCTTGTGAGCATCTCTCTCCCATTACACCCCATTTCAGGCATACAGACAGCATTGGGGATGGCTGCAAATTATATAGAAACCTAGCCTGATTCATACCAATTAATCTCTACTTCAGCAGCACCATTCAGTGCTTTCCCTCCCTCGCCTCCACTTAGTTTCTAATCAACCAGCTCAACCTGTTCCCATAGAAACCAACTGCATATCACTGTAGTGTCACGGCTTCCATTTGATTAAAGAGCATGATCAGATCTTTATTCTAGAACCTTGGAAAGCCAAGTTGACAGCTGCCTGATGCTGGCATGAATGGTCATGCTGTCCCATCCACTCCCAGAAAACCAGGGTCAGACATGGGCTCTTTATTGTAACATGCCTGGTGCTCATTGAGCTAGGTGAATTGCGCAAAAGGTTTGCTGTGAATGTTAGTTTGAATGTTTCACAGGTATGCTTCAGCTGCATTGTGCTCTCCTTGAGTCTGGTCCCCACAAAGATCCGTTACCAGCTCTGATTTGCTTGTACAAAGCACATTTTATTTGCATCCTAAATATAATTCCAGTACTTGCATTCATCCAATCAGGGAACAGAACCAATATCAAGTGACTTGCCCAATGAACCCACATTCACAATAAGCATCACAACTCAAACCATAATTATTTTTTTAATTTGAAAAAAAAAAAAAAGATTAATTTTGACTAACCATTGAAAGTCTTTGCAGACATTCCACAAGCCTGGAAAGGGGTGACATTCCCCAAATACACTATCCATTATCATCTGCCCAGGTGTCAGTTCCCCAATGTGTGCCGGTCAGCACTGTGACTTTGGCTACACTTACAGAGTACTGTACAAAAATTCCCGCCAGACTGCCCTGCATCACACCACCCTCTCGTGATGACTGATAAGGAATGATGCTTCTTATCTCTAAGCAGCCTTCATTTTTTGCAGTACACCTGCACAACTGAGGGCCAGGTTGTGTCTGGGTTTAAAGTGACCATGTGGGTGACATGAGGTAGGTGAGCCCCCTTCTGCCTCCCCCGCATGGTCATCTCAGAGCTGTCTGGCATGTGAGGAGGCCAGAGATGAGACCCTAAGGCCCCTCCCTATGTGCCAGCATTTGGGGAATGTGCAGAACCTTGTATCTGCCTGCCCTATGTGCCATTCTAGGGCATTCCAGGCCCTGCTAATGAATGCCAGCCACTGTGCACAAGGGAGCCACTGTGCCATGGGCACCTCACCTCACCAACTGACCAGCCATTTTCTGCACCAGCCAGAGGGCCATGTCCATTGTCAGGGACAGGCCATCTTCCCAGGATAGACAGGGCCCCAAAATCTTTACGGCAACTGCAGACCTTGTAACCGAATTCCCCATTGCTAAAGCCTTCTCAAAGTGCCCTGAAGTCCCTTGTGCTAGGTGTGGCATGATTTAGCTGATGAAGGTGATTGGCTTGGGCGGAAGATCTCGTCGCAATGGCTCAAGCAACTTGGGTTCAATTCCTGGCTCTGCCACAGATGCTCTAGGTGGCCTTGCGTAAATCTACACTAAGTTTCAGTTCCCCATCTGTAAAAATGGTGGTATTTCCCTACCTCACCGGAGGATTGCGAGGTGCTCAGATATGGCCATGGACGTGGCTAGACAGATGGAAATCCAGAGATGCCAGAGGAGTAAGGCAGGGAAACATGCTTTATGGAGCAATTACTGTCTAATTTTAGCTACACTCTCTCTCTCAGTTGAATAACAACGGTGACCTACCCCATTGCATGTCTCTTCAGTTGATTGGGATCACTCATGCTGAGGTGAGCTACAGACACACGTACTGAGTAATCTACTCCTCTGGCTGTGATAATGTAATATTTTTCAGCGATGCTGAGAGAAAAGTTCTTTGTGGTTGAATGAACACAATGGGGAAAGGCAACAGTTTACTGACAGTGCAGTCAGTCAAGAGACATGTAAACAAAGTTCTAGCTGTTTCCTTAGCACAAGACAGATTATTTAATAATTTACCATCACTGCTGATTATTTGGGTGTAACAGAGCCCCTTAGCAAACATATCACTGCCCAACAGCATTCTGAGGATATGCATTTTGATGCCAATGATAGAAGACTTTGCCGTGTGACAATGTCTTTCATCCAAGCCCTTCAAAGGGTTTTAGAGACCGCTGATACTTAACCCTTGCAACTTCCTTGTGAGGCAGATTGGGATTATTGTGCCCATTGCACAGAAGGAGAACATGGAGGCAGAGAGAGGTTAAGACCCACATTCTCAAGTGGCCTCTAATTTTGGGCACCTCCATTTTTGAGTGCTAGGCATTAGACACCTTAAAAAGAAGCCTGGTTTTCAGAGGTTGGGTGCTCTGCCTTTTCAGAAAATCAGGCTCCTTTAAAGTGTCTCAAATTGGGCACCAAAAATGGAGGTGCCCAGAGTATTGGTCACTTTTGAAAATGTAGGCCCAGGGCCTTATGCTGAGCACTCTCATGATCCCACCGACTCCAGCTGAAGTTGTAAGGGCTCAGCACAAACCAGGTCAAAGGTTTCTCAGGTTCGTTATTAATAACTCGAAGCACCCCAAATTATTGGACACTCTTGAGAATTTATGGCCTAAATGACTGTTGTGTCACCCAACAAGCTAGCGCATCAAATAAAATTCAGGAGTTCTGGTTTCCATTGCCCTAATACAGCTGCTGTCCCATGCTTCCTAACAGGACATTTGGGTTACTCATTTACCACCCAGAAATGGTGTTCTGTGCATTGCTGTCTGCACGTGTTGCTAGTTTGGAGTTCTCTTCACTTTCAGGAACACAATCTATGAATCAAAGAATCAGAATATAAATAACCCGCCTACACATGCATTGTGTGATCCAGTGACTTTGAAAAAAAACACTGATCACTTGATCTGAAAACTCATCCATAACTGTTAAGGCATCATTATGTGGGGTAGGAATAGGATTGGGCCATATATTATAATATTACACCTGATGCACCTTAATAGGCCATTCAGTCCATATCAATGGGACACCCACCACAGAGCACGGATGTGCTGTAGCTAAGGAGCTCAGACTTGTTCTGAAGGAAGCAATTGGGAGTGTTGCCATCGACTTCAATAGGAGGAGGAGCAGGTACCAATTGAGAGAACTGTAATAATAATATAGGCCTGATTTGCATTTCAAATAAACTACGCCACTTAAGTGACGTATGCCACTGAGTATAAATAAAGAGTGGTGATGGGGCCCTGTATAACTGAGAATTCAGCCTGATATGTTTTTTTAAGACATGTCACCGTAGCTTCGTCCCCTGCTGTCTATGAGGAGAGTGCAAAGATCACCATAGATCTATAGCAGATCATCAGTTCACAAGGAAGGGTCCTGGAACTCAGGCCCTCATCCAAAGCCCCTGGAAGCTGACAGAAAGATTTTGGAGCAGGAGCCAAAATGAGCACTACTAATTCTCACAACAATATTAAACACTGTTGTAAAATCACAGGAATTGTCAGCAAAGTTGAAGCCAGAGCTCTCTTTTCAAGCAAAATTTCTCTGTGTTAGGTAGAGTGTTATCTCTACGATCTTTCTCCCGCCGGGAAGAGCAGTGAGAGAACAAAGAGAATCTTGGAGATGAGACTGACGAGACATCTAAGATGTTTTGCCTTGAGTTATGTTTTTCCATCTAACGCTATCAATGTAAATATTTACTGGCAAGGATTCCCATTCTATTAGTGACACTGCTTTGTGCAGCCAGTGTTTCTTAGGGAAGCACTTCTAAAATTGGCTTAATGTATTCAAATTCATTTAATTTGTTTATTTCCACTTTCCGCTCCTGCACATATGTCTTTGCTTGTGTTCCTACTTGATTAGTTTTTACATTTCCATGTGTAATTTATGGTAAACTGGCCTCAGATTCATAAAAACCATGGCAAACACTTCTAAAATATATCCTAAATGCACTCTTCTGTTTATTCCATATAGAATGAAAACAGGGCGATTCAGTATGCTAAATGAAACCCTATTGATAAGAATACACTGTGCTTGTAGTGGTTTAAATACTGCATATAAAAGACGGCTATCCTACATGTGATTATAAAACCTTCCTACAGTGTATTTCAAGGAATCAATCAGTATGGAATCAATGTGCAAGAATTGCTTTAATAAATCCAAATAGATGCATTGAGCTGTAACTGAATTGCGCATTAAATAAAATCCAATTGATCATTGAATGTATTGGTTATCCTCATTAAGTATATACTCGTTACACTTTTATAGCAAGGCTTGGATGGCTACACATAGCACTGGGAGGCTCTGAATCTGCAAAGAGCTCCATAGGCTGAGCCCATGTGCCTGGCTCAAGCCCCATTTAAGTCAGCTCAGGTATTTGTCCTTGTGGGTATCATTGAGGCCCTGATCTTGCAATGTAGAACACTCAGTCTACAGATTTTTCCATTCCAAAGGGAATGGAACTGCTGTCTCCTGTTAGTTCGGTTCTGCCCACTAACTGACAAGCATCTCTCCTTTTCCCCAGTACACCACTGTAAAGGGCCGTCTTTGCACACAGTGAAGTAGCATTTCCCTTCTTTCATCCCAGCAGTGCTGTTGCCCCGCAGGAAGAAGAGCAGTGGTCTTGAACAGAGCACTCTCTGCTCAGACCGAAGTTTGGTGAGGAGCCCACAGAAGCGTATTTCTGGAACACAGCCTGCCGTGTTTCATGGAAATAGAGTAGATAAAGTGTCTGTAGCTTTGTTTGTTCTATTTTTTCCTCTTGAAGTATGAAAGGATCTAATTCCCGCACTCACCGTCCCCTCCAAAAGGAGAGTTTGTGTAGTGCAGAGAGCTGTGTTAGGAGAATGTTGTCAGAGCTCCAACCCTGCTGTTTCTTGTTTGATGTTATAAAACCCCGAGGGCACTCGACGTCTCTGCCCAGGAGGGGGGATGCTATGAATCCCCACAGCTCCCCCACTCTCCCTTATAAGGCCTGACTTCTGCCAGCCCCTTCCGAAGGCTCGCACCTTGACACCACCATCTCCGGGGAGGAAGGCGGGATGGAGCCCCCTACTTCCTCCATAGTATATTCCATTAGAGGCTCAAAAGATTGATAAAGTAGGGTGCTGCCTCTGCAGCACCCCCAGTTCCTGGTGACCCAGACAGGTGTTTCCTTGCACCCTGCTTCCACCACACCCCCTACTCCGACCAGGTACCAGTAGCATCAGGCCTAGCTCTTATATAGCACTTGACATCCATGGGTCTCAAGGCAACACTTTACAAAGTATCAGTACCTCCATTTGATATATGGGGAAACTGAGGCACAGAGTGGGGATGTGATTTGTCCAAGGTCACCCAGCAGGCTAGTGGAACACAGATCAGTGCTCTGTCCATTGCTGACTGTGGCTGAGCCGACTACATCTGCAGCCCATCCAGACCCAACAGACCAAGCGCATAGTAAGTTTGAGATTGAGTCGGACACTCAGGTAAATAAAACAACACACCAGATTCAGGTCAGCAACAATCTCTTTCTTTTAATAAGTATTTTCTCTATGGAGAGACAGACTTAAAATGGCCACTGCCATCCTATACTATCTAAGATTGATTGTGCAAAGCCTCACAGAATAACTGCACATGGACCATTCCTGCCCCAGCCATAGAAATATGGTATCAAATGGAAAGTGAGGGCAAACTGCACTGTGTTCTGTCTTAGCTCGAGGATTATTCTGCCCCAGAACCAGGCCCTTGCCATTATTATTATTGTTAATAATAATTATTATTTATTTATTCTTTATTGGCACTGCTGTAATACCTAGGTGCCCCAGTCATGGATCAGGCTCTCATTGTGTGAGGCACTGTACAGACACAGAATCGTCAGAGACAATAGGCAGCAGTACCAGCCTAATGTTGTGAAGGTGTCGGCCTCACAGCAATAATTATTAATTATAAGCTCTAATAGCTATAAATGTAGACGAGTGCGAGATCTTCTGAATCAAGTGGCACATGGGTTGCATTGGGGTTGTGGAACTGGCCATGGCATCATGGCACGGCGTATGCCACTGAGACACGGGAGCAGAACCAGTTACAGGTGCAGAGATAAAACGTCAGCTCAGGATACCCTGCTTCTGCCCATAATGGAGATCAGCTGCTGGATTTGTAATGGCCCTAGTTTGGTCTGGCCTTTAGAACCATCAATCCTCATATTTGTGTTTTGGAAATTCAGGGTGTAGGTGGGATGGGGGCTCCTCTGTCATTACATTTGTGTTCAGGTCTGAGTACCATGCATAACTCTCCTCACTGATACTCAGCCCTCCAGCCATCATCAAATCTCATCAGGCTACAGTTCACGTATAATCCTGACATGTTATAAACCTACCACTGATATATACATGCATCTTGCCTGTTCTGGAAAAGGATGACGAACTAAGGACCTGATCCAAAGTTCACTGAAGTGAGCAGAAACACTCCCACTGACTCCAGTGGGTTTTGGATCAGGCCCCAGAAACATAGATGACATGAAAAAGCACTGATGAGATTTTGAGATGTTAGGCAGGTGAATGGGTGAGGAGGCAGTGAAGACAACTTAGAAGGCAGATGAGATGTGACAGGGAAAAGAAAGCAGCAGAATTGGAAGATGCAAACAGATGAGCTGACAACAGTAAAGTGGTTGGGCTCGAGAATGGGCCTTATGGAAAGAGAAGCCAAAACATTATTCGATTTAGATGAGAGAATGACAAAAAAGGGAAATGAAACCAGGAGAGGAAAGCCAGCTGCCTTTTACCCCAGTGAGAGAGAACAGCCTCCTGCTGATACTGCAAGATCATAGCCATGACTTACACCAGTGTAAACCCACTGGCTTCAGAGGTGCTACTTCTGATCTACATCAGGGCTAGCGAGAGGGGAATCAGGCCCCATTATGTACACTGGGGCTATGGAGGGACACTGACAGACAAAGAGATGACTTGACAGCTAGCAAAATTAGCAAGGTACAAGGCGGCAGAGATCGAAAGAATGTATTTAAGGAAATAAAACAGGTAGAGAGAAGAGAAAACTCAGGCCTTCAGGGAACACATTTGCTGGGAAGCTTTAGCACTTTGCTCGGAGAGATGGGGCAGAGGGAGTGGTCAGTGCACATCACTGTTTATTACTTGCTGATGTCTATGCAAAGAGAACAGGGGCATTGGTCACAAAAGAGGAGGCTTCCTTACCATTTGAGCCATCATGACAGAATGGGAGCTTCCTCAGGAGAGACTGGAGGAGCCTAAAACAATGACTAAGGAGAAATCTCTGGGGAGGGTGTAGATGGAAATGGGAGGGAAGGTGCACAAGCACTGAAGCATCTCTCCCGTTAATCCTTTGCTGGGTCCTAGAACGAAAGTCAAATCAAAACTGCTTTGAGATTCTAAAATGTTGTGCCTTTTTCATTCTGCGGTCTGCATTTGCACTTTTGAGGGCAGGACTTGCTGTGCTGACTCGGGATAGGAAAAGCATCTCTCTTGGTACTTTTGTCTGGGAACAGAAGCAGAAATGCAGGAAAACATTCCCAAAACCCCAAAGCCTGATCAGAGACATTTTAACATTCAAATTCTTGGGTGCTTACTACCTGCCCCAAAGTGGAACTCTGAGCCTTTTGAAGTTTGTTTATTGCTGGTGATAGGTAGTCATTAAGTCCACAACACATGATGGTGCTTGTCTGGGAGAAAAGGAAATACAAAAACTGTTGCAGATCCAGATACTTCACTGTGATCTAAGAAAATGCTGCTCCAGCAAATAAAAAAGGCTTATTGAACCAGAGTCCTCTGTGCCTCTCACCTGAACATAATCTGTGATCCTGCACTTATTAGA
The DNA here is from genome assembly GCF_009764565.3 of Dermochelys coriacea. Taxonomy (NCBI): domain Eukaryota; kingdom Metazoa; phylum Chordata; order Testudines; family Dermochelyidae; genus Dermochelys; species Dermochelys coriacea. Next base: position 2,085,062 of record NC_050088.1, read on the forward strand.
ATTGCTCAGAATTTTTATGATGTGAATTATAGCTCATTGGCTGCCCTGCAATAACTATTATAAAAGTTCAACAGCTCGAAGACTTCACTTGCGTTTCCATGGTGTAGCTTGTTAAATGTTTCTTAATCAACTTCTTTGCTGGGGAAAGCACTTGGCTCTCAACAACGTGGAACGGTATAGTGCAAGTTGAGGAAGTTTAATCTTGTGTGTCAGACACTGCCCCTAATTGGAATATAATGCTGCTTCAGTCTAGCAAAATGATACATACCAATCTCCTATCCCATTAGGAGGCCACAGCCACTTCAGTGTTACTGATGTTATAGCATGAACAGATGGCATGCTCCTATCTAATACTGGCGAATGGGAGCATGTGTTCTTGGTGCTCACACATCCATTCACAAAGTCAATGCACAAGCACTGCAGGGAGAGCCTAAGCTCCATAAATTGGAACATGGCATTATGGACAATCTTGCATGCACAATTAATGCAAACGCCTATGTTATATGTATGCACACAAGAGAAAAAGAGAGAGAGCGTATTCGAGAGAGAAAGAAGGAATGTCTGATAATGCAGTGAAGAATACAAAGGTATTGTCCTCCTGAGTTTGCACTGGCCATACAACTCACAGGTGGCAAAGGCATCAATGAGTTATTCAGGTCCTTCTGAACAAGACCACTGTAATCTTTACACCTGATGTCCCCCATCGTGTTCTAGATATGCCGCTTATTCACCAGACATAGCATGTTACAGAGCTGTGTTTTAAAGTGTGGTTGGCACTTGGTATCATGAGTCACACGGCACTCACGAGGAGAGAACAGATTGTAATGATAGTGTTGCAGAAACCTCTAAATGTGATCTAAGATAAATTATTAATATACAATAGCATTATGATTGGGAAATTAAATCCCCTGGAACTAGAACTGGCAAATTGTGAGGAAAACTATTCATTACAATTGTTACAAATTCTGACTCACTTTTCAATTCCACTGTGTTCTCGCCCCTTCTGGCTCATTTTTACACAAAAGCTTCTGTGCCAATAGGCTTTTGTTTGCTTGAATATCGGAATGATCTCTGTGCCAATGTGAGCCCTTGCATGCCAGTATAGTAGTCAGTAGTCCTCATGGAAGCTAAGTGAATAATACTCTTAGCCTCACTTTACAATGGGCCCAATGTTCTGTCGAAGACAATAGATACGTGTCTTGTTACAGCAGCACAGAATCCAACCCATTGTAATGAAGGCAGAAAAGTTAAGTGACTGATTTGTCCAAGGCCCAATGGTGTCAGTATTTGAGCTGAGAATAAAACCCAGGTGCTCTTGAACTCAGACTACATAAGTGCCTTATGCAGCCATATGCTACTCAGACACTGCATCCACTGCTCTCCGATCTTATCTGGAATTGTATCTATTTTCCTCAGCATGTTTCTCTTCATCTGCTCTTATGTTTTATTTAACCCTGCTGACCATTTCTGGATGGATATATGGTGAATATACATTCCCCCCACAACAGTTGTTTTCAAAGTGCAGGTTAGACGTACAAATAATGTACTGTTCAAATGCTTGATTTATAAGGACCATCAAGTTTCTGACTGAAAATAAAAATGATGGATTTCTCAGGTCTCACTGATTTATTGACCATATTGCAATTTATAAGTCATGTCAGTAACTTTATAAGTAACACAATTAATTCTGAAGTTATTCCTGAGTTATCCAAGTTCCGTGTCACTGATGAATAAGTGATGGGACTGAATTATAGGCTGTCTCAGAACTATACGTCACGAAACTGACTAATAAATCAGGAGAGAGATGCATTTGGCTACACCACTGAATTGCAAGTCATGTAACTGTATCACATACATTGAACTGATTGGTCAGGTGCTAGAATACCATTTTCTGCATTTGTTTGGAAAATGGTGGATGGATTTAGCTGTGACACACAAATCATGGCTCCGCTTTGCAAGCCATGCTGAGTGAAAATCTGCATTTATCAAACCTGAACTAACAATAAATCCTTGACTGAATACAAAGGTCCCAGCTGTGTCGCGAGTCCCCTCACTGAGACTGGTCAGATAAAGGTGGGTTTGTTCTTCTCCAGGCCTTTTGGCAGGCAGTGGCAGGGTAACACTTAGTGACTGATAAGCTACTGAGACGGCATCTGTATTATCCCATGCTTTGTAAATACTATGATGGCGTGTGTAAGTCTGAACTCGCCTGGTGTTTACAGCAAGCAGAACCAGAATGCTCTGCTAACAGCACTCCTGGCCACCACACACCTGTGCACTTCAGTCCCACCTCTTCTAACAACTGACAGGGCACATGTGGGAATAACGCAGAAGCCTTAGCGATGCAGCTCACACTCAAGGCTGTGTAGAGGAGCCAGACATCCCCATGTCTACCCGATGGCTTAACCTGCTATCATCATTCAGCCTCTGGGGCCCCGTGTGATTCAAGCTCGTTTCATTTATATGGTATAGGGCTGAAAATTATGTGACTGTGACCTTAATTTTAAGCAAGCAAGCAAGCATTATCCACCCATTTTTTGAACCTCAAAGGGTTTGGGGTTCAGTTTTGGGGGAAGGCTGTCAGGTCTCTCGTTACCTGACTCATTCAGTTCACCTACACCTGCTTCCAATACATACTGTATCTCACTGCCACCTGGTTACAGTATCAGGAAGAAAACAGAAGGGCAGCACTCAGCTCCTGATAGTACATTACATGTGCTAATCCTCTCACATTGATATTTCCACACTCCCCTCATTAGCTGGTCTCTGATTCTCTCCATGGTGCCTGTAGAAAGTATGGTCTCAAGATTTGTGGAGATCATTATACCTGTGGGACACGAGCATGCTTGTATAAGGTCTCCTCTAAGTGGCTGTACGTATAGATACTTGTCTGATCACGATGCTTCTAGAAACTGGCAGTAGCTATATATATACACATTTGTTTAGAACATGCACATGTAGTCTTTCCTCTGCTGACTAATAACTGCAAGTGTCTATATCCTTTCTATTCTCTCTTTCTCCCTCCTCTTTGGGCATTGCCTCTGTAACAGGACTGGCTGGCAGAGGCAGAGATCTTAGGCTATTAATTAAGATGTCATTTACAGGCCCCCTGGGTGACCTTAATTAAATGGTATGATGGCAAACACTAATAAGAAAGATGATATCCCTGAAGGTGGTGAATCAAATGTATTAACCTCTCGGTAAGGAACCTTTCCTTCGTTTGATGGAGGATCTGAGAAACTCCCAAAGCAAAGCAAAGATCCCGGCCACCAAGGAATCCCCTCCTCATGAGGAAGGGAACTAATGGCTTTCTCCTGGAACAGTGGTGTGTCCGTGTTCCCGGGTGTGTGCGTTCGTGTTCCCAGACCAATGCGAAGTTAAGATCTGGTTAAGCTTGAGAGTACATATCAGTAATTGAATGTAAAATACATTACAGGGGTGTTTGTAATTATCCCTAAACCAAACATTATCACCCCAGGAAATTCAGATCTAAGGTTACACTTAAAAGAAATTCAAATATGCTGAGGGCTGGAAATGCACAGTTAGGTCCCAGAGGCAATCTTAACTCAGCCCTGCAGTGAAACCATGCGTGTGATACCATGTTGGCAGGATTAAGGAATTTCAGAATTTATGATCCCAGATGAGATTAAACTATTTTTTTTCTTCATTTTCCTCCCCTCATTTTGTTCCTACAGGGCAGAGTTAAGGTTGCTTGGTTCCCTAACTGTGCATGGAGAGAAACTTGCTAACTGACATATAGGCCATCTTGTAAATGTGCCCAACTCTGGAAGCCAAATGATTGTCTCACCAAATTGCCAGCCACTGCCCACAGAATTCAAAGAAACAAATGCAAGATGACCAAGACCTGGTAGGACACCTCCCTAGCCCACCTTGCCCAGAGCAGGACTCAGTCACGTCCAGAAAAGGAGGCTAGCCATCGTGGGGCCAGCTACAATTTGGGAGATTGGGAATGGAATGTGGAATTGTTCATTGTCAAGCCACTGGCTCCAAATCTGTCCCCCACATGGAGTGGCCAATTTTACTAGCTGGCAGCTCTTTAGAGTCCTAAAAGCAGAAGATCAGTGGTCTGGGTTCAGTTCCTGGTGGAGGAGGTGTCTCTCTCACAACGGCCATTAAGTGGCAACCTTTGTTGGTAGCTTCAGAGGGGAAGGCAAAGAGCTGCATGGGTCTGCAGAGAGCTACCTTCTCCACCCCTGCACCAGGGGCTGCATCCTGGTGGCTGGGGAAAAGAAACAACGGTAGGTGGCAGGAAAGGGGCTACTTGCATTGCCACAGCCCTTGCTGTGCCTTCTGTGTGGGCTATAAGGAGCCTGCTAGACTCGAGTGCAGGGCCCCCGGGGCTTGGTAAAAACCAGTCAGATTGTGGGATGCCAGGGGAATGTGTATCGTGGGGCAGGTCTTTACAAAGTGCCTATTAACTGCTTAGCTGTGTGCATGGCAGGCTTTCACTCCTGTCCAAATGTATGAATTCTACTGAGAAGCAGTATGGTCCGGTGCTAGGCTCTGCTCTGGGAGACCTGGCTTTCACACTGCCCTGCTGAGTGACCTTGGGTGAGTCATTTCCCCTCCCACTGTTCATCTGTCTTGTCTGTTTAGATTGTAAGTTCTTGGGACAGGGACTGTGTCTGAATAGTAGGCACAATGGGCTCCTTACCTCAGCCAGGGTCTCTAGGCACTCCTGTAATAATAACAATAAAGGAGAAATGCTACATTTTCTCCTGTGGCACAAATGCCCTTCTACAGCGAAGGAACCAGTAGCTCTGGGAAGCTCTCAGCGTGATTAATCATGTTCACAGTTTGATCAAGGTATCCCAAGTGCTCCAGGGCATGAATGGAGGAACTGATGGCAGCAAATCTTCCTTTATTGAGATTTTTCTTTTTGGAGACGTGAGGGGCTGCGGGGCAGGCCTTTAGCATCATCAAGAGACAGAATATTCAGCATGAAATGATTCCTCCTGCCAGGCATAAGGTCTTGCATGATGGGGCAGCCAATAACTCCTGCACACCTCACAGAGGCTGAAGAGTTGATCCTGTTCCTGGAGTATCAGACACTTGAAGGAAAACGGAGATTGATTTCTCTTCTCTTTTCAAGGCTCTCCTCCCCTTTTAAGTCATTTGGAGCTCATCAGAGACTGTTTCAGACAAATGCAGTCATGTTTCATATTTGTGTTTCCTTTTGTAGTATTTTAACTAAGACTGTTGTGCCAGATTCACCTCTGATGTAAACTCCTCACTTCTTACGGACTTACACTGGGATGACTTTCACTGGATAGTCTGAGATGCTACGAGTGGAAGAAATTGAACATGCAGCTACATTGCAACTTTTGCACATCTGCCCTTTGCTATTTTATTTTTAAGTGAAGCCTCATTAATTTTACCATCCTCAAAAACCACTTTCCTCACATTTAATGATGAGCCACCCTGGAGCAGGGAGGTGAAGGGGAAATTGAAAACAATTTCACACATTTAGCAAACTCTATTTCCTTCACTTGTTTGATGGTAAATGCAGTCCAGGCAAAAGATGCTGGCCCTGAGGGACTGAGCCCTTTCTACGGACAATCCTGCATTTGCAGGGACACAGCTGGATTACCTCATCAATCTTGTTGATCTCCATCTTCTGAGGTATCATAGAACGGGTTTGCAAATTTCTGCATGCACTGCCCCATCTATCAATGTACCTTCTAGGAACCGGTGGTCCAGGGTAGCTTAGTCTGCATGACCCATTCAGTCGTTAGTCTCTCTGTTTGTTTTTCTTACTGTGCATGATTCACAGATGCTGTTGCCCTAAACACTCATTTCAGATTTCCAGGAGGTGAGGAGGATGTCATTTACATTTACATTTGTAAATGCAATCAAAACTAATTAAAACCAGCACAAATACTGACTAATAGAGGAGGAAAGCTGATTCCCAGTCCCCTGGTCCCTTCCTCTAATTCTTGACATTGGGGGACATTGCTTGTAACCCCAATACTGAAGAGGCACCAGTGGCAGGAGAGGTCATGCTAAGTGGCATATCCGTGCGAAAGGGAACCTGCCTCCATTCTGCTTAGCCCTGCAACAAAGTTCTTCTGACTGTCATGAGCAAATTTCAAAGGCACCTTCCCCCTTGGAGATTGGGGCCAGCTCTTACTCAGCACTTTGGAACATGCCAGCACGTGTGATATTCTGGACAGGGCCCTTGGAAACCTAGTGTTAAAATTCCAGCCCAAGTGAAATGAAGCTTGCTGTGATTCCTCCATCTCTCTGGAGGCTGCTAAATCTCAGAAGTCAAAGAAGTTCTCGCTCTAGGAAGAGAAGGGGTTTTGGCTTTAGAGTGGACCATACTGTACCCAATAGTGATATTTTCAAAAGATTTCCCAGAGTAGGAGAACCCCAGCTCTGCCTGCAAGATCCACGAAGACCCTTACCCTGCAAACATGTCACCACACCACCCGCTCCCACAAACACACGAGGATTTCCAGTTATACAGGCTGAACTCATTACTGCCATGAATAGACAATATATTTTCCAGGAGACAACTTTTCCCAGCAAAGGGCAGCCTCTGAGCAATGATGCTTCCTTCCTTGCTTATGGCTGTGCAGACGCAGTGGTGTTTAAATCCTCTGTCCTGCTGTCTGTGCTCGTATACACTTCAGCTACACCACACTTACATACATTCCTTCTTACTATCCTTAACCCTCCTTCCTGGATCCCTTGTCACATCCTGCTCCAGTAAATCCGGGTAAAGGGCTAGTCAGTGGAAGCAAAGGCAGCAGAAGCTGGGCCTGCCTGTTAATGGTAAGACATCATTGCCACAGCCTCCTTTACCCGTCCTGCACTAGATCTTGCTGGATTGCCAGAGGAGCTGAGCGTCCACACCTCTCTGATTTCAGTGGGAACTGCTAGGGTTCAGCCCTTCTGAAAGCCAGGCCATCACCAAGCGAACAGAGGAACTTTTCACCAAGCTCTGATGTCAGACTCATGCTCCAGCAGAATAATGGGCAGAGTGAATAGAAGAGTCCAAGACCTCTACTGAAAATGTCTTCTCCCCTGTTCTCAGATAGTCAGGTCTTGGGACAGCTGGGAAATGCATCTCAGCTGATCTCAATGGTTGGGTCACAAATGCATACGCGCACACACACACCCCTTTTCCATTTTAAAGCTTTGACCAAGGTGTACAGAAAAGCCGATTCTGTAAAGGATGTTTTTCCCCCAAAAAATTAATATTTGCAGAGCAAACAAAGCAACAAATGGTGTCAGCTTGACATATGGTAACTGTTAGGGTGAGACAACCTGAAGGCCATAATTTATTGCTACCTGAAATGTGTTGGTTCTTTAAATATTCATCATCGGAACTTCGCGTTCCCCCCATCAATTGTCTCATGCGGGGCTCTGTCACTTGTTTTCATTTGGCACAAGGCCATTGTTTTAGGTTTGTTTCATTAAAGCTGAATTTATTCCAGCAAAGCAGTTAAAATATTCATTACTAGTCTTGTCACCTTTAAAATTCCCCTTTCCCTGTGTACTGTCAATAATTGTTCACTCCAGGCAGAGAACTTCAGAATGTCAATACTTCAGTCAAAGTCTCAAGTGAAAAAGGTGCTAACAAAAGTCAATCAAACTTGCAGAAATAGCTTGCATTGGAATGAATTTCCACTCAACTGCATTTTTAGCAGTCAAATTATTAACGCCTGCAGTTAGACCAAGAGCATTAAATAGAACTCCACACACAGAACAAATGTGAAAATTAAAAATATGTAGTTTACTAAACACATGAAATTGTAAATGCAACACTGAACAGCGGGAGAGACATGATTCCAATTAGAATGTAGAGCCAAACGTTTTTAAAATAAATTATTAAGCCAACGGAGGAGTGGGAAGAAAAACCCTCAAAATCATTGAATGGGATATGTATAGTTGACATTATTGGCAATCTAGTTGACAAAACTGGAAAAATTATAAATATGGCATTTACCATCAGATCGGTCCTGAAAAATATGTATCCATCTACTAGGTGTCCTTATCTGTCTGATCCAACCATCTGATAACACTGAAGACCAAGGGAGTTGCATGCCAGCCTAACTTTTGACAAAATAATAAAATGCAAAGTAGCAGAGTAGCAAATTAATAGTAAAAAAAGTGAATGAAGGCAATGAGAGGGGAGGGCTGGCTATAGGCCCAGGAAGAGGGTACATTTGTTTGAACTTTGGCAGAGTAACCAAAACAGGCGAGTAAACATTTTCTTCTGTTTCTCCTCTATTTTGTACTAAGCTATTTGGTCCCAATGGAGCTCCGAGTGACAGAGTTATAACGGCTGGCTGAAATTATGATTAGGAATTTCCAAAGTAGCACCCACAGTCCTTGAGCACAATCAGGCCCATTGTGCTACATGCCGGACATGAACATGGGAAGAGACCGGTCCTGACCCGAAGAGCTAATGGTCTAAGGAGATGAGACAGAAAAGGATGGGAGAAAGGCAGGATTATTAGCCCCAGTTGGGGAGCTGAGGCACAAAATGATTAAGTGATCTGCCCAAGGTCACCCAGAGTCTGTGGCAGGGACAGGACTTGAATTTAGCTCTCCTGAGTCCCAGTCCTGTGCCATAGCTACCAGGCTCTTTCCTCTCTTGGTGTGCAGGTCACCTGAGGACTTTGTGAAGAAATGGACACTTCAGGCTCACTGCTGAAGACCCAGGGCACAGAGCCAGAGTGAATTTCAGGCCAGGGGATGTCCAGCTGTCCATGGCAAGGCGCGGCATAGAGGCTTGATTCTTGTTTTACCTTATACCGTCTGAATCAGTGTGGATGTTAGTGGAGTGACACACGTGAGAAACGAATGTAGGCGAGATCCAAATCACCCATGTGACACACGGGAATGAGAGGTGACTCAGGAGGAGATATTTGGATTCAGGAAGTAAAGACGTGGCACCTAGAGAGCAGATCTGGATTTCCCAGTGGAGAGTAGGAGTGTGGCACCCTCCATCGCTTTACTCTGCATTACAGACCACCTCACTCAACACAGCCCCTCCCTTTCCTTCCTTTGCACCTCCAGCCCCTGACTCACACTTTCCAGCTACCCAATTAACATGTCCCCAACATGCCAGCCAGGGCTCTCCCATTTCAGCACTGCTCTCCTGCGTCTAATGCTGAGACTGGGGGACTCCAGGCATCGATAGCAGGCTAGAGGACACATGCAACAAGGAGTTTTGTTACTGCAGTCCACTTCCTGGGGCCAGCTGGGTTCTAAAGGACATTTAAATACGGAGGCATTGAATACATGTGGTGAACAAGGCTATTTCCCAATTGCTACTTCACATGGCTCTTCCCTTTACTCTAAGCATGGACTGAGACAGGGCACCTCAGACATTCCTCATTTTCAATCAGTTTTCATGGTAAAGGGTTTTTTTTTCCCAAAGAGGTAGAAAAGCAACAGTGTCCCTGTAGCTATTACCAGAACAAGGAGTCATACAGGTCAGCCAGCAGGGACTTGTTTAAATAGTGTGAAATTGTTCTTTATGAGGCCACTCACCTTCTGGTCTCCAGGAATGGCCTTTTGCAGTGTCTAATGTTCTCTGTTATCCCAGAGGTTATTTGTTAGACTCTGTCAGTCCAGCTGGGGGGCAGCTGTCCTGCGCTCAGATTGCTAACAGTTACGGATGGAAAGATAAACTGGCCAGCACTGAGAGTGAAGGACTAGCAGATACAGCAACCACAGCTGGTTCATCTTTCGATGTCCTGCAAAGGATTGTAAGAGCGTTTCCTTTTTGAAACTGCAGTTTGGTTCCTGTTTCTAGTGCCAAGTGGCAGGGAAGGGTGAGCTGAAGAACAAGACTTCATCACAGATGCATGGGGCATGAAGTCTCAAAACATGCAGAGATTCAGAGTACTGCTCCGGAGAGGGCCACAGGCACAGGGGGTGAGATCCTGGCTGCACTGAACTCAATGGCAAAACTCCCATTGATTTCAGTGGGTTCACAATTTCACCCAGAAGGTTCATCACAGGTTCAAAGGGCAGGTGCAGGTTTGCGTTTGGCATTGATGGATGCAGGATCATAGGATCATAGAAGATTAGGGTTGAAAGAGACCTCAGGAGGTCATTTAGTCCAACCCCCTGCTCAAGGCAGGACCAGCACCAACTAAATCATCCCAGCCAGGGCTTTGTCAAACTGGGCCTTAAAAATCTCAAAGGAAGGAGATTCCACCACCTCCCTAGGTAACGCATTCTAGTGCTTCACCACCCTCCTAGTGAAATAGTATTTCCTAATATCCAATCTAGACCTCCCCCATTTCAACTTGAGACCGTTGCTCCTTGTTCTGTCATCTGCCACCACTGAGAACAGCTGAGCTCCAACCTCTTTGGAACCCCCCTTCAAGTAGTTGAAGGCTGCTATCAAATCCCGCCTCACTCTTCTCTTCTGCAGACTAAATAATCCCAGTTCCCTCAGCCTCTCCTCATAAATCATGTGCCCCAGCCCCCTAATAATTTTTGTTGCCCTCTGCTAGATTCTTTCTAATTTGTCCACATCCTTCTTGTAGTGGGGGGCCCAAAACTGAACACAATACTCCAGATGTGGCTTCACCAGTGTTCAATAGAGGAGAATAATTACTTCCCTCAATCTGCTGACAATGCTCCTTCTAATGCAGCCCAATATGCTGTTAGCCTTCTCGGCAACAAGGGCACACTGCTGACACATATCCAACTTCTCGTCCACTGTAATCCCCAGGTCCTTTTCTGCTGCTTAGCCAGTCGGTCCCCAGCCTGTAGCAGTGCATGGGATTCTTCTGTCCTAAGTGCAGGACTCTGCACTTGTGCTTGTTGAATCTCATCAGATTTCTTTTGGCCCAATCCTCTAATTTGTCTAGGTCACTCTGGACCCTATGCCTACCCTCCAGCGTATTTACCACTCCTCCCAGTTTAGTGTCACCTGCAAACTTGCTGAGGATGCAATCCACATCATCCTCCAGATCATCAATAAACATATTGAACAAAACTGGACCCAGGACAGACCCTTGGGGCACTCTGCTTGATACTGGCTGCCAACTAGACATCGAGCTGTTGGTCACTACTCGTTGAGCCCAACAGTTTAGCCAGCTTTCTATCTACCTTATCGTCCATTCATCCAGCCCATACTTCTTTAACTTACTGGCAAGAATACAGTGGGAGACCGTATCAAAAGCTTTGCTAAAGTCAAGGTCTAACACATCCACCACTTTCCCCAGATCCACAGAGCCAGTTATCTCATCATAGAAGTCAATTAGGTTAGTCAGGCATGACTTGCCCTTGGTGAATCCATGTTGACTGTTCCTGATCATCTTCCTCTCCTCCAAGTGATTCAAAATGGATTCCTTGAGGACCTGGTCCATGATTTTTCCAGGGACTGACGTGAGGCTGACCAGTCTGTAGTTCCCTGGATTCTCCTTCTTCACTTTTTAAAAGATGGGCACTATATTTGCCTTTTTCTAATCGTCCAAGACCTCCCCCGATTGCCACGAGTTTTAAAAGATAATGGCCAAAGGCTCTGCAACCACATCAGCCAACTCCCTCAGCACCCTTGCATGCAGCACATCCGGCCCCATGGACTTATGCATGTCCAGCTGTTCTAAATAGTCCTTAATCCGTTCTTTCACCACTCCGGGCTGTTCACCTCCTCCCCATACTGCCAAGGCAGCAGACTGAGAGCTGACCCTGTCTGTGAACACTGAGGCAAAAAAAGCATTGAGTACTTCAGCTTTTTCCACATCATCTGCCACTAAGTTGCCTCCCGCATTCTGTAAGGGTCCCACACTTCCCCGACCTTCTTCTTGTTGCTAATGTATCTGTAGAAACCCTTCACATCCCTTGCTAGCTGAAACTCCCATTGTGCTTTGGCCTTCCTGATTACATCCCTGAATGCTTGAGCAATATTTTTATACTCCTCCCTAGCCATCTGTCCAAGTTTCCACTTTTTGTAAGCTTCCTTTTTGTGTTTAAGCACACCGAAGATTTCTGTGTTAAGCCAAGCTGGTCACCAGCCATATTTGCTATTCTTTCCGAACATCGGGATGGTTTGTTCCTGTGCCCGCAATAAGGCTTCTTTAAAATACAGCCAGCTTTCCTGGACTTCTTTCCCCCTCATGTTATTCTCCCAGGGGATCCTGCCCATCAGTTCCCTGAGGGCATCAAAGTCTGCTTTTCTGAAGTCCAGGGTCCGTATTCTGCTCCTCTCCTTTCTTCCTTGTGTCAGGATCCTGAACTTGACCATCTCATGGTCACTGCTGCCCAGGTTGCCACCCACCCCTACGAATTCTTGCCGGTTTGTGAGCAGCAGGTCAAGAGGAGCACAGCCCCTAGTTGGATTGTCCAGCACTTGCACCAGGAAGTTGTCCCCAACACTCTCCAAAAACATTGTGGATTGTATGTGCACTGCTGGATCAAGCACATATTGCTTCCACTATCCCTAGTGCTCTTCCCTGCTGTGACAGTGACCAGGGCTGAGGGGAATACCCTGGCTGGCGGTTTGGAGATGGGAGGATCCTGTGCTGCTCACATCCAATGCAGTACTAGTTTGATACTAATGGAATGTCACCCTACCTCTGCAAAGCATTGGGAGATGAGGACACCCAGCACCTCACAGACCAGGGCATGAGCCCTATGGGCTCTTACCATCTCTAATGGTCATGATCCTATGGAAACTCAGGTTTCTTTCAGCCTTTGTTATTATAGCCCAAGTGGTTAAATTGATGGAAAGGTCCTGAATTTAAACCCTGAAGAGTGAATAACAGCCAGGTTAGACATTGAAGTAAATATAATGTTTGTACACTGTGAACATCCTAATAAAGGGAGCGCCTGTTTTATCCATTCTGGCTGCAGCCCAATCTAATTTCCCTACCCTGTATTCAGTGATATAATGGCACTGCAGTTGGAGCCTATCTTTGCAGAACAGACTGCAGTTTTCACTCTTCTTCGTATTTATTTCATCTGGAGCCCTGACAAGTCTGGCACTCTTCTGTGCCCTTTAAATCACTTAAAGCTTCCCTCCCAGGCCCCTCATTTGATTCCTTTCTGGTGAAACTATCCTGAGGAAAATGAAGCCCTCAAAGAGCGAGGGAGAGTTGGCCTCAGGAATCTCTCTCTCTCTCTCTCTCTCACACACACACACTGGACACAATATTTCATATGTCCTAAAGCAGCACCACAGACGCACATTGCTTGTCAGCCCAGTCTGAGTATGAATGGCACCACACTGGATGGTGAGTGTGAGCTGAAGGGTTAAAAATAATTAGACTTACGGCTACAGAGCCAGCGAGTCAGGACAGTTTAACTAAGGGTATGGCTACACTTGCAGATGTAGAGTGCTTTGAGTTAAACCCACCTTCGTAGAGCGCAGTAGGGAAAGTGCTGCAGTCTGTCCACACTGACAGGAACAAACGCACTGGCGTGGCCACATTTGCAGCACTTGCAGCCATCCCACAGAGCACCTCTTCCCATTCTGGCACTGTGGCTTGTGGGAAAGGGGTGGGAGGAGCGGGGCATTCTGGGTCCTGTCCCAACGCCTCATGATACATTGGTTCGCATCCCAGCAATCCCTTTGCTTCCGTCTATATTTGGCACCATCTTTCAACGTTTTTTATACTGTGCGCTCTGTCTTCCCTTTCGGTCTGCGGGGATGAATCCCTAAGTGCTGAGGAGTATGCTGACGAGTCTCGCCAGCACGTCACGTTTGGCAGTTGAGTTATTCCTTATGACCCAAGATGACAGCGAGGGCTCCGACGATATCGACTTGAGAAATGCATATGACATGAGTTTGCTGGTGGCATTCATGGACCTGCTCACCACCGTGGAACGCCGATTTTGGGCGTGGGAAACAAGCACTGAGTGGTAGGATCACATTGTCATGCAAGTCTGGGATGACGAGCAGTGGCTGCAGAACTTTAGAATGAGAAAAGCCACTTTCATGGGACTGTGTGAGGAGCTCGCCCCCACCCTGCGGCGCAAGGACATGAGATTGAGAGCTGCTTTGACAGTGGAGAAGCGGGTGGCTATTGCAGTCTGGAAGCTGGCAACTCCAGACAGCTACCGATTGGTCGCTAACCAGTCTGGAGTGGGGAAGTCGATCGTTGGAACGTGTTGATGCAAGTTTGCAGGGCCATTAATCGCATCCTGCTCAGAAGAACCGAGACTCCGGGTAACGTGCATGACATTGTGGATGGTTTTGCACAAATCGGTTTCCCTGACTGTGGAGAGGCGATAGATGGCACACATATTCCAATTCTGGCACCAGCCCACCTAGCCTCCGAGTATGTTAATCTGATGGGGTATTTCTCTATGGGTCTCCAGACGCTTGTGGATCACCATGGGCGTTTCATTGACATTAACGTAGGCTGGCCCGGAAAGGTTCATGACGCATGCATCTTTCGGACACTGGCCTGTTCAGGAAGCTGCAAGCCGGGACTTTTTTCCCAGACCAGAAGATCACTGTAGGGGAAGTCGAAATGCCCATTGTGATCCTTGGAGACCCCGCTTACCCATTAATGCCGTGGCTCATGAAATCCTACACAGGAAGCCTTGACAGCAGCAAGGAACAGTTCAACAACAGGCTGAGCCAGTGTAGAATGACTGTGGAGTGTGCTTTTGGCTGTTTAAAGGCCTGCTGGTGCTCTCTGTGTGGGAAACTGGACCTGGCTGATGACAGCATCCCCGCGGTTTTATCCGTGTGCTGTACCCTCCATAACATTTGTGAAGGGAAGGGTGAACGATTCACTCTGGCATGGAACTCGGAGGTTCAACACCTCAAGGTTGAATTTGAACAGCCAGAGAGCAGGGCTATTAGAGGGGCCCAGCGTGGGGCTGTAAGGATTAGGGATGCCTTGAGGGAGCAAAGGGAGGCTGAAAGCCACCAGTACTGTCTGGTGCCCTGCATGGGAGTGAAGTGCAGTGGTTCCAATGTTAGTAGGAATCTGTGTTTGCTATGCTGACTTGCAGTGCCTGTTTCTTTCCTGGGCTAAGGTATCTTTTACTTTATGCAATAATAAAGAATGTTTTCAAAGCCAAAAAATCCATTTATTGAAAAGAAAATTCATTTATTGAAAAGAAACACAACTGCTTGGGAAACAGAAAGGGCAAGGGGGTGGGGTGGGAAACGGTACAATCACAGGTTTGCATATGTCCTGTTATCATACTCAGCCTTTCTGTCTGGAGTCTTGTGCAATGAGTGCTGCACTTCAGGATGGCTATACTGCATGGTGATGGGGGTTGAGTGCAGTGGGTAAGGGTCATAGCGGGAGCGGAGCAAAAGTTATTCCACTCACCAAGGTGGATACCAGCAGCACTGTAGTCGCAGAGACAGAGCGCTCTACGTGCCTTGCCAGTGTGGACAGGGAGTAAGCTAGTGTACCTGGGGCTGCTTTATCACGCTGTAACTCACAAGCAAACACAGATTCCTACTAACATTGGTACCACTGCACTTCGCTCCCGTGCAGGGAACCAGACATTACTGGTGGCTTTCAGCCTCCAGTTGCTCCCTCAAGGCATCCCTAATCCTTACAGCCCCACGCTGGGCCCCTCTAATAGCCCTGCTCTCTGGCTGTTCAAATTCAACCTTGAGGTGTTGAACCTCCGAGTTCCATGTCAGAGTGAATCGTTCACCCTTCCCTTCACAAATGTTATGGAGGGCACAGCACGTGGATAAAACCGCAGGGATGCTGTCATCAGCCAGGTCCAGTTTCCCATACAGAGAGCGCCAGCAGCCCTTTAAACAGCCAAAAGCACACTCCACAGTCATTCCACACCGGCTCAGCCTGTTGTTGAACCGCTCCTTGCTGCTGTCAAGGCTTCCTGTGTAGGATTTCATGAGCCACGGCATTAATGCGTAAGCGGGGTCTCCAAGGATCACAATGGGCATTTCAACTTCCCCTACAGTGATCTTCTGGTCTGGGAAAAAAGTCCTGGCTTGCAGCTTCCTGAACAGGCCAGTGTCCCAAAAGATGCGTGCGTCATGCACCTTTCCGGGCCAGTCTACGTTAAAGCCCTAAGATGAGGCTGTAGGTGTTTTTCTCTCTCACCGAAGTAGCAAGTAGCAGAGCAGGTAACAGTATAATTTGAAGTCAAGTGCTCAGAGACTCTGTAGGAGTAATTCAGTACATGATGAGCTACCCAATATTGTTAGCATCACTTGTCTTCCCCTTTACTTACTTCTCAAGAGCTGAGTTTAGGATTCTGCAATCCCTTTCCAGCCCCTGATAACTTCCCCAGCAGCTTGAGGCAGCTGGCTCGGCTTTTGGAATCTGAGATGGAGGGATGGAGGCCCAAATCCTCAAAAGTAGTTAGGAACCTGACTGCCACTGAAATCAAAAATGGAAATCAGACCCCAAGTCCCTTCCACTTGGGAAAGTGGTGTTCTGCACTGCAAGAATCCAGCAGGCTGGAGTCACAACCAGCCCTGTTCGCTGTTACGTTAGAGTTGGGTAAACAGGCATTTAAAATAATCAAAGCATTAAAATACATGCTCTCCCCTGCCTTAATAAGAACAACAGATGAGCCTCCTCAAGATGATGCCTTAACACACAACACAATGATTATCCACTCTTATTACCATGGCAGCCCACATTCCTCCCCAGTGGAAACTCGTTAGTTTGATTAGTGAACCAGCCGGTGGAATCTGGCATGGGATGACAAATTGAAGAGAAGCCAAGGCAAGGGCTCAGGCAAAGCCTGCATCACATCAGGCCTGCATGAGATTCTGTTGTTTTTAAGAACAAGCAAAGTTATTTCTGGCTGGGAGATTTTTTTCCCGTTTCATTTTTCTAAATATTTAGCACTGGGGCATTAGACAGTTGAAAATCTCCTAGGACTCCTCTGCCAAAGAGACCACTGGACAGGAGAGATACCGAGGACTATTTAAAACGTGCTCAGGCATTTTTAAGGCTCATGACCTACTTCCTCTCTAGAATAGTTTAAAGAGGCAGCCATATGACCATCCGCCTTCAAATCACCTCCTGGAGTGCTCTCTGACAAAGACACAGCCTGTCATGCACAAGGATGAGGCAGAATACTTCGAGAGTCTGAGTCTTCAGCCTACATTTGCTTCCAGAGTTAAAAAGCAGGACAGAGGAGAATCCACCTTCCTCTCTGTAGCTATGTTGGCTCTGTAGGGCTGAGCATGATCACTTTTCAGAGCAGCCCTGTATGTTAAAGGGAACCATACATCACGGGGATGTTCTGGCAGGAATAAATCTCCTTCAACATCCCATGCAAACAGAAGTGAAAGACTTCCTGAGCTCCCCTTTGAAAGAAGAACAGAAGTACTTGTGGCACCTTAGAGACTAACAAATTTATTTGAGCATAAGCTTTCGTGAGCTACAGCTCCACTTCATCAGAGGAATGCAGTGGAAAATACAGTGGGGAGATTTTATATACACAGAGAACATGAAACAATGGGTGTTATCATACACACTGTAATGACAGCGATCAGGTAAGTGAGCTATGCTCAGATAAATTTGTTAGTTTCTAAGGTGCCATGAGTACTCCTTTCCTTTTTGCGGATACAGACTAACACAGCTGCAACTCTGAAACCTTTGTAAGAAGTGGCAGGTAATGGGCTTCAGCATGTACTTTGACCTATGCTGTTTGCTATGAGTGTGTGATCAGCTAGTCATCTCCTGAGATGCTGGGAATAAAAATGGTTATTTACTGAATGAGACAGTATTTAATGAAAGGTCTTGGGGCTCTTGGCTGCAACTTCTATTTCAGCTCCTTCTCCCAGCTTAGACTTTCTAACATTCACAGCAGATGCCTCTACGCTTGCTGACCTTAAATGTTACCTGATCTGCAAGAGGATTCAAAGGCTGATACCCGCTTTCTGATCACACCTAGGAATTCAGCAAGTTCCATGTTATAACATCAGGGTCCAGGCATCCCAAAGAGAGAACAGAAGGTTTAAACTCCCAAATGAGCAGTTGAACTGATTGCAAACTGTATTATTGTGCTACGGAAGTGTATCACGTGAGGTCTTTTATGAAAGCTTGTAACATTCTGAACATGATAGTCATTATAAGATATGTATACAGCCAATTTTATGTATCTGTGTATTTGTGTGTATAGAAAACTGTGTTTATAATCTGTACTATGACTTCAATACCACCTCCCAACAGGTGGTGAAGCAATCAAGCAGGGAGGGGTACCTCCCAATCCAGGTGTTTACACAAAGCCAGCTTCAAGTACCCCTCCATTGTCCAACCCAGGAAAAGACAATGGTAGACCATTAAAGTTAATGGAAAGCCATTGAGACAAGTGGGAATTTCCCACTTTGAAGATCTATAATGTCTGAAGAAAAAACCTGCCAATCCTTTTAAAATGGAAGAGGTTCAACGTGAAATGAAATCCATCCATCCATCCAGAAACTGAGAGACAGCCTCTGGCAGGTTTCAGAGAAGCAGCCGTGTTAGTCTGTATTCGCAAAAAGAAAAGGTGTACTTGTGGCACCTTAGAGACTAACAAATTTATTAGAGCATAAGCTTTCGTGAGCTACAGCTCACTTCATCGGATGCATTCGCTGTCTGAGAATGCTGATTCCCCCCCCCCCCATAGTGAAGGGGTACGCTGAGAAACTGTTCACAGGCAATAGGTAACTCATGTTAGAAATGAAAATTTAATCTAATACGGAAGTGTAGCCCCTGAGGTTGCAGCTTTATGTTATTTTTCTGTGCACCTTGTCTAGGTTTGCTTTCCCTGTGTATTCCACCTTGGAATCTCTGGTTTTCTATGAAATAACCTGTTTGTTGATATTTATCCCCAGCTGGTGCCTGCTATGCAATCTGTGTGGGTGCCAGAGTGAACTGATAACTGGGGTGAGGAACAAGAGGAGAACGGTCCCAGTGTCTGGTACTTCAGAACTCGGGGAGGACAGATTTGGGGAGCCTTGGGACTGGAAGGGCTGTTGGTGTCACCCTGCCAGGAGTAACTAGGCTGCTGGCAGCCAGGGTGAGACCTTAGGCTTGTGGGCAGGGCCCTGCTTTCGGGGTGCCTTGGTGCCATGGAGCTATGGCTGAGTTCCCTGAAGGTACAGGGCAAGTGGTGACAGAGCCCTGAACTGCTCTGGGTGCCCCCCATGTATGTGTTTCGCTGTGGTTGTGAGCATGCACATGTGGGTGTATGTTTGCATGGAGATGCGGTGTGTGTGTGAATGAGGGCAGCCTGGCAAAACTGTGTTTGTGTAGGTCTAGGCTAGTGGATGTTTGTGAGTGGAGCATGAGATAAATTGGTGTCAGTAGGTTCAGGAATGCATCTGATGAAGTGAGCTGTAGCTCACAAAAGCTTATGCTCAAATAAATTTGTTAGTCTCTAAGGTGCCACAAGTCCTCCTTTTCTTTTTGTGAATACAGACTAACACGGCTGCTACTCTGAAACCTGTCAGTAGGTTCAGGCTATCACTAGTCTTTGCAGAGCAGTGGCCTAAGACTTTCTTATTAAATGTGGCTATAACAGAAAGTTGATGTTTCACTTTCAGCTCAACTAATGAATCCAATGTTCCTTTCAAAGAAAATATCACAGTGTTTAATTATTTTTAGCTAACCATTTGCAAATATCATCAATTACCTACACATGACACCGCTGTCTTATGCAAGACACTAGAATCATATTCCATGTCACATTCTGACAGGAGCATAGTAAAACGGCATGATTCAAATTGCATATCAGTCACAAAAATTGAGAAGTAATTTGTCAAAGTCACAGCTGTGCTCAATAACCATTTGGAGATGACTAAGTAATTAATCAATAATGTATTCTCACCTTTTCATTTCCCCAGATTCCAGCAACTCGCAGGCTGGGGCGCCTTAGAATAACAGAATGAGATGTTTGGTATCTGCTGAGATGGCAGCTGATGCCTCCAGACGGGATTTATACAGCTTGGTTTGCCCATAGGGCTGGAACGCTCCTGTTGGGAGGGACATGTGATCAGCAATGTTTTCTCCATTCAGACTTCATGCACCTCACCCACAGCTGAAGCGTTCAGAGGTCTCTTTCCTGCCTGTCTAGAACATTTCCAAACAGCCCCTCACCCTGGTCTTCAGGTACTGATGAAGGGGAAGCAGCCATTGATTTTTAGTCAGTCAGGTCTATCCACAAATTACAACCCCACTGGCATTTTTAACAGATTCCTTTTAATCAGCACAAGGGTGAAATTCAGCCCTGTGCAGAGGGCCAGCCTACAAACACCCTCAAACGATGGGTTTAGTAGCTCGTTTCACCCTTACAGGGTAAGCTAAACTGTGCCCACAAACAGGACCATGAGCTCATCAATCAACTGTCTTCTGTCTTTAACCTTGCTAGAGTTCAGATTTCTGGAACCAGGATAGTGGCAGGTGAGTGTGCCTGGGGTGGGAGCCTGACATGTCTCTGATGTGTTCAGAAACCTGCAGGAATTGGATACTTTCACCAGTGGCAAGAATTTTTTCCGCCCAGCTCCTTGACTTACAATAGGCAAAATGCAGGTGGCTACAATCACACTAGGGCCAGTGGCAAAAGTACCGCGAGCGAGGCACTGTGCTCCAGTGAATAGAGCACTGGGCCGCGACTCAATGCCTGGGTTCAGTCCTGACCCGCTGAGAGGCCTTGGGCAAGTCTCTCTGCCTCTTCTCCTCCCAGCCCTTCCCTATTCAGAGTGTAAGTTCTGCAGATCCTGTCCCTCGCTGTGCATTTGTACAGCTTCTAGCACAACCAAGTCCCCATCTCCACTGGGACCATTAGATGCTACTCCAGTACAAATCATCACCATATGGGAGTATTTTGAAGTTTGGCTCAGGCTGGATGGCATAAAATAAACCATGGGTGTGGCAGAGGAATTGCCCCCAAGCAACTGTGCCTGCACTGGGCTGGTAGGGACAGAAAACATTGTTGGTTGCTTGTTCTCCTCTGCGGTAGGTATCTGGCTAAGTGACGGCAGACTACTCCAGATGAAGTAGACTACTCCAGATGGGCCTCCAACAAGCTAGACAAAAGCTCAGCCAGTAACTTAAATAACTCTTTATAAGGGAGACTGTTAATTTAGTCTAAATTCTTCATTTTTTTTTATGTCCCCTAAATCACACACTCTGTAATTCAATCTCAGCATAGCCCACTAGTGTAATAAAATGATTTCCCTTTGAGACTGAGCAGTTCCAGCTCAAATGCCCTAAAAGTGATAATTTGATTAATAAAATGGTAAAATTTGCAGTACTGAAGGGTGTTTCAACTCAAAATCAATCACACTATATCTATTAATCAGTGCTGGATTCATTGAATGCATTGTTGAACTCATTGAAAACTGTGTTAGTAAAATTAAATAATTAGTAAGATTAATGCTGTTCCAGAGCTATAATCTGGGCAGAAACCAGATTGATTCGAGTTAATTATCTTCTGCCCGCTTAAATAATTTGTGCACTGTTTTCCCCACTATCTATGAACAGAAAACATGCAAAACGGGATCTCTCCCTCCTCTGTTTATAAGAGGGAGTGAAGATGGTCTTGTGGTGAAGGACTGGAGAGGGACTCCAGAGAGCTGGAGTTTTTCTGTGTGAGCTGGGGCTAGTCACTTAATTTATCCGTGCCTCAGTTTCCCCATCCAAAAATTAGGGGTAATGATACTTCCCCACCTCACAGGAGCATTATATGAATAAATAAACTGCTCAGATACTAGAGTAATAGGGCCCCGGAGGTATCTAGGATAGATCAATTTGAAATGCTACACTAGAATTTCTGAGTATGCTCCCTCTTCTTCTCTTAAGCGTATGTTTGTTACAAATATTATAGCAGTATGTTTTTTAACAGTGTTTTAATGATTCTGGGATCATCTGGGACAAACCTAGGCCATACGAAGCAAAATATAATGTTCCAGCTAGTTCTCCTCTCTCCTCCAATCTCTAATACACCCTCATGGTACTATCAATTTTTTCGTCTCTCGTTTGCACCAATCACTGTTCTGTTCAGTGTCTCATTGTTCTCTACAGTAATTGGAGGGGTGGTGGTGGTGGGGGGAGGAGATATTGCAGATACCAGAGTAGTACAAGGACCTCTTCCAAAATATTAAAACCTTTCTGAACAAAATTCAGAAAGACTGAAAAAGGGGGAGGTTTAGGGAAACCAATGAAGCTACAGGAGCTGCCCCCCGAAAACACAACAGAGTAAAGGTCCTGAAAGGCTAATACAGGGATCAGAAACTTTGGGGTAAGCTATAATAGCCACCTTTTCATCCTGAGACCACTTTCCTGCACCCAGACACTCCACCCCATTCCCTTTCAGCACTGCCCTGTGGACTGGCTGGTAGGAGGTACTGGAGAACACAGTACCAGCATAGAGAAATGGTGGTCGTGCGTTTGCTCCTGAACTCAAGTTCTGCACCTTCTGTGGAGCCTTGGCTATGCTGTGCGAATGAATAAATAAGCAAACACTAGTCACACTGCCTGTTATTTTTTAGCTATGTACAGAAGTCAGAGAGCAAATTCCACCAGTGATTCATGAAGGAAAAACTACAGATTTATGCAAAAACATCTAGCCATCTGGACCAGGTGTAGGGAAGCACTTAGTCCCCCAAGGAGCTCATCCATGCATTCAGCCCTCAATCATTCAGCGCAGCCTCCCAGGCTGAGCCCTGTAATGGCTCTGGGTTGGCTCAATGAAGATTCATGCCTCATGCAAGGCCCCTCAGATGCTGCCTGTTTTGGCTCCTTCAGCCTCTTCAGGAACTGAGCAGTCTTGTATGACTAGCCTGTTCTGGATCAGAGCACAGAGGGGGTAGTGTGGGGAAAGCAGGCAAATGAGTGGAATAGCTGAAGGAAACTGGGTGTGAAAAACAGCAACAGTCCATCCCACTCTCTTCCACGTAAACGGCACACAAATCTAGGAGAGGCAAGCCCAGGCTCTTGTTGGCTGATGTTAATGAGGCTCTGTAACTACTTTTCTTTCTCGGGAGCTGGATTTGCAACTTGCCGGTGGATGGAGGTAAAGATCTGCGCCTGTTCTTGGACAATATTGACTGGGCATCTTTAGTCATTGAATTGCTACTTTATGTCCATAAGATTTTCTGCTCAGCACCCCGCAGCTGAGGGTGAGATGCACCTTGCCCTCTAAGAGGCATGGGCAAGTTAAATTACTTTTGTGGCCAGTGGGATCATGGAAGTTAGAGGTGGGAAAGCTCAGCTAGAGCTCAGCTAAGCTCAGTTAGAGGTGGGAAATCCATCCTCCTGGGGGGAATGGAGGATTGTTCCCTGTGGTATTTGCAAGGCACAGGTGATGGGTCGCCTGTGGGAAGACTTCCCTGCAACTCCCCATTGATTTGTTTGTTCAGTAGAACCCAGCCCTAAATCATCCTGGAGAAAGGATGAAGACATCCCAACTTTATAGGAAACACTATTTGTAACAAGTTTCAGAGTAGCAGCCGTGTTAGTCTGTATCCACAAAAAGAAAAGGAGTACTTGTGGCACCTTAGAGACTAACAAATTTATTTGAGCATAAACTTTCGTGAGCTACAGCTCACTTCATCCGATGAAGCTGTAGCTCACAAAAGCTTATGCTCAAATAAATTTGTTAGTCTCTAAGGTGCTACAAGTACTCCTTTTCTTTATTTGTAACAAGTGTATGTTGTACCATGAATGAGGAGAGGCTAAAATGAACCTCCAAAGCTGACTGCATCTCTCCTGCCCTTCGAGGTCAACCTGGAAGGGAGAATGAACTGTGACCAAATCTAAAAGGGCACTGTGACCACTGAGACCTGTGAGTGCTAACATGCAAACATTCCAGGATTTACAGTCACCTCGTGCTCCGCACTTCCATGGTGGTGTATTTCCCTGTTGCGTATCTCCTTAATCCTAGATTGTAAAATCTCTGGGGCAGGGATTGTCTGTACAGAGATAAACTGAGGTCTCTCGGTGCTACCACAACAGGAATAATAACTCCAAATAAGAACGCCACGAACCTGTGGTTCAGATTCTTCCTCCTTTGGCTGCATATGAACCAAAACCAAACAAACAAAAAGTCAAGAAAAATGTTCCACTTTCTGGAAGCTTCTGGAGAAGAGAGATGCCAAGGCAGAGCAAGAGGGGTTG
This sequence comes from Dermochelys coriacea, assembly GCF_009764565.3. NCBI lineage: Eukaryota > Metazoa > Chordata > Testudines > Dermochelyidae > Dermochelys > Dermochelys coriacea. The sequence goes on from NC_050088.1 coordinate 2,109,118, forward strand.
AGGGGAGAGATTCAGTCCCTCACTGCTCTCAGACATAAATCAGCTTTGTGGTTCAGGAGTTACTGCTGGCATGCAGCTCCTTATAACAATATTTATATTCACTGGAGAGCAAAACATGACTCCTTTGACTTTCAGCTTCAAAGGAAAGACTGAAAGGTTTAGGGTTATATTAACCTCTACAATGCTAACTACTTCAACCTCACACAACCTGGTTCAAGTTTATGCTCTTGGTTGCACTTCATTTCCTTTTTACTCCTTAAATTGGCCTTCGTCTGCATCTCCTCTGACTGAGCTTTAATGCAGTGTCTTTCCAGCCAACAGGATGCCCTGTTCACCCCAGATTTTCCCTATGCTTGCACCAGGGAATCATCTCATAAGGCAGTCAGTGACATTTTTAATCTGTATTTTAGCAAATATTTTTCATTTACTTGTAATTTGCTGGCTAGTGCAGAATATTTTGATACGTGCAACTAGTTTCTAATAGTGATAGCAGAGGACTTCAGTTACCAGATTTACTCTGAGATCGGGATAGAGATTGATTGGGCTGGGAATTTTACATCTGTTTGTTTTGTAAAATGACCGGTGTGTTAAAATTTCTAATCAGAATTTTCCCACCCAGGATACACTCCAGGTGGGGAAACTTATACTCTTCACAATGGTTAGCACTACAGTATTCCAAAGATTTGATAGTTAGTTTTCCACCGGAGCATTATTCATTATTGTTATTATTATTATTATTATTGTCTATTTGTATTACAGTAGTATGTAGAGAGTATATTTGAGTGCAAGGCGTCTTTAATGGTTCCATGCCAAAAAAGGTCCAGGCATTAAAATTACTGATATATCAACATTTCTCTGATTCCCATGAATAAACCTTCCACCAGGTCTTGAGGAGCAGTACATAAAACAAAAGAGAAGCTTCCTCTTTTCTCTCTCTCTCTGTCTCTCTCTCTCCCCCTGCCCCTGGCCTCAAATAATCACAGCTTTGCCCTGGAAGCTGCTTAGAACTAAGCCTCTCACAAACCCAGCAAAATCCCATCCGGACGCTGATTTAAAATAAGTCACAAGCAGCAGTGTGTCCCCAAAGGGAAATGAGCTGCTACAAGAAGTGTGGAAGGACCTAAGAAGTTGTCTGTCTGCTCCCCTTGCAGAGTGAAGAGGAAGAGGCGAGAAGCACGGCAGTGTCCCTCACTGTCTGATAGAACACGGAAGACAATGGAAAAGATTCTCCCCCTACATTCCCCATCACACGCCGAATGGCAGCCCGGCCTGTAGAGGCTAGTTTGGGGGGCAGCGAATGAGTGTGGGGGATGCAGAGAAGGCTCATGGAGCACATTAGGAACTTCAAACCACACGACAGAAATGGATGAATGGGCAGAAGTTGCTGCTCTTCATTCTCCAGTTGGGAATCTGCTCTAAACAGGCCAGCGGCAGAGAAACCCTCCCATTTAGTGCTTTTAAACAAAGTGGCAGCATGAAACAGCTTGACTGGCAACTGGGTGACAGAAAAGCAGGGGCAAGGGCAGCCGGGTTTGTAGGCCCAGCTGTGTTGGGCTCCCTGACCCAGATGCTATTTGAAGCCACAAGTGCCGCTCATGGTATCAGACAGGGAACATGTAACAATGTGTTCTGTGAGCCCAGGTTCACCTTGGGGTAGGTAGTGCAAAAACATCCCTAGGTAACCTAACCTCATTGATTTCCGCAGGAGCCATGCAGGTGACCCAATTCTGGGAACAGCAAAGGAACGGGGTAAATCAGGACTGGCTGCTTCATTCGACTCTCCTCCTAGCATTTCCCCTTCTGCCTCCCCACTGTGTCAGTTACATTTATCCACCGAATACCAGAACAGGTGCAATCACTCTGCTCTGTCGCTTCCTTCCATTTCTCAACCAGCTTTTATGCACCTGCATTTGTCTCGGTTGAATTTAGCCAATGCAATTCCACTGCTCCCACTTATTCCAGCTTGTTACTTGTCCCTGAAGATCTGTGCAATAAATTATGCATGATCCAGATATGCCATAGCTCCATAATGGAAATTTCATTATTATAAATGGATTGCCAATTCCTTCATATTCTATCTTTGGTCTTTGAAAAGATTTTTAAACACTTGGATTTTGTCCCACTGTGATGGAACAGTCCTACTGAGCCATCGTCAACTTCTCAGACTCCCAACTCCTGCTAAGAGTTCAGAACTCCTGGAATCATTTTTAGAACTAAGCATCCACAATATTTATTATTGTTATTAATGCAACATGAGTTCAGCCCCTTTAGTAACGAGAGGACATGATTCCCGTGCATTTAAATAATTGATAGACTTAGAGGTTACACACTAATACAAATGAATCAACAAGAATTTAATTGGATCGCTACTGGATCCCAGCACCATGCAATGTCTCATGTTACCTGCAAATCAATTTTACATCTTTCTCTCTCTCTGCAGTGAAGTGTCTATCCTAGTGGCTCAGCAGGAAGCCAGAGATTACCAAAACTGGCTCTTTCACTGCTACATCATGTTCCCTTTTCCTCCAAGATCACAAGATACGTGAAGCACAAGCCAAGGTGGGTTTCAGCCTCAGTGCCCTGGAAGCTAGGGCTACTTTGCAGGTGGACTGAAAAATATTTAAACAACCAAATGGGCTAAAATTTTTCCCCTGTTTAAAATCCCATATTGAGATTCAAATCTTAGTCCTATTGAAGGCTCTGGAAGTGTTGCCATTCTTCTGTGAAATGGAGAGTTGGCCCTAGCTCAAGCTATTGAACAAATAAGTAAATCTGAAAACTTCAATTATTTCCTCTCTACTCACCTGCCAAGTGGTGAGTGGAGGATTCTGTGTTCCCCTGTAATCTTTGACCTCCGTCCTCGTTAACAGCTGATCTGGGAACTGCTGCACAAGATGGTCCTCAGGGAAACGCAGCGTTCTGATCTCAGGGCCTGGCAAGTATTGAACACGCTCACCTTGACCACAGTGGGGCCAATTCAATGCTGGGTTCTGCCCCGTTGCCCCAGTGTCCTTAGGACAGTTCTGAGAGTGGCAGTGGTTTAATTTTTAAGGGCTGCCCTGATGGGCTGGTACAGTCCTATGCTCTGTTTTATAGCCAGCTGTTCCTCTGAGTTTCCCAAAGCTTTGGCTTTCGTGGGTCTCTATTTCTGCTAGTCGCCTTTTGCACCTGCCTCCCTTTGCCTCGGTTTTCTAATATCAAAGTGGTTATTTATATTACAGCAGCATATGGTGGCTCCATTGTGCTGGGCTCTGAACACACGGTGAGAGACAAACCCTGATCCACAGAGCTTACAATCTAAACAGACAAGGAAGACCCAGGTGGAAAGAGTATCAGGTGAAAGGACTTTCCCAAGGTTTCCCAGCAGGTCAGTGGCAGAGCTGGTAGTTTAAACCCAATCTCCTAAATTCCACTGCAGAGCCCTCGCCACTGGGCCGTGCAGTCATGAAGACTCTTCCCCAGTATTTCTAACCTTTACCATGCACCTCCCCATAGTGCTTCAAGGTCTCCTTGCCTTAACAAGGGATACAGAGTTGTGCAGAGAGGTTGGCTAGGCCCTGGCCCTTGTAACAGGAGAGTGCTATCCTCCCCATCACCTGCAGAATCAAATCTCATCTGGGATTTCAGCCACTGGAGTCCTGGGGACCCACTGAATGCCCCAGGCCAAGGTGTTCTCCAGCCTTTCCAGCCGGAGAGGCTGTCTCATGGAGCCACCTTGCCAGCACCTACTGCTTGGTTCACACTGTTTTGCTCCACAGGCCATGGCATTGAGAGCCACAGGTCTAGAACATGTGTCCCATATTACGTCTAGTCTGGTTTTGATTGGACCATGCTGGATCCCCTTTAATCTCTCCAGTCTAGAAGCTCGGAGGTGCACCCCCATCCCTAGCTGAATCAAGTGGACAGATCTTGTAGGGAGGGAGAATGGGGACTTAAATATGTATTTAATGTATTGCAGAATAGGGATGGACTGGATCCAAATTTAAGGGTTGCGATGATCCTAGCAAAGTAGGAAGAGATGTCAGAGGAGACAGCAGATAGAAATGGGCTTGATTCTAAAAGTCTGATATTTTGTTTGCTCAAGTTTAGAATAAATATTTAAGAAAAAACCTTAAACCAAATAGTGTGTGTGTGTAGCACTTGGCACTGCTGCATGCCTTGCTGCCTACCAGCTGTGCCCCTAATTTGAACTATTATTTATGTGTACCCTCATCAGCATGGAGACAAAGTTGTCAGCTGTTTCATCTGGAGCTTGTCGTGGGATTATTGTGCAACTGTTTATAAATGAGAATGGCTCCCGTCTCCAGTGCCTTATACAGCCACATATCTCTTCCTCTCCTCTTGCAGCAGAGTGGGGGCCTGCAACTTTATCAAAGGGGGTCGATGGCAAGGAGGTAGGTCAAACACATCCCAGCTTTGGGGATTCAGTGTAGCTGAAGGAACAAACCTCATCACTGGTTTAGCAGAGCAAAGGTGGCAGCATTGGGGACTGAAGTCCGCCATGCACCCATAGAAAGAACCCATGAAAGCTTCCTCCCGCCTTGCATCTGTTTCCACCTCGCTCCACAGGCGGCGAGGGACCCAGGAGTGCAGTCCCTGGCCTGGTCATTCCTTGGTGCTCCCAGCAAACAGGCCAGCACAGACAAATGAGTGCGGGGGGGTGGGAGGGTGATGCTGCAGTGTGGATACCTGTCCACTGGGAACTCGAGTGGCGAGCTGCTAGGCTCATTTCTCCTACGCTACTGAAGAGCCCTCAAAGGGTGACCCCTAAGTTACTACCACACTGGGCTGGATTTGCACTGACGTGCTAGAGGTAAAAGGCTTTCTATACATATCCACCCTACTTCCTCCCTGTTCCTTGGCAGTCGGCAGCCAGCTGGACTGATTGCCAGGGTCACCATACATTGCCATAGCAGCAATCTACAAGTACCAGAAATGTATCCCCCAGGAAACAAAGATGTTGAAGGCATTGGTGTGACAGGTGTGAACATGGACACTTCACAGGGTATTATACTGAGACATGCCAGAGACTGTGGGCACATGGGATGTTCACAGACCATTGTACCCATCAGCAGTGTAAGTATTTTGTGTTCCTGGCTCACAGTGGAATCTGAAATCTCAGAAGAGGAGTAATGAATACAAATGCCCAATACTGGTTATGCAGATACTTGGTCCTTTGAAGCTTTGCTCCTGTGGGGGAATTAGGATGAACTGGTTTTACCTGGTTCAAGAAATCTGGAAGACAAAGGCTCCCCTACGGTATTAAAGAGCCAGCCTGATCTGACATGGGAGAGACTCATTCTGGAATAGAGAACGGACAAACTTGTGTCTCAAGCTCCCGGGAGCCCCTGTGCAGATGATGAGTGACACCTGATAAACTGAACATGTGGGCAGATTGTCTATTGTTTTCTCTGCAGTGGCTTTGTCCTCAATAAACATGCCATGCTTCCTGGAGGTTGGCTGGTCACTGGTTTACTCTGTCATTGTCCCTGGGAGAAAGCAGAACTGCAGGTGCAGAACTAAAGTCAGACCTGCTGGGATTAGCACAGTGGATTGCCAGGGGAGCCCTGGAGCCCTAAATACTCTGGTCTGGAGAGTGAGGAACCTGGGTCCCACCCTGAGTACTGTGCTGTCTGGAGGCTTGAGACCTAAGGAAATACCCCGGACGGGGCAGTTACCCCTAGAACTGTGACAACTGGTTGGGGGAGCAGAGCCCAGGGATACCAGCTCTGCCATAGGGAGGCATGGAAGGGACTAAGAAGCACAGTGACATTGCGGCACCAAGGGAATAAGGGCTGGGGCACTGTGTGGAGTGAAGAGTCGGAACAGTGCAACATTTCCAAGCCATGCACACTCCGGGATGCGGGAACCATTTTTATAGTGGGGTTGCTGCTGATGGAAACCATTTATTTGGCGTCTGTTATTACTACTTCAAGCCTGAGGGTGCAGCAGCACTGGTACTTCTAGCACCATTGGGCACACATGAAGTGGCGGGGGCAGAGGAAGAATCTAGTCCCACCAAACAAGAGTTACGGCTAGATTCTCGCTGGAAAGTATTAAGGGAGACTATGCTAGACTGGGGAAGACGCTTAAGGAAATTGAGGCTCAGGTGATCTTTAGTGGGATCCTTCCTGCTCCTAGAGAAGGGCAACAAAGGTGTGACAAGATTATGACTGTTAACAGATGGCTTAGGGAGTGGTGCTATAAGGAGGGCTTTGGGATGTATGGCCACTGGGAGGCATTCACGGACAGAGGACAGTTCTCTCGGGATGGACTTCATCTGAGTAGGGAAGGAAATAGACTTCTAGGATCAAGGCTGGCACAACTGATAAAGAGAGCTTAAAACTAGGAATTTGGCGGAGATGGTTGGGAGATGTCCAGGTAATCTCCACGCCAGATTTTAGCATTGAGAGGGAAGAAGACGAAGTAAGAAAGGATACAACCGTGGGTAGGAGAATGTATATAAGGAGCGAGGGCGGTGTGGATACCAGTCTAATAGGTTCTACTGGCTGTAGAATGACTGTGCCTAATAGGGTACAAAATGTGAGCGAGTCCAAACAGCAAAAATTAAGATGTTTGTACACCAATGCGAGGAGCCTAGGTAACAAAATGGAGGAATTAGAGCTACTGGTGCAGGAAGTGAAACCAGATATTATAGGGATAACAGAAACATGGTGGAATAGTAGTCATGACTGGACTACAGGTATTGAAGGGTATGTGCTGTTTAGGAAAGACAGAAATAAAGGTAAAGGTGGTGGAGTAGCATTGTATATTAATGATGAGGTAGAATGTAAAGAAATAAGAAGCGATGCAATGGATAAGACAGAGTCCGTCTGGGCAAAAATTACATTGGGGAAGATAACTAGTAAAGCCTCTCCTACGATAGTGCTTGGGGTGTGCTGTAGACCTCTGGGATCTAATTTGGATATGGATAGAGCTCTTTTTAATTTTTTAATAAAGTAAATACTAATGGAAACTGCGTGATCATGGGAGACTTTAACTTCCCAGATATAGACTGGAGGACCAGTGCTAGTAATAATAATAGGGCTCAGATTTTCCTAGATGCGATAGCTGATGGATTCCTTCATCAAGTAGTTGCTGAACCGACTAGAGGGGATGCCATTTTAGATTTAATTTTGGTGAGTAGCGAGGACCTCATAGAAGAAATGGTTGTAGGGGATAATCTTGGCTCAAGGGATCATGAGCTAATTCAGTTCAAACTAAATGGAAGGATTAACAAAAATAAATCTGCAACTAGAGTTTTTGATTTCAAAAGGGATGACTTTCAGAAATTAAGGAAATTAGTTAGGGAAGTGGATTGGACTGAAGAACTTATGGATCTAAAGGTAGAGGAGGCCTGGGATTACTTTAAATCAAAGCTGCAGAAGCTATCGGAAGCCTGTATCCCAAGAAAGGGGAAAAAATTCATAGGAAGGAGTTGTAGACCAAGCTGGATGAGCAAGCATCTTAGAGAGGTGATTAAGAAGAAGCAGAAAGCATACAGGGAGTGGAAGATGGGAGGGATCAGCAAGAAAAGCTACCTAATTGAGGTCAGAACATGTAGGGATAAAGTGAGACAGGCTAAAAGTCAAGTAGAGTTGGACCTTGCAAAGGGAATTAAAACCAATAGTAAAAGGTTCTATAGCCATATAAATAAGAAGAAAACTAAGAAAGAAGAAGTGGGGCCGCTAAACACTGAGGATGGAGTGGAGGTTAAAGATAATCTAGGCATGGCCCAATATCTAAATAAATACTTTGCCTCAGTCTTTAATAAGGCTAAAGAGGATCTTAGGGATAATGGTAGCATGACAAATGGGAATGAGGATATGGAGGTAGATATTACCTTATCTGAGGTAGAAGCGAAACTGAAACAGCTTAATGGGACTAAATCGGGGGGCCCAAATAATCTTCATCCAAAAATATTAAAGGAATTGGCACCTGAAATTGCAAGCCCATTAGCAAGAATTTTTAATGAATCTGTAAACTTAGGAGTAGTACCGAATGATTGGAGAATTGCTAATATAGTTCCTATTTTTAAGAAAGGAAAAAAAAGTGATCCGGGTAACTACAGGCCAGTTAAAAGAAAAGGAGTACTTGTGGCACCTTAGAGACTAACAAATTTATTTGAGCATAAGCTTTCATGAGCTACAGCTCACTTCATTGGATGCATCCGATGAAGTGAGCTGTAGCTCACGAAAGCTTATGCTCTAATAAATTTGTTAGTCTCTAAGGTGCCACAAGTACTCCTTTTCTTTTTGCGAACACAGACTAACACGGCTGCTATTCTGAAACCTTACAGGCCAGTTAGTTTGACATCTGTAGTATGCAAGTTCCTGGAAAAAATTTTGAAGGAGAAATTAGTTAAGGACATTGAAGTCAATGATAAATGGGACAAAATACAACATGGTTTTACAAAAGGTAGATCGTGCCAAACCAACCTAATCTTTTTTGAAAAAGTAACAGATTTTTTAGATAAAGGAAATGCAGTGGATCTAATTTACCTAGATTTCAGTAAGGCATTTGATACCATGCCACATGGGGAATTATTAGTTAAATTGGAGAAGATGGGGATCAATATGAACATCAAAAGGTGGATAAGGAATTGGTTAAAGGGGAGACTGCAACGGGTCCTACTGAAAGGCGAACTGTCAGGTTGGAGGGAGGTTACCAGTGGAGTTCCTCAGGGATCGGTTTTGGGACCAATCTTATTTAATCTTTTTATTACTGACCTTGGCACAAAAAGTGGGAGTGTGCTAATAAAGTTTGCAGATGATACCAAGCTGGGAGGTATTGCCAATTCAGAGAAGGATTGGGATATTATACAGGAGGATCTGGATGACCTTGTAAACTGGAGTAATAGTAATAGGATGAAATTTAATAGTGAGAAGTGTAAGGTTATGCATTTAGGGATTAATAACAAGAATTTTAGTTTTAAGTTGGGGACGCATCAATTAGAAGTAACGGAAGCGGAGAAGGACCTTGGAGTATTGGTTGATCATAGGATGACTATGAGCCGCCAATGTGATATGGCTGTGAAAAAAGCTAATGCGGTTTTGGGATGCATCAGAAGAGGCATTTCCAGTAGGGATAAGGAGGTTTTAGTACCGTTATACAAGGCACTGGTGAGACCTCACCTAGAATACTGTGTGCAGTTCTGGTCTCCCATGTTTAAAAAGGATGAATTCAAACTGGAGCAAGTACAGAGAAGGGCTACTAGGATGATCTGAGGAATGGAAAACTTGTCTTATGAAAGGAGACTTAAGGAGCTTGGCTTGTTTAGCCTAACTAAAAGAAGGTTGAGGGGAGATATGATTGCTCTCTATAAATATATCAGAGGGATAAATACAGGAGAGGGAGAGGAATTATTTCAGCTCAGCACCAATGTGGACACAAGAACAAATGGGTATAAACTGGCCACCAGGAAGTTTAGACTTGAAATTAGACGAAGGTTTCTAACCATCAGAGGAGTGAAGTTTTGGAATAGCCTTCCAAGGGAAGCAGTGGGGGCAAAAGATCTATCTGGTTTTAAGATTCTACTCAATAAGTTTATGGAGGAGATGGTATGATGGGATAATGTGATTTTGGTAAGTAATTGATCTTTAAATATTCAGGGTAAATAGGACTAATCCCCTGAGATGGGATATTAGATGGATGCGATCTGAGTTACCCAGGAAAGAATTTTCTGTAGTATCTGGCTGGTGAATCTTGCCCATATGCTCAGGGTTTAGCTGATCACCATATTTGGGGTCGGGAAGGAATTTTCCTCCAGGGCAGATTGGAAGAGGCCCTGGAGGTTTTTCGCCTTCCTCTGTAGCATGGGGCATGGGTGACTTGAGGGAGGCTTCTCTGCTCCTTAAAGTCTTTAAACCATGATTTGAGGACTTCAGTAGCTCAGACATAGGTGAGGTTTTTCATAGGAATGGGTGGGTGAGATTCTGTGGCCTGCGCTGTGCAGGAGGTCGGACTAGATGATCAGAATGGTCCCTTCTGACCTTAGTATCTATGAATCTATGAAAGAGTTAAAACCTCAGCCTGCTCTGGAGAGGATGAGCTTTTTCCCAGATCCGGAAGCTGAGACAGGAAGGCAGAACGGTGTTGAAAGGCAATGGAGCATGTGCTAATTTGTCTGTGTTTCCAATTAGCAGGCATTTATAAAGATGTCTGACTTTATTCATATGCAGGGCAACCTAATAATATTATATTAGCCTCTGATTCTACTGATGTGACAGGTTTCAGAGTAGCAGCCGTGTTAGTCTGTATTCGCAAAAAGAAAAGGAGTACTTGTGGCACCTTAGAGACTAACAAATTTATTAGAGCATAAGCTTTCGTGAGCTACAGCTCCCTTCATCGGATGCATTTGGTGGAAAAAACAGAGGAGAGATTTATATACACACACACAGAGAACATGAAACAATGGGTTTATCATACACACTGTAAGGAGAGTGATCACTTAAGATAAGCCATCACCCACAGCAGGGGGGGAAGGAGGAAAACCTTCCATGGTGACAAGCAGGTAGGCTAATTCCAGCAGTTAACAAGAATATCAGAGGAACAGTGGGGGGTGGGGTGGGGGGGAGAAATACCATGGGGAAATAGAAAAGGAGTACTTGTGGCACCTTAGAGACTAACAAATTTATTAGAGCATAAGCTTTCGTGAGCTACAGCTCACTTCATCGGATGCATTTGGTGGTGCATTTTTTTTCCACCAAATGCATCCGATGAAGTGAGCTGTAGCTCACGAAAGCTTATGCTCTAATAAATTTGTTAGTCTCTAAGGTGCCACAAGTACTCCTTTTCTTTTTGCGAATACAGACTAACACGGCTGCTACTCTGAAACATGGGGAAATAGTTTTACTTTGTGTAATGACTCATCCATTCCCAGTCTCTATTCAAGCCTAAGTTAATTGTATCCAGTTTGCAAATTAATTCCAATTCAGCAGTCTCTCGTTGGAGTCTGTTTTTGAAGCTTTTTTGTTGAAGGATAGCCACTCTTAGGTCTGTGATCGAGTGACCAGAGAGATTGAAGTGTTCTCCAACTGGTTTTTGAATGTTATAATTCTTGACGTCTGATTTGTGTCCATTCATTCTTTTACGTAGAGACTGTCCAGTTTGGCCAATGTACATGGCAGAGGGGCATTGCTGGCACATGATGGCATATATCACATTGGTAGATGCGCAGGTGAACGAGCCTCTGATAGTGTGGCTGATGTGATTAGGCCCTATGATGGTATCCCCTGAATAGATATGTGGACAGAGTTGGCAACGGGCTTTGTTGCAAGGATAGGTTCCTGGGTTAGTGGTTCTGTTGTGTGGTGTGTGGTTGCTGGTGAGTATTTGCTTCAGATTGGGGGGCTGTCTGTAAGCAAGGACTGGTCTATCTCCCAAGATCTGAGAGAGCGATGGCTCGTCCTTCAGGATAGGTTGTAGATCCTTGATGATGCGTTGGAGAGGTTTTAGTTGGGGGCTGAAGGTGATGGCTAGTGGCGTTCTGTTGTTTTCTTTGTTGGGCCTGTCCTGTAGTAGGTGACTTCTGGGTACTCTTCTGGCTCTGTCAATCTGTTTCTTCACTTCAGCAGGTGGGTATTGTAGTTGTAGGAATGCATGATAGAGATCTTGTAGGTGTTTGTCTCTGTGTGAGGGGTTGGAGCAAATGCGGTTATATCGTAGCGCTTGGCTGTAGACAATGGATCGAGTGGTATGATCTGGATGAAAGCTAGAGGCATGTAGGTAGGAATAGCGGTCAGTAGGTTTCCGATATAGGGTGGTGTTTATGTGACCATCGCTTATTAGCACCGTAGTGTCCAGGAAGTGGATCTCTTGTGTGGACTGGTCCAGGCTGAGGTTGATGGTGGGATGGAAATTGTTGAAATCATGGTGGAATTCCTCAAGAGCTTCTTTTCCATGGGTCCAGATGATGAAGATGTCATCAATGTAGCGCAAGTAGAGTAGGGGCATTAGGGGACGAGAGCTGAGGAAGCGTTGTTCTAAGTCAGCCATAAAAATGTTGGCATACTGTGGGGCCATGCGGGTACCCATCGCAGTGCCGCTGATTTGAAGGTATACATTGTCACCAAATGTGAAATAGTTATGGGTCAGGACAAAGTCACAAAGTTCTGCCACCAGGTTAGCCGTGACAGTATCGGGGATACTGTTCCTGACGGCCTGTAGTCCATCTTTGTGTGGAATGTCGGTGTAGAGGCTTCTACATCCATAGTGGCTAGGATGGTGTTTTTAGGAAGATCACCAATGGACTGTAGTTTCCTCAGGAAATCGGTGGTGTCTCGAAGATAGCTGGGAGTGCTGGTAACGAAGGGCCTGAGGAGGGAGTCTACATAGCCAGACAATCCTGCTGTCAGGGTGCCAATGCCTGAGATGATGGGGCATCCAGGATTTCCAGGTTTATGGATCTTGGGTAGCAGATAGAATACCCCAGGTCGGGGCTCCAGGGGTGTGTCTGTGCGGATTTGTTCTTGTGCTTTTTCAGGGAGTTTCTTGAGCAAATGCTGTAGTTTCTTTTGGTAACTCTCAGTGGGATCAGAGGGTAATGGCTTGTAGAAAGTGGTGTTGGAGAGCTGCCTAGTAGCCTCTTGTTCATACTCCGACCTATTCATGATGACGACAGCACCTCCTTTGTCAGCCTTTTTGATTATGATGTCAGAGTTGTTTCTGAGGCTGTGGATGGCACTGTGTTCTGCATGGCTGAGGTTATGGGGTAAGCGATGCTGCTTTTCCACAATTTCAGCTCGTGCACGTCGGCGGAAGCACTCTATGTAGAAATCCAGGCTGCTGTTTCGACCTTCAGGAGGAGTCCACCCAGAATCCTTCTTTTTGTAGTGTTGGCAGGCAGGTCTCTGTGGGTTAATACGTTGGTCAGAGGTGTGTTGGAAATATTCCTTGAGTCTGAGACGTCGAAAATAGGATTCTAGGTCACCACAGAACTGTATCATGTTCGTGGGGGTGGAGGGGCAAAAGGAGAGGCCCCGAGATAGGACAGATTCTTCTGCTGGGCTAAGAGTATAGTTGGATAGATTAACAATATTGCTGGGTGGGTTACGGGAACCATTGTTGTGGCCCCTTGTGGCATATAGTAGTTTAGATAGCTTAGTGTCCTTTTTCTTTTGTAGAGAATCAAATGTGCCAGCAATGCCCCTCTGCCATGTACATTGGCCAAACTGGACAGTCTCTACGTAAAAGAATGAATGGACACAAATCAGACGTCAAGAATTATAACATTCAAAAACCAGTTGGAGAACACTTCAATCTCTCTGGTCACTCGATCACAGACCTAAGAGTGGCTATCCTTCAACAAAAAAGCTTCAAAAACAGACTCCAACGAGAGACTGCTGAATTGGAATTAATTTGCAAACTGGATACAATTAACTTAGGCTTGAATAGAGACTGGGAATGGATGAGTCATTACACAAAGTAAAACTATTTCCCCATGGTATTTCTCCCCCCCACCCCACCCCCCACTGTTCCTCTGATATTCTTGTTAACTGCTGGAATTAGCCTACCTGCTTGTCACCATGGAAGGTTTTCCTCCTTTCCCCCCCCTGCTGTGGGTGATGGCTTATCTTAAGTGATCACTCTCCTTACAGTTTTCAGAGTAGCAGCCGTGTTAGTCTGTATTCGCAAAAAGAAAAGGAGTACTTGTGGCACCTTAGAGACTAACAAATTTATTAGAGCATAAGCTTTCGTGAGCTACAGCTCACTTCATCGGATGCATTTGGTGGAAAAAACAGAGGAGAGATTTATAATGTTCTCTGTGTGTGTGTATATAAATCTCTCCTCTGTTTTTTCCACCAAATGCATCCGATGAAGTGAGCTGTAGCTCACGAAAGCTTATGCTCTAATAAATTTGTTAGTCTCTAAGGTGCCACAAGTACTCCTTTTCTTTTTGCGAATACAGACTTTTTCTTTCTCCTTACAGTGTGTATGATAAACCCATTGTTTCATGTTCTCTGTGTGTGTGTATATAAATCTCTCCTCTGTTTTTTCCACCAAATGCATCCGATGAAGTGAGCTGTAGCTCACGAAAGCTTATGCTCTAATAAATTTGTTAGTCTCTAAGGTGCCACAAGTACTCCTTTTCTTTTTACTGATGTGAACAATCCAAGTCTAACCATTGGTACAGGGGTTTTCCAGGAGAAGATTGTATCAGCTGACACACTCTCCACATGGAGCCTGCCACAGAGGGTGCTGGGCGGCACCCACCCACCTGTGCCAAGCCCCACTTCAGTGCTTAAACAATGCAACCACTTCTGTTAGCATGCAGGGTATTGCTGCTCAGTGCCCCAAGGGCCAGATAGCTCGAGCCCCTTTATTACCATGGCTAGACAGACGAAGGAAATGAGGCACACAGAAGGAAAACGGTATTTATGGGAAGACGGTCAATAGAAGAACTTGATTTCTTGGAGAAAACTGAGCATTAGCTAGACAGGCTGTAATTAGGGAGCCAAAGTTTGCTGCCTCCTTTTAAACAGCTTTCAGCTATTTATAAAGCTTTTGTAGAGCTTAACTTGCACCCTGGCACCATGGTGATAGAAAGCAACGTCTCCTGCTTAGCCCCTTTCGAAGGCTAGTGGTGCTGTGCTCCCTTAGGTCCATCTCTGGCCCCCCTCAGCATTAATGTATTTATTCTCACACACCACTGGCAGGCAGGGCAGTTCTAGCAGCCCCATTGTGCAGGCAGGGAAGAGGGGCACAGAGAACTAGTAGCCAGTTCCCCCCACCCAGCCTTGTACCTCCTGCAAAACTCCAGCCCTTGTACTACAGCAGCCACAGTACATGGGAGAGAGAACGGAGGGCAGACGGAGCTATTCTTTATCTCTGGGGGGAAGATGATGAGAGAGAAATCACCTAGGCAAGGAGATATTATGACTGAGTGACTACTGCCCGGAGGACACCCGTTAGCAAAACCGCCAGCCAGGCCTTCTCAGCGTGCTGCTGAGAGGAAGGGAAATGAAGGAGAAACAGGAGTTTTGTCATTGACCTGGATTACACTGGAAAAATTCACTTTCTGGCTGAGAGCACAAGCCTCTCTATGGGCAGGGAAAGCTGCCCAGAGGGACAGCAGAGCCCAGGCTGGACAAGCAGCAGAGTGAAGCTTACAATCCATATTGACAATAGAGACTGCCTCCGCATGAGGCATGGAGTAGAAGAGGGTGCCCTTCCTGCTCTGGATATCATTTGGCATTGGCGGCTCCATGGGGAGCCACTGAACACAGGTCAAAAGTCAATCATGGCATCGGCAGGCATTACTCCCACTGACTTCACTGGGAGCTGCTTTTGCTGATGCCAGGGCTGACCGCAGGGCAGGCTCTGTTCTCCTGAGCAAAGTGTGCCAGTGTCAGGGCTGCACAAAAGAGAACCAGATTCTGGGCTCAGTTTGACTAGTGTTACTCCAGAGTCACGCCACTAAAGTCTGCAGAGTGACCCTGGCTGTACACCAGTGTAAATGGTCAGAACCTGGCCCGCAGGCCTTCGAGCTGACACCCATCCCCCTCTGCTGCAATTTCTTTTTCAAGAGCATCTTTAACAAGTTTGGGCCCACACATCGAGACGGGCTATCCTAGTAGGAGTCAAATTCAGTTGAGGAGGTTGCAAACTGAAGCCCACTCCTCTTGGCCCAGCTACCTCTCATCAATGCAACGGCTTTGCTGTGTATGTCTACATGGCGGTTTGGGACTGAGCCTCTCAGCCTAGGCAGCGCTGGGAAGTTGTGGCTTGGGCTGGAACTCAGGCTCCGTAACCCAGACCCCGCCCTGGAACTCAGAGCAAAAGCTCCAACTCGAGTCACAATTCCCAGCACTGCTGATACAGCTGTTTTTAGAGCACTAACATGAGCCACACTTGCTCCCTCGCTGTGTAGACATACCTTACAGGGTCCCTGTGCCTTTGACCTCTGGTGATAAGAGGATTTAAAGGGCTCTGAGCAAACAAAACGCTAAAGGACTCAGACAGGCATTTCGCTGACCAAGCATATGAGCAAGTATTCCTGGACTTCAAAGATGTGTGTTCTCCCAAATGTGGGGCACAGTGCTACTCAGATTTTCATTTTTACCTCTCTGACCCATTAATTAACCACAAAATTTAGGTGTAAAAATCGGACAAGAGACTTATGGCTCTGGCTAATCCCTTATTACAAAGTAAAGCTGCAGAAATCAAATGCCCACAATAAGTCAGGAGATTAACAACACGCTGGGAAATGTACAAATTAAACTGTAGGTTTCAGAGTAGCAGCCGTGTTAGTTTGTATTCGCATAAAGAAAAGGAGTACTTGTGGCACCTTAGAGTGGAATGCATCCAATGAAGTGAGCTGTAGCTCACGAAAGCTTATGCTCAGATAAATTTGTTAGTCTCTAAGGTGCCACAAGTACTCCTAAATTAAACTGTAGTTTCTCTTGTTGCATTGCACAAGCCAATGGCCTTGTTCCTAGCTCCATCCAAAGCAGACTTTCTGGGCAGGAAAACAAGGTTAGAAATCATTTTATAAAAATGAAAATCTATTTTTAATCCTTGATCCAATCAGTAAATAGAACCTGCCCAGAACATAACTAATGGTGTGCTGCCTTCCCCAGTTGTGTTTAGCCACTGAAATCAGCCCAGAAAAGGGCCCTTCTATCCAGTTGAGAATCCAATGCATTGAAATCCAAAACTGCACACAGCCAAGTGAAGAAGGAAAGTGATGGGGGATGAGGGCTCTGTGGCTGGACCTATGGACAGAGGCCAGAAATAAACTCTTTCATTGCCAAGTAAATGGGAGGCACCCGTTATAGAGCAAAGGCTGGTGGAGACAAGAGCTGGCTAAAGCAGGTATGAGAAATAACGTTCTGGGCCCTAAATCCTCATCAATCCTTAGAGCCCATCTGAAACGGAGGCATATTTTAGTCCCTGAAATAATGGCTGGATTTCAGTGTACTTACGGTTTAACACTCCCCACCCCACGAGGCGTTAAATTTGAGAGCTTCCAAGCTATAACACAAAGTGCTAACAAAGGAACTCCATTAGCTGGCAGCAGTAGTAGGCTGTTAACCCTTTGTAAAATCCCCATCATTCGAGTCTGCAACACATGCTTTGCCATTGTGTTACAGTGGCATGTCCAGTTTCTGGTCCAAATCGGCAAGTCCTGCTCTCGTCACATTTTTGCCACGAGCCTCCAAAAGTTCAGACTGTATGGGGGCTGCTACTCCAAACCTCGGTTCCAAACACTTAATATTCTCTCCTCCCTAACTTGCAGGGCCCTTTTTGGCCTGAAGTGCCCATGATGAGAGACCAAGCCCTTGTTCATCTCAGAATTGGGATCTGTCTTCCAGGAGGTGGACACATGCAGCCCCTCGGAAAAGGCATTTCCATTTTTCTGTGACTTGGGGAGTGATGGAGGTGAAAGCTCTCCTAGACCTCTTGCAATGAGTGAGTTTGAGAAGGCTATGTGCTGCTGACATTTGGGGACTGGTTGCTGATAAAGCCAGTTCTGTTTGTGTAGCCAGCTCAGTGCTGACAGAGAAATATTAGTCCCCAGCGGCATAAGGCTATGACAGGATTCAGAGTCCTTTTGAAAAATACGTGAATTTTAGTTTGTGGGTGTAGGGAGAAAATGCATCCAGATGTAGGGGAGAAATAAAAGAAAACCTAAATAAACAATATAAGCCCCTGAGCAAATAGGCTGATGTTCTATGTATGAACCATAGCAGACTAATATAATAGTTTCCCTATTCCTTCTAGAAAATTAATGAGTTTGGAGTTTTAGAGCGGAGGTCTGGAGGGCGGGGGGAGAGGATATTCCTAGGGTCCATTTCAGCTCTGGGCAAGGTGTGGGGTGCAGCAGTTTGGAGCAGGAGCTGGGAGTGAGAGCTACTGGGTTCCCTTCCCAGCTCTGGGCGTGGTGTGTGGTCTAGTGGATTACAGCTCCTGGCTCTATTCCACTTCTACTACTGTGGGATGATGGGCAAGTCATTTAGGCTAAAACTTGGGTAACTGGTTAGGCAGCCAAACCCACCTTCAGGCACTAATAAAATTGGCTTGATTTTTCCGAGGTGCTTGGCACCCTCAGCTGCCACTGCCTTCAGAGGCAGAAGTACAGAATCTGGTTACTCAGACACAAAGGCAGTGCTGACTCCACAGGGAATTGTGAGCGCTGGAAAAGAAGGCAAATTTATTTCCATCCCTAAACACAGATTTCGGTGCCCCACTTTTCCGAGTTTGGAAATTGCTGTTCTCACCTCCCTGTGCCTTAGCTTCTCTATCTGGAAAAGGGAGTTAATACAAACTTCTGTTCCATGCAGAGTCATCTCTCACCTTCCACACCGCAGTATTGGAGCACCTTCCAAGTACACCCGGTTCATCCTCTCCCCGCAGGGAGAATTGTGTGTGCTGCAGAGTGTTTGTTTGGGATTTAAAAATACCTCTATTATATGTTGATGGTGCTCTGGGTTGCTATCAGAGAAGGACAGTCAGAGCAGCACATCCAGCACTTGGAGTAGAAGGTGGGGAGGTTGGGGATGGATGGGCCTTAGTTCCTGAGGGAGATTATTCCACAGTATTGGACTGGCCCCCAAGTCAGCTCTGTCCCCTGCCCAGAGCTCTCTCCTGCCGACAAATAGCAGCTACTTTTCAGAGTAGCAGCCATGTTAGTCTGTATTCGCAAAAAGAAAAGGAGTACTTGTGGCACCTTAGAGACTAACAAATTTATTAGAGCATAAGCTTTCGTGAGTTACAGCTCACTTCATCGGATGCATCTTTGCACGCCTTTTAGCGGCTCGGCTGTAGCAGCCCAGCTGTGTCGCTAAAAGCTGCGCAGTGTACACAGAGCCCAACTATCAGGAGGTGTCCTGCAGCCTCTTTCAGCACCTGCAGCTTGTTGCACATGGTCAAACTTTCAACTTCACTTTCCTGGACTGAGCACCATGCCCTGAATTGCCTATTCCTGGAGGGACAGAAGTGGAGATGCTACCACTTCCCTGGGACTTGGCCCATTTCCTTGTGGCACAGCAACCTTCAATGTGATAACGAACGGAACCATTTCCTTTCTCCAGGCAGTTCATGCCTGAGCAGAGTCAGGCACTACCAGCCCATGGGCAAAGCGACAGAGTGGCTTTCCGGGTGATGGCTTCTAATTTCTGGGGTTTGGGGGGAGGAGAAAAAGGGGGGGGTTCCAGACAAAGAAAAAAATAACCAGAAAAATAAAACTGTCCTTGAGTAAATAGCACTCCACCTAGGAGAGGCAGCATGATCCACAGGGAGCTAGTGGTGCTGGAACTGGGGGGGCTGCTGCTCCCCCTGGCTTGAAGTAGTAGCAACCCAAATCCATGGTTTCCATCAGCAGCACCCCTCTATAAAAATGGTTCGAGTCCCCTGCAGGGAGCTGAGCTGGGATGCGGGGGACCTGGCTTCTATTCCTACCTCTGCCACGGACCTGATGAGTGACTTCTCTGCTGCCCTCTCACCCTTTGTCTGTCGTATCTACGGAGACTGTCAGCTCCTCGGGGCAGGCGCTGTCTTTTGCTACGTGTACGTATAGCGCCTAGCATAATCAGTCCCAATCATTGTTGAGTGCTACTGTAACAGAAAGAAGAATACAATGTCCTTTGCACTATGCAGTGTAAATTTGCTGTTCCTCGGCTCAGCTCCTTCCTGTGAGCCATTATGTTTAACAAAGAGTTGGTCTAGTTTATCTCTGATTTTGTTTCCTTTATAGACATAACCAGCTAATTGAATCTGCCAGCCGGCACCTGCTGCATAAGTCCTTGTCCACCCCTAGGTGGCTACGCAGTGTAGTAGAAGGCACCGGGCCAGCAGTAATCTTCTGTCGCTGAGCCCTCTTGCATCGCTTAGCTAGGTATTGATCTGCATGGCCAGGGACAGCTTCGCATTTATGTTCTCCTCCCGGCTGTGAGAAGAGATCCAGGATGTGCTAAGCACCTGAGGGAGATGGGAGGAGGAGTGGGGAGGGAAGCAATATGTAATACAAACTATTGGTAGTGTTCCCTCGCAGCTGAGGCTACTTAGTGTCCCCACACTGGAGCATTTTACACACAGCCCAGTAGCTGTAGCCCTGGTGCCCTGTGTTCAACGGTGGGTATTTCACAGGGTGCTGCAATCATCAAAACCCATTTGGATTTCGTTGATTGACAACCTAAAGAACCGTCTACTGGAACCCTTCACTGAACATGAGGCCAAACGCCAAGAAAAGGCCAGCACTTGTGGGGAGCCATGTGGATGGCATCCAGCACAAAATCACACACGTTGTTTTCATCTGTCTCACTCGGTGCTGAAGATACAGATCTCGTTAGAGGGGAATGGAGGCACGGGGGGAGGGCGGGAGCAGCTTTTCTCAGTCGATGACAAGAGCTACGAATAGAACCCAGGAGTCCTACCTCCTGTGTCTTAAACAGAAAGCTTAAATGCCAGCAGCTATATGTATTGCCTAATCCTCCAGGAATATAGCATGTGCAATGCCCAGAAAAAACATCTGGAAGACATGGGCCTGTCCAGGACTGGCCCCCAGTGCCAGGAAGAGCCAGTCATAGGCTCCCTCACAAGAGCTGAGGTCACCAAATGGGTTTAGTGGAAGGTGGTGGAGCGGGAGGACACTAGAGGTCTCATGGGAGGGAAAGGAGAGCGGGAAGAGGAGCACAAAGACAGCACAACAGTAGAGAAGCCAGTCTCCTGAGGGGCCCAGACCAGAGTGTGAATTCCACTGGGGACACTGTCAAATCCTTAGATCTGATTCTGCCCCCGCAGCTTGGGGCCCTTGTCTCTGGGTCCAGTTCAGAGCCAAGATGGTGGAAAGCTCCTGTAAGAGGCGAACCCTAACCCCAGCCCGTGATTCACCTCTCTGCTTTCACCATTTGCTTCTCTCCCAAAGCTTGCCCTCACTCGGATGTACAGTTCACATTATGGGCAAGTGCAAAGCAGTTTGGGGCCTTTGGACAACAACTTTAAGATCATCGCCAGGAGAAAGGGTGAATTTTGCACCAGTCTTCCGATGTCTGCTCTGAATGGGCAGTGACATGAGATGGCAGCATCCTTGCGAGGTGCGCTCCCCGTCTCGGAAGGGCTCTCTATTATTCCTGACAGGTAGCTGTGATTTATAAAGCAGAAATAAACTGGAGCTGGCTGAACAATTTCACCTAATTTTGTCTCCCATTTCAAATTTTACATCTTTCAGCATAATGCTGGATGGTTAATTATGTTTCCATCTTATTTCTTGGATAATACCCCTCTTGTTCTGGGTGTTTCATCTGCTCAAAGAGTTTTCATTTTACCTTTCATTTCACCTCCTGGCAGAGCTCTAAATTTAGTCAGCTTGTAATTTTTGGATATTTTATACATTATTCCTGTATTATTGTGAAGTCAAATGGAATCCTTGTCTTTTAATTCATTCTCTAAAAACCCTCCATACAAAAGGCTTTTTCCGAGGACTAATTGAATGGGGTATAATTACAACACCCTAGGAGATGATACTGAAAGCACCTTAACTGTGACAGTTCCCTGTGACTAAAAGCTCCTCCAGTGACACATAAATCTTGGCTGTGCAAGTTCCCACATCAGTTAATGCACAAATGTGTTAAGACCAAGGCTTAGCAGTGCTTTGGTCACATTGTAACCTAGCGGCTGTAAGATCAAGTCTTTAAAATGCTGCTTTAACTGTCAGTGAGCGGGGAAGTTTTGCCCATCAGGAGAGCCTGGGAAATGGGGCTCTGTGTGTGGCTTACAGGAAAGGAGAAGAGAAAAAACACATTTTTATTATTGCTGCAGTAGTTTGGCCAAAGGTCAAGGAGCAAACTGCACATGTTGGGCAGACACTGGGGTAACCTCCGTCCTACCAGTGGATTCTGCCCGGCTGGGGACTGGACTTGTGTGCACTTTGAAACATGCCAGGACCATCACTGCTCTGCAGCAAGTCTGTTCAGTAGATGAGCCATAAAGGTAACTGATAAGGCAGAAACAGCGTGCGGCTTTGCTGAACTGGATGCCACCCTGAAGTTCTTATATTAACACGTTATCACCTGATTGTTCCCTGCAAGATCAGCTGTGAGGCTTGCAGTCTTGGGGCATGCTTGGCTTTGAGAGGAGAACGCAGTGGATATGCTGGCAGTCGATTACGGATTGGATGGATAATGCCGAATTCAAGGGGAAAATCATAGAATCGTAGGGTTGGAAGGGACCTCAGGAGGTCATCTAGTTCAATCCCCTGCTCAAAGCAGGACCCAATCCTTCCAGGAATGGCTTCAAAAGTTTCCTAGGAAGTGGTGAAACATCACAGAGTCAAGCACAGGAATCAGAGATGGAAAACATTGATTCCCACAGAACATGCAGGCTAATTCCTTGCCGTTAGAGAATTGGACACTGAACAATGCAGAATTCACGTGGCTGTTCTTTTTCTATTAAAAATAAATCTATTCTCTGTGTTTTGCCAAAGGAAAAGATCTCAGATCTCAGGTTTTAATGTGTGCCTCCTGAAAACACTGAAAAGAGTGGAGAGGCAAGGGGGCACGAAACCCTGGTGGGTTCCACTTGTAAGAGAGAAGCAGCTATTGGAGCGGTTTCATTTGAAATCGGTTATACTCCAAGAAGAGAGTCAGTGATTTTCTATATTTATATGTATTACCTCGATGGGTGTACAGATTAGAGACCCGCCAAGGTCGGCGCTCAGCAGAGATACCACGGGGCCATTTCTTTACTAAACACCAGATTGCAGTAAGTGAAAAATAAGCATTAAGGGCGGTTATTATGTAGACAACACCATATTTTTATTCCTTCTGCACGTTGAGCTCAACACTGCTGTAGAGTGGCTCACTGGAATTATTAGTTTAGCCAAGCTGGGAGAAGACAGCCAGAGAAGAATGAGAATGTGAGTGTTGTTTATTAAACATCGTAATTAATAAACGTATGCTGAAGTAGCACCCAGAAGCCATAATCAGGAGCAGTGTCCCACCGTGCTAGGAGCTGCACAAACACACAGTCACTGCCCAGAATAGGTCACAATCTAAACTGACAGGTATTGTACAAAGGAGGAAGGGAGAGGTATGCAATCAGATCTATACAGCTTGTGCCTGGCATAGATATTTTATCTATAATCACCAAAAACAAGTCAACAGGGATGTGAAATGATCGTCTTGTAGGAAAATGTATCCTGGAGACAGTAATAAACAAAAAGCAACAGCTCAGTGTTCTGGAAATACCAAATCGAATTAGCCTTTGCTGTCCTGAACAAAGCCCAAAGAAAAGCATCACCATGCAGGCATGACGCTTTCCTTGCTGCCAAAGAGGGTTTTTTTAAAGTAACCCCCCACATTTATTTTAATTCTTTTTTTAATAGTGAGGGAATCAGTATTAAGAAACAGCCTGTTAACTAGATGATCATTGTAATGGTACAGCAAAGTGGTTGCAAGCAATCCTGGCTGGAGGGGCACATGCTCTGTACACTGGTTGAAACACAGGTTCATTCTGGTGAAAGTTCTGACAAACAGAAAATGGAAGGAATGAGTTGAATAGGCCCTTCCCTATGTCCATGAAAGACTAAAGCCTTTC
The DNA here is from genome assembly GCF_009764565.3 of Dermochelys coriacea. Lineage (NCBI taxonomy): Eukaryota > Metazoa > Chordata > Testudines > Dermochelyidae > Dermochelys > Dermochelys coriacea. The sequence continues at coordinate 2,132,653 of NC_050088.1, forward strand.
ACAGCTTACAAACACACACAGCTATTGTCCATGAGCATGCACACATCTACATGCACCTGTATGTGTGATCTACTGGCCACAGGGGGTAGGGCTCAAGGGAAAGGGACCACCCAGGATCTCAGGGCAGAGCAGTGTCTGGGTTTCGCATAGGATATGACTGGAGGCAAGGCAGCCTTGACAAGTCTTTTCCATGCCACTTCCCACTGCTGCATCCCCCATTTCCCAGCTCCAGCCATTTCTAGCACGTCTCTAGCTGAACTGCTCTGTGCAGAGCTCATCGGCACCCAGGCTGCCTTGACATTGGCAGCTGCAGCTGAGAATAATAATGCCAGGGAAGTGGTGGGAGCAGATCTGAGGGCACTATCCATGCTTGTGCAGATGAGAACGTCAGTGCCTGGCCCAGTGAGGAGAACCAATTAAAGCTCCCAACTCCATTAGCAGTGTCAAAGGGCAGAATAGGCAGCAAATGGAAAAGGGGTTTTCTTTCACCACCACCCCCAAGCAGCCATCAAGGACAGAGTATGAAGGGCTGCAGAGTTTCATTTTTTAAGCCTACTGTATCAAGTCTAAAAGCAGCAAGCACTGAAACAGACAAAGCACAAAGCACTGCGGGACGCCATGAGCCACTTCCTCTGTCTATCCTCTCCAGAGCAGCAGAACCACGTAGTCTAGGGGTGTGCCGTGTTTGCCCTTCCCCTGAAAGCAGGCACCACATCCAGCAGGATGCAGCACAGGGTGCCGGTGGTTGGGGATTTCCTTCTGAGTAGAATGGACACATCCATCAGCTGACCTGGCCTGATGTGTTGGGTGACATGCTGCCTGCCCGGAGCCACATCTGAAACATCACAGCAAGGTTGCTGAGGCTCCTGTGTCCCTCTGATCGCTACTCCCACACTGCTCATCCACCTGCATGCGAATGATGCTAGCCAGGCATACCCCTGATTGGCTCAGCAGCACTTAAAGGGCTCTGGGAGTGAGGGTGAAGGAGTCAGGGCACGGGTTGTGTGATTGTGCATCCTCCCATTGAGGGTAAAGGCCCCAGGCAGGGGGACACGCATTTGATCTGGAGTCCTAGAATCCCCATTCATGTCAGCTGCTGAGGCCTCTGGCAAAGTTGCTGAAATCAGAGGCAGAGCTTCCCTGAACTTTTTTGCTTCTGGCACATCAGAGAAGCTGAAGACATTTGCACAATTATAGCAATGAATAATCAATCCTTCCCCACATGAAAGAAGCTGCTTGCTTGCATTTGGAGATAACTGAACAAAAGCAGAAATAGCAACAGACAGCAGCTCAGTGAGCACGTGGCAGGCACCCCCATGCAGCAGGAACCTTTGATTCTCGAAAAGACTCTCCGAGCTTGCTCGGTGCCTAATCTGCAAACAACGCTATGTTTTACTGTATTAAAAATTCATTAAACAACCTCCTGAATCATCTCAACCACTTACTGCAGGAGACCTGCACTCTCATCTGCTTCCCAGGATGAAACAGCCAAGCTAGAAGCAGCTGCCTGGGCAGCCCAGTCTCTGCTGAATCGAGTGTTTGTTAGAGACTTTGGGGTTTTTTTGAGGGGGGGAACTAAGAATTGGAAGAGCAGTTTGTTGTGTTTGATAAAGCACCCAGTCCCCTTGAGGGCACTGGCCTGCTGGGTGACCGTAGGCAAGTCACTTCCCCACTCTGGGCCTTAGTTTTCCCATCTGTAAAATGGGGGTGATGATCCTGACCTGATAAACTTGTTCAAGATCTACAGCTGAAAAGCACCGTGTAAGGAATAGATATTATAGATGAGCTAGGTGGTCAGTTTTTATTGGACCAACTTCTGTTGGTGAGAGACAAGTTTTCAAGCCACACAGAGCTCTTCTTCCGGTCTGAGAAAAGTACTGCCAGCGTCACAGCTACATGCAAGATGGAGCAGATTGTTTAGCATACTTAGTTAACGCACATTTCCTGTTATTTACAGCAGAGGTGCAATATCACAGGATTGGGGCCTGAAGTTGGAGGTCTGAGATAAGCAATTGTGCCTGCCATTATTCCCTCCCTCACCCCCGTGGCAGGAATTTCCACCAGGCACCAACTGATTGTGTTCATTCCCTGGTTTCCAGGGAAGTGGTTTGCAGCCCTCTCAGGAGATCAAGGGGCGTTAGCTTGGAGGATTTAGCAATACCTCTGCAGGAGGATATGGTCAGACCAGTCACTATCACAGTGTTCAGGTTTCAGAGTAGCAGCCGTGTTAGTCTGTATTTGCAAAAAGAAAAGGAGGACTTGTGGCACCTTAGAGACTAACAAATTTATTGGAGCATAAGCTTTCGTGAGCTACAGCTCACTTCATCAGATGCATCCGATGAAGTGAGCTGTAGCTCACGAAAGCTTATGCTCCATTAAATTTGTTAGTCTCTAAGGTACCACAAGTACTAGTGTTCAGACTGTGGCTTTAGCAGGTTTTCAGAGCAGGAGCCCGTGCCTGACACATGGAAGCAGAGGTGACAGCCGCGTCTCTCAGACAGAATGTGGTGCGAACAGTGGTGGCAGCACAAACAATGCCTTCAGAGCAGCAGGGACAGCTCTCCGCTCTACAGCTTGGCTATTACAGAGCTTGCAATTATCTCCCTCAGACACGTCGGACTTGTCCCCAGGGCCGCCCCGATGGATTTGAGATGATTGTATTTGGCACCTGTCAGCTCTTTCACTCCTGGGAAGTATGCCGAGCCAGCTGATTAAAATGACTCAAAAACGGTGTCTTCCAAATAAAGCTTTATTTATTAATTCTCCAAAAGGTACAGTGAGTAAACTGCAGTGAGTAAAGGGTAAAATCAGGCACCAGGCTCTACGCTTTGGTCTGTCTTACACTTCTTCCTTGCAGGCTTTTGTCAGTTCCCCTCAACCCAGCTAACCCCCCCTCTTCGGCTGGGCGTAGCAGACTGTCCTGCTCACAGCCTGCTTGGTCCCTGGCCAGCCCCTTGGCTTCCACTGGCACGACTAGACAGCCGCTGGCCATGCACTCGAGCTCTAGCCTTGGCTAGGCCTGGGAGTTCTCTAATGATTTAGTGTTCCCTTGGATCTCTCTCTTCTTCGCCTTGGCAAAGTAACTACAGCAGCAAGATTAGGGCCAAAGAATCCCCACTTCACTGCTCTAAACCTGGCTGCAGGCTGTTCGTTGGGATGCTCCTTATCTAGGCCCTTGTTTTCTCTTTCCTGCTTGGTTCCTCAAACACTCCCTGTCAATCTCACTCCAAAGCAGGTAACCCCATATGAACACACACAGCAAGGCATGCACCCCATTCATGCATACTGCTGTTACTCCCCTCCTTGTCCCAGCCTGCTTTCCCATCCATGGGGCAAGCTCTGAAGGAATGAGCTGAAATAACACTCTTTGGTGTGTGTCATTTTATAATTGCCAACTACACAGCAAACTGAGTTGGAAATTGATTTTGTATTGCATTATTGGGCCAATCCCATCCTGTGCATGGGGAACTAGCCCCAGCTTCCTGACAGGACAGCGGAGAGCTGTAGCTCCCACTAAACACAGCTGTGCGTGTCACCCCAAAAAGGATACAGGCAACTCCCCCCAAACCCCTCAACATTTTGAAAATTCTGTTCCCCCTTTGGAAAATGGAGTGTTATTAAAGATTCTGGGGGGGGGGGGTTCCATCAAAAATTGAATCTGACAAAACATGGAGTCAAAGTTCAGAAGGCTGCATCCAGCTGCTGTGATTCATGGATCGGGGCACAAGAGAACATCCCTAGAGAACAGTCCACAGCTGCTCCCATCAGGTACTCTCTAAGCAGCTGGCACTCCAGGTGCTGTCAGGGGAGCTGCTGAGCTCTTTTGTCTGGCCATGTCAGCTATGGGCCTAACCAGGAGCCAAGTCCTTCAGAACCCTGGACCTCCCCCAAACTTGCCCCCTACTTCCCTGCCAGATTGGAAGAACTAAACTGACATTTGGGTTTGAGCTCGTACTTGGTCTAGACTTGAGGATCCTCCGGAGTCCTAGGACAGGCAGCCCGTGTGTATGAACGGCAGCAGAATGAGGACAGGAAGAGGTGTAAGGAGGGCAGGGCAAAAATAGCTCCTTAGATTCCCGGGAGCCCCAGGGGAACAGAGGGGCTCTGGAAAGATGCTGGGGAAATGCTCTACCCTGGAACCGTTCACACAGCAGAGAGAAGGGAAAGCACCTTTACAGGGAAGATCGGGGGCCAGCGAAGGGCAAATGCTGGATTTGTGCCCAGCCCATCAAACAGCCCCCACATAACCCTCCTTCCCCAGAGCTGTGAGCAAACACCCAGCAAAGCAAACCCACTCTGAGCCTCCCCTTGAGTGTGACGATCAACAGCCCGGCCACCAAAACCCTCCTTCTCTCTCCCGGCACAATAACAGCCCAGAGAAACACCCCAACCCTCCTTCTCTCTCCCGGCACAGTAACAGCCCAGAGAAACACCCCAACCCCTTTCAAAGAGACATCGGGGCACCTTGTGACATGACAGGCCAGGTCACCCTCTAGCCTGACCTCTCCCCTCCCACACTGCAGGGAGACAGCCTACCCATCCTCCTCCTTTTATAAAGGGCCCAGATAGGCTATCAGGACCAGCCATGTGTGTGCCACACCCTTTAACCCTTTCCTGCCTGACGCTGTGCCCATGGAGATCACAGCTGCTTCCCTGCCCCTGCTGATCATTGTACAGATAGTGCAGGTGCTGGTCCATGCCTACTGGGCTGGGCACGTGTTCCCAGTCCCACGGATGGCTGCACATAGGGAGAGACATGGATCCTGACGCCTCCCTGATCTAAGACTCCACAAACTCCCCAGAACTGCGGCTGTGATTGTTCAGATCTGGGAACTTCCCTGGGGCCCCCTTTCACTGCTCTTGGGGCGCTGCTGAACCTTGAAGCTTTTCACATAACGCACAGAGTGGGTGCAATCCTGGTTCTGTTAGAAATGTTGCCACTGACTTCAGTTGGGCCAGGATTTCACCCTGTTTGTTTCAGCGGCAGTGAGCCGGGAGGGCAAAAATGCTCAATCAATTCCCTGCCTGCCCTCCCCGTCCAGCACCACTCTCTTCCCCCATGAAAGTCTGTCTGAAAAGCATCGAGATAAATTATGTATACTTGTAAACAAGCTATCAATAGGCAAGCCAGACTAGATCGCGCCCATAGCTGTTTGTTTCAGCCAGCCAGCTCCCGTTTCCGTGCCTGGGTGCACGACGGAGGGGCTTGAGTCCCGTCTCCGTTACTCCCCCACCTGGTTCCAGGTTGCCCACAGCAGTGACTGTTGAGGCCAGTCTTTAAGAGGTGAGGCAGCCCAGCTCTGGGATACATCTGCAGGGTGGCAGCAATGCCATTCAGGGGCCGTGGAGGTCTTGGCCGTTCCATGCTGGAATTAATCAGGGACTCAGCAATACCTGGGGCTTCAAACAGCAAAATACCCAGGGGACTGGAGCAAAGTGACGGCTCCTGCTTCCTCAGACAAGATTAAAGGGGGATTTATTTAAACATTAAATCCTCGTAAGCTGTTCTACGTAATTCCCACCATCCTCGGGCCCTTCCTCTGGGGCAGCGGGGCATCTGGGTCGTTCTGACACATCAAACGAGACAGCCACAAGTAGGTGGAACAAGGAGTAAAAGGAACTGTTATCCTGAACCTTGTAAGAGCTGTCCCACTTCAACTGCACACACCATCCAAATGGCCAACTCCGGGCTCTGGTCCCTGTGGTTCCAGGGATAGGCTCTAGATTGCCAACACGGCCTTTGCTCTAATAGTGAGTCATCCTAAGGAAAGCAATGGGCTGCTCAGCTATGCAGGAGTTATGGCTGCAGCACTGGGGCGGCAAGGGGCTCATTTTGTTTTCAGCCGTGAAGCCTACTCGAGAGTGCACTGGTCTGGGACTCAGGACATCTGCTCCTGGTGTAGGTTTGGAGTCTGCTAAATTTTTTTACTTATTTCTGCTAGCCCCGCAGAGCCAATACAGCTACAGGGGACTGGAGTCTGTTCCTGCTTGTGCATCAACAGAACTGCGGACTAAATTCAAGTCCATGACACGCCCACTGAAGACAACTGGTTGCACAGCCTTTATTACTAATCATAATGCATGAGAAGGCAAGAATCCAGCTTCATTTTCCATTTGCAGGGCTGGCAGCTAAAGAAAAATACTTTTTTACTTGTTACACTGACCGTATTTGATCTAGAATCATAGACAGACAATAAACGAGGCCCCCCACAATGCCATTTTTACAGTCCCATCTTGTAGAACCCCTGATGACAATGCAGGATTGTGTGTATTGTATATTCTCCAGGGCTTTGTCCAGCCTAATTTAAAATGCCTCAGGCAATGTGTCTCCCACCACTTCCCTTGAGAGACTATTTCAAAAGCTAATGGAGCTCATTGCTGGGGAGTTTCCCCTGATGTTCAGCCTGTCCCTGTTTGCAAGTGCAGTGCCACTGGAGGACAGTTTAGTGCAGGATAGAGAGAAGCATCTGCTGAATATGTGTATTAAACACAAACAATGGAATTGTATAAATCCTGCCATCCTCTGCAGCTCCTAAATTCGATTGACAGAAGTCAAATCCCTAGGTTCATTCACAACATATTCTTCCCTCTCAACCACTCACTAAAAGAATTAAAAGAAACCCTAAGTCCCATGCAGTGTAGAAGCTCAAAGGACTAAAAAGCCAGCCATGTATTTGAATACCATGGGAAAATGGTTATAAATCCTCGTTCTCTGATGACACTACAATTCATTTTTATGCATTACAACCACTAATAATGGCTTAAGGGTTTCTCTTTCTCCAAACAGCAATGTCTCTGTATACAAAAAAGTTACTGCTATCCACGGCAATGCAAGCATAACTCAGGGATGCCAGAGAGCGGGGCCGGGGGTGTGTGTGCATGTGCGCACACAGGATGTGTGGAGCTAGAGAATTAGCAACGGCTCTTCTGACTGCATTCATCAGAGTGAAACGCGAATACATCAGAGGCGTCTTAGGCAAATAAATGGCAGAAAGCTTATCAGCATGACAATAAACAGCTCTATTTTATGGAGCAGCTTTCTTGTTAAACGTATCTCATAACCTGTCATAGAATTAATAATCTGGTTACAGAATGATAGAAAGGGATAAATTATCTTTTTTTTTTAAATGAACACTGTAAACAATTCCTCCTGTTAAAGGGAAGCTCTACCAAAACAGATGATCATTCTGTCCTAGCGTTCACCCCAAAGGACCCCGAACTGCATGCAGGGCATGGCACAGAAATGCAGCCACCTCTAGGAAGGAGGGAGGGCCACGACGGGGAATGGGAGGGGAAACTGTATCAAAGACACTGAGGCAAAGCCTACAAAATGCGTACAAAGCCTACTGGTGTCCGTATAGCACAGATAGGTTTCAAAGTCCCATCTCAAAGAGGCACTTGTAGTTAACTACACAGCACCGCAGAGAGCTGAGGGACGGTATCATTAGCTGTCTGCCTATCTATTTGTCTATCATCTTAGTAGTATCTAGGGGCTACTCACGAAAGAGGAAACTTCAGGCTTTGGGCAGGCTGAGAAGGTCCAAACAACAGAGGAGCTATATAGCATGGTATCTGTCCATCTGTCCAGCCAGGTACTTATGCGTCCCGCATTATCACTGTGACTGAGCCCCTCCCATAACTTAGCAGAATGGGGATACTTCATCCAAGAGCAGAATGAATAACAACTAAGGATGTAGGTTTCAGAGTAGCAGGCGTGTTAGTCTGTAATCGCAAAAAGAAAAGGAGTACTTGTGGCACCTTAGAGACTAACAAATTTCAAAGTAAAACTATTTCCCCATGGTATTTCTCCCTCCCACCCCACCCCCCACTGTTCCTCTGATATTCTTGTTAACTGCTGGAATTAGCCTACCTTGCTTGTCACCATGAAAGGTTTTCCTCCTTTCCCCCCCTGCTGCTGGTGATGGCTTATCTTAAGTGATCACTCTCCTTACAGTAAAAAGAAAAGGAGTACCCGTGGCACCTTAGAGACTAACAAATTTATTAGAGCATAAGCTTTCGTGAGCTACAGCTCACTTCATCGGATGCATTGGATGAGCTGTAGCTCACGAAAGCTTATGCTCTAATAAATTTGTTAGTCTCTAAGGTGCCACAAGTACTCCTTTTCTTTTTGCGAATACAGACTAACACGGCTGCTACTCTGAAACCTCTCCTTACAGTGTGTATGATAAACCCATTGTTTCATGTTCTCTGTGTGTGTGTATATAAATCTCTCCTCTGTTTTTTCCACCAAATGCATCCGATGAAGTGAGCTGTAGCTCACGAAAGCTTATGCTCTAATAAATTTGTTAGTCTCTAAGGTGCCACAAGTACTCCTTTTCTTTTTACTAAGGATGTATTGTCAGAGACTGGAGTTAGCAGCAGGCAGTGGGAAAGAGGGGGCTAGTTGGTCATGGACATATCTGGATGTGATAGGTGCCCAGAGAGGTCACAATCCAGCTGTCAGCCACATCTGCTTGAAAGTGATGAAGCATATTCGGTGCTTCCTTGCTTTTCCTATTCAGCAAGAAATACAAATCCGATCAGCAGCTTGTGATTTCACTGTCAGACTCATATCGGGATGTCAGCTTGTAGGAAGTGTTTAATGCTTCCCTTTGGCCAGTGCAATTGATAACAGCCACAGGACCCTAGGTCTGCGCTGGAGTTTCTGCATACTTCACTCCAAAATGTTCGTGAGGCTTGGCAGAAATCCAGTTTCCAGCTCAGGCATCAAACATGGCAGGCGCTGTTAGTTTTGGATCAATGTAACTGAACAATCTTGACCTCTGCCTTACAGGCAGGAACCTTTACTGGCCATGTGACCACAGCAATTGCATTTATCACCTGACCCGAGTGGTATATCAGTGACAGCAGGGCATCTCCCACAGCCCCGGCTGCTTTCTCTCTCAGCAGTTGTCCCAGTCTCAAGCAGGTCCCATTCATGCCAAATGGGCTCCTGCCTCGGGGGGGCAATCTTTTCAATCTTTTTTAATTTTGAACCAAGTATCTATTGTTTTCACCACTCACTTCTTCCAACATTCTCTCCTGCTCCAACGGAGCTTACTAAAGTTGATAAGAAATATCAAAAAGATCAGGTATTGTCCGGTGAAAAAGGCAACTCGCCTTCCATTTTTTATCCCTCACATGCCCCTCCGCAGAGCAAACCAACCAGACTACCCCCCATTTGCCCACCAAACACTTAATGGCCAAACCCCACCTAGGGAACAATGATATGTAGCATTTTATATGGTGCTTGACATCCATAGGAGCTTTAGCAAAGTTACGTGGTTACGTACTGAGAGATCCAATTCTCATTGACGATAAGACCCCTTTCATCACTCTGGCAGCGTTAAGGGGCTTAACATGAGTGTAACTGTAGCTTACATCTATTTCAAGGTCCTTTCACCCTGGTAGAGGGACTTCAGTGTGAATGAGAATCAGGCCCATTATTTATAGATTGGGAAACTGAGGCAGATGAAGGGCCCTAGCCAAGATCACACAGTAAGTCGGTGGTAGAGCTGGGAATATAAGCAAGGACTCTCTGTTTGCAATATTGTGACTAATTCACTGCCTCCATTCATATATCAGACCTATGCAAAAACATATGCATGCCTATGCATAGAAATCAGACCAGCACAACCCTCCATGTGCATCTTCACATACCAGCCATTTGCAAAACCTCATACTGTTCAATGGGCCATTAACTCACTTAAGAAGCATCCTTAAATATTAATGAAATTAAATACAAGCCCAACTTTTTCACTGCATCTCCCTCAGGCAATAAAGTATTTGCAAAGTGTTTCAGCAAGACACTGGAATCTCATTCTTATAAGTGGTCCCAATTTTCCAGCATTCTGAATGCAGGCCAATTCCTTCCCTCACTTACACCGTGCAATCCTAGGGCAAAGTCAAAATAAGTGCAATGGGGTAAGCAGGCAAAGGCAGGATTTGTCCCACTGGAACCATCATCCTTTTCACGGTTATTTTCTATTATTATCTTCTAGCGTCTCAGAAGTGTGACTCTTGGAGGACACTGACTTATCAATGGACAGCATTGTGCCTAATGAAAGTGCAGAAGATAATCACGTGCAACCCCTGATTTCTTGGGGCTTTTCAGAGATCATTCAACAGTCACTTTCTCATATGCAGAATCAGATGGCACCTTCCAAAACCGCCCAGAAGTTGTCATTAACTAGCTGAACAGAAGGATCACCAGAATCTCATGCAAAATATGTGTGTTCATGAAAACACTTGTAACTGCGTAAAAAGGCTTCTGAGAGTTACTGCAGGTTAGGTGCTGTTTCCATTCTTGCTATCTACTCATTTTCATTCTGAACCATAGTTTACTATTGATATAATTGCTGCTGCCATATCACATAATATTTCTGTTCCCCAGAGCATCTTCAGCCTTGGCACGTAACCCCTTCCTGAATATGCCACATGTATCTTTACCCATTGCAGATGCAATCAAGCACTTTTGATGCTTTAATATCACAATGTTTAAATCCACACTGAATGCTTTTGCCTCTCAGCTTCCCATTTATGTAGCTATCTATTCTGAGTCTCGCAAACAAAAGTTTTCATGCTCCCAGAGAGGCGTAAAGATCCCAATGTCTCTGCAACTAAACCTTCTTTCTGTGACAGTTTCCTTCTCCCCTGCTGCTGCTTGGAACAAATTCTACCGCAAAAGTATTATCTAGGTAGGGAGCATCCAGCCAGTCCTTCCTTCAGCAAATAGAAAGTTTTCCCTGTTTACAGAAAGGTCTGTTCTGGCATCCAGTCTTGGTGCAACACCCCTTCCTGATAACTGGAGTTAGGTGCAAGTATCTAAAACAGATAGGATCAGAGAGAGAATTCAGTGTGTCTCCTGACAATCTCTGGTTCTGCATTTCATGCACAGCGGGGAGCAGGCACTTTTCCTCTCTGTATACTTTACCAAGCTCCTATGGAATTTACTCATTGATTTTTCAGGGGAAACTGCTGTCTGTCATTTGAATATGCCAGCAATGAAAATTCCTGCGAGCTACACCACCTGCTCCATGAAGAAAGAGTTTTGAACTAGCCCTGGGCAATCTTCAGTGACTTATCTGCTTATTATCCTAATGACAGGAAGCCACATCCATTACAAATTGGCCAGTCCTTCACCTAGGCACTTCAACAGCAGTAGGGTCTGCCCCAGAATAAAGGCCTCACAAACCTTCTGCCCTTTAGTGGATTGATTTGAAAAATACTCTTCCGGCTCCACCTTTTCTTTTCAAAAATGAAACGATCCTTTGCAGAGATTAAAATGAATTTAATATTTCACAGTCTGGTATTTACATCGCATCTGAGGCAGGGATTACATACCCCGCTACAAAAACGTTCCAATAACAGCTCCAGCAGGTTGTACAGTTGTAGCATAGACACCAGGCTGCTGCAAAACAGAACAGAGCCAGGCTGCATTTGAAATATGCTGCTGTTTTCTCTTTGCCTGGAACTTCCCACACCACTCCCTCCTGTTATTCCTGGAATCCATGTAATCTCCGCACCAGGCTTTTGCGTCAGTCATATGTCCCCTTTGGGTTACACTTTGCACTGTAGGCAACCAATGACCATACAAGTATTTTCACTTCCAAGGCTTAAATCCATGGGCCTTCCTGAGTCAAGAGAACCATAATGGTACCAACATCTAGGGGTGTAACACAGCAAGGGTTGGATCTGAAAGACTTTTTAGGGAAGAGTAGCAAGGTTTCCATTGAGGAGTCATCTGTTATTTTCACTACTACTGTCCTGTGCATTCAGTATGGATTAAGTTGGCTCTAACTATTCCCTTCCCCAGCAAACCAATGTGTACAACAGGCTTCTGTGACTATCAGAGCTGGAACTCCCAAAGGAGCAAAAGGGGGGTTTAAGTACCACTGCAATTCTCCTTTGGGAGCCCAAAGCCCAGTCCTACTCCACTGACTTCAATGGCAATTTTCCCACCGACGTCTGGGTGGGAAGGGAGATTAGTCTCACAGACCAAAGAGTTTTTCCTTGTGATGTTTGCAGCTGGGAGAAAGGGGTTAGATAGGGCTCTCACTAATATATTGTAGCAAATTTGGAACAATAGTTTGCCCTGGGAAGGGATTTGAGCTCATTGCAGGGGTTTTTCTCTCTTTTGAATTAATGGAGCTAAGCCATTTCAATCTCTCTCTGGATAACAATGGAAACTGCACCAGGCACAACAGACCAAAGAGAGAGAAATTTGCCCCCCCCTGCATTCCTCTGAAATGCTATTGCAAACATGAGCAATAATTTGGCTCCATTGACTTGGATCACAGAGCTCAGATTTGGAACTAACAGCCTGACCAGTGCAATTAATGAGCAAGGAAAAACCAGCCTCGCTTTGCTCAGCGAGTCTATTGTCTCATGTCAGGTGTCTTCAGCAAAGCATCAGATATTTCAGTCTGCACTGTCATTTCTGTTATACAGTAGGCCAGATTCTGATCTCAATCCCCTTGTGACAAAGACAGAGCATCTCCATTGACTTCAGTGGAGTTACTCAAGTTTTATACCAATGGAAGATAGATCGGAATCTGACCCCTGTCTGCAGGAACTCTTCCTGGAAACCAGTCTTCATTAAAAAAACAACGAAACAAAGATGGGGAAGACTTAGACATTGATTTCTAAAACCCTGACAATGATACCTATTCAAGACCTTGGTGGAAAATATGATTCTCCTGGCAATTATTTTATCCTATCTGACTATGCGGCAGGAAAGGAAGGAAGCCATTTTTTCTCTTTGTAATTGTCAACAGATTCTACGTGACTCAAGAATTTCTTGGCATGTGCATCCCTGATGCAGAGGGAAAACATGGAGTGAAAGGGAGTCTTGCAACTGCATTCAGAACCCATTACTATCGCCTCAATAGCAATCGCTGCTTCAATACCTCAGAGGTGGCATTAAACCAGGAACTGGCACGGCTTTTCACTTCCAGAAGGGAGGTTTCCCGGTATTCCAGGCCAGAGGTGTGCATCCATCCCCTTCTCTGTAATCCTCAGTGCCGCTCGAAGAAGGAGTGAGCACGAACCCACTGTCAGATGCAGTGTAGTCAGAACAATAAAGTGCTCAGAGGGACAGCCATCCTATCCCAACACTGCTGCATTGCTGCCACCGCCGGAAAGTCCTGTTCATGGCTCCGCAGAACGCGACAGGACCTTCCCGCGGCTGAATGAACATGATATTGTACCATTTCGCAATGCTGGCCGTCGCAACGCAGACGCCTGTCAGAGAAACCTCAGGAAAGAGTTCCACAGCAACTATCGGGTGACCTGTGAACAAAGGAGAAGAACACGTCACACCAAAGCCTGGCAACCTATTGACTGGCAAGGCAGGACTGGATTTGGGTTTTCTCCTAAAACTGAAGCAAATTCGTATTGTTTTCCAGACCTACTTTTAATTGCTTCCTGCATTCCCTAGTGTAGAACACTGAGAAGGGATTTGGAAGAAGGCAAGATTTTGTTTCCTTGTGTTCCCCTGCCTGTCTGTATCTGCCTGAGGTCTCTGATATGTAGATGTAAGCTCTTTGCAGCTTATTGTTCTGGGTTTGTATGGAACCTAGCATAAGGTGGTCCCAGTCCTTGATTCACTGCACTATCGATAATAATAATAAAGTCTCAGGGCCATGGTGTTGGGAGAAGGAGGCAAAACTTAAAACCTAAACTGCGAAGGGCTGGGGTCATTGCTTGTGGTAAAAACAGCAGCAGGAGATTTTCCAAGGGCGGTTTCCCTCATATTTTCCACAGGACCTGATTCTCCATTGTAGCCACTGACCCCCGGGCAGAAGGGTGTCAAACACCATCATTCTGATTTGGAAGCACCACACGCTGGTGCCAGTGACTACACAGTGTTGGGCCAGGCCCAGGCTGTCTTCATTTGAAGGGTGCAAGGTCTGATCACAGTGGGAGGTGTGAGGGGCTCCTGCCTTCAGCCCTGTAGTCCTCCTGGAGCTGGTAGGACCATGTGGATGTAACTCAGGGAACCATTCGACCCAGGTGTCGTATCTGAATCTCCCCGAGTTCACACTAGCAGGGTTTCAGTCCCCCTCTGCGCTCACTTTGCAAAGATTTCATTGACAACACAAGGTGCAGGGGAATGGGTCGCTCCTGATTTACGTTGGTGTGCACTAGCGGTACCTCCACTAAAGATGACACTTACACTGGTGTAAAGACAGTTTAAGAGCAGAATCAGGCCCACTGAACTGAAATGGCAGCTCCTAAAGGTCACTCTGTAGCAGGAGTGCTGTCTAGTGGTCATAGCAGGGACTGGGGCTCAAGATTCCTGAGCTCTCTTTCCAACTCTAACTCACTGCATGGCCTCAGGAGAGTCACTTTTCCTCCGCGTGCCTCAGTTCCCCAGCTGTGACCAAGGGGTAACAACCCGACTCCATAGGAATGGCATGCGGCCTATTCAGTTCCTGTCGGTGGCAACGGAATAAAAATCTAAATGCAACTCTTGCACCATGCAATCTGGAAAAGAAGACAGGCTGCAGGGACATGGGAGGGAGGGAGTGCATGTCAGCATGTCTGTATATTTCAGAGAGACAAAAAAAAAATTTAAAAATGGTCTCCCAGCCTTTTAAATGTTAGGTTATACTAGCGACCATGGATAGTTTTACAGCCTTCAGATGTTCATATTCTATTTACCATCACAATGTCCTTTCTTACTGATTTCATAGCAGGGCTAAAGCTTTCTCTCCAGGCACCCATGAGAGGTGTAGTTGCATTTGAAATATTGCTATTTAAATTCCATTCCTGGCCACTTGTGCAGGCACATTCAGCAGGAACAATTCAGCAAATCTGTGCACAATGGCAGGAAGATCAAACTGTAAGCATTCAAAAAACCCTAAACAAAACAGGATAATTTGTGCCCAGCACAGACCCACAGTTAAGGGGACAAAATGTGCTTATTACTCAACTAGCCAGCTGCTAATACAGCACCAGTTAAACCCAAGCATTCAAAGAGGACTGGATAGAAGACAAAGGAGCAGGGGAGCTGGTGTAAACGACGCAGAGAGAGGAAGGAAGAGGGAATGAGTCTACCAGTAGAACTGTTCAGACATTTTTCAACAAAACAGTATTTGATTAAAACAGCCCTTTTTGTCTACATCAAAATGTTTCTAAAAATGTGTTTAGGAGGAGAAGGAAAAGAAAGGAAAGGAAAGGAAAGGAAAGGAAAGGAAAGGAAAGGAAAGGAAAGGAGGAGACTAAGAATGGGAGGTCAGGCTCAGAGGGAGTAGGAGCCTCCTAGCCTGTGGTAGGCCAAGCAGTTCTAAAGCCTGTATATAGTTGAAAACTGGTAGTGGGAAACTGATCACAAATAAAGAACACAGGTGTTGCACCAGACCGATGTGTTCCTGATTCACAGAGGGGAGGTGCCAAGGGACCGAATTCGGAGGGGAGCAGCGTGGGTACCCCATTACAGGGTGGCAACGTATTTTCAGTGTAGTCAACACCAGCAATTTTTTTCATGAGTCTGATGATATTTAATGTTTTCCTTAATGCCCCAGGTCCTGGAGTCATGTGATTATGAGAAAATCTTAGCTTTCATTTATTTAAAAAAGAAAAGTAAGTTTCTAGCTTTCCTGGTTGCAGAGAAAAGCTTGAAAATGTGTCCCTATAAATATTCAGAAACCAGATGGCAAATAAAAATAACCCAGCATTTACTATTTTTTCATTCTGACGATTTTTAAATCAATGCCATGATTTTTTCATGAGCTTTGACCACTCGGTGTTAATGATACTGTATTTTGCAGGGGTCAATTGTAGAGTTTTAACAGGCAAATCTCCTCCCTGCTGAAAAATAATTTGTGACAAAGTTCTTCAGAGGAATGAGTTCTCCCTCTTCGCACTTGGGATGAACTGTGACAACATCACACTCTCCTCTCATTTATCTGTAGTTTGAAATTATTTCCCAAATGGGTTCCCTGAAGAATACTTGCTCTGGAGATTGTTTGCTAATGGAAATGGTCAAACTGCTGAGAGCAAGCAATCCAACACATCCAGCTGATTTTCCTGCTCGTGAACAGTGACTGAACAGACTTGAATAGATGCAAACGTATTCAATAGTTGCAATTATTTAACAGGATGTTTGATGCATATTTCCCCCTGCGGATTGTTTATGCACACTCTGCTTTGGGTGCTGCTTCCAGTCTCAACGCATTGTAATTTGCTATTCATGTGGAGTGGCCGCGGTGTGCCCAGAACTTTCGGAAGACCAGGCCTCTTTAAGCGGTCTCAAGTTGAGCACCAAAAAACACTGGGTGCTTTGGAAAATGTCAGACTCCATCTTCAGGTTGCAACTAGTCCAGAGGGAAGGGCAGATGAAAGCAAAGTGCATCTTCGGAGGAGTACCATAAACGGCTTTGTCCCCGGCAGAGCATCAACACTACTGCTGGGGGAGACACCTGAACTACAGCAGCTCTAGCACCCTTCACAACTGAATTGTCCCTTACAAGAACTTGGAGTCATCATGCTGATGTCAAATTAAGATAGCGATTGAGGGGATAGGGGAGGGGAATTATAAAAGCAATATAAACGGGGGGGGGGGGGGGGGGAGAAATGAGAATGGTCTGGAAATACAGCCGCAATTGCTCATCAGTATTTGATGCCTGTGCCAGGGGAGACAGCTCTGACACTCATAAAAACAGTTTAGCACGAACACGCAATTTGTGGAGGAAAATAATAATAATAAATAAATTCCTGCATCACTTTTTTGAAGTGATTTTACAGCAGGGGGTGCAGGGTGAGCAAAGCTAAAGCATAAAGAATAATTATACTCAACTGTATGAACAATGATTACAAAATTATGCAACTGATTAACCATGACATACATGTAATTACTAATGAGTTTGATAAAATTTTAATTATACCTTGTTCTCCGGGGCATTCAGCAAGCCATGAAAATAATAATCATGTAGCTCTCTGTCACAGATGATTGCTCCAGCCAGGGGAGCACTGACATCCAAGAAATTCCTTGCCTGAATCACACTGCTCTGGCAGAAGGCAGGCAATGAGGAATCTGCTGCTCCAGAGAACAGCTTGGGGAGTCTAGCACCTCACTGCAATGCCAGGACAGATTGCAAACCAGTCCTTTGTTTGGACTAGGACTAGCCTAGGAGTCACTCTGATATCTTCCCCAGGAAAATCCCTCCACTGCTTCTACCTGGTGGCATCAGGTAATCACCTAACAAAACCCACCAAAGAAGTTAAACTCAGAACAAAACCCAGGGCACTAAAATGATGTTCGCCACCATCACGTTGTTCACTCTGCTTGTGTGTCACAGCCCTGGCCACACCCTGTGTCCGGCGGGTCTATTTAGATGGTAAGCTCTCACGCCAGGCACTGTCAGCTATGCTGGGTTGGCGTGTGGCACAACAGGGCCGCATTCTTGGTTGGTGCTCAGGCATTACATAATCAGCATGAAAGACAGAGAAATGTAAAAACTCTGGGCAAGGCGCCTCACTTCTCTTCCTGCACCTGAGTGCTATGGAGGGACATTCCTGGGCTGTGAAAAGAAGGGACTAAATGCACTGACGTGAGGGAAGAGTGGAAGCTCCTCACACCAGCTCAGCCAAAGCCCTTCAGTTCTGCTCTGTAAATCCTGCCAGCTCCTCCCATCCTGAGCCCCTGCCCAGCTCTGCCAATGCCCTGTGCTCCAGATGGCTCACTCCATTTTCTGTGGCAAACGTATGGCTACAAACAGCACTGCACACATACCTTGGTCGTCTTGACTTTGTTGCCAGTACTGCAGCTCCATCCAGACAAGTCTGGCAGCACCTTACACTCCTCCCTTTCTAGACACGGCTCCATCTGACACCACCACTTCTGGAGGACTATGGAGGCTGAAAGGAGAGAGGGCCATTGAGGAACAGAGCAGATACGGGCAGTGTGCATACAGTTGGGCTGGATGAGGGCAGAGATGGAGACAGGGTGGGGAGTTAGTATTTGCTATTAGAGATGGCCGGCATTTCATCAGAAAGGAGCTGGTTTATGGAACGGATAATGGCTTTTTGCATACGATGAAAAGTTTTCAAATTGTTTGTCAATACTGAATCAAAAACTGGAGGATTTGTTTTTCTTCCTCCTCCCACTCCCTGTCCCCACCTTCTCCAGTGGCGAAAAAGGGGAGAGAAGGGAGAAAAATGAAACCAAAAAAAGGAAAGCTGATACTACTTCTTTCAATTCAAGTAAAACTGAAACAAATTTTTTCATTTTGCTTTGATGAAAAATCAAAAATTTCTGTGAAAATTTTAAAAAAACATTTTTAATATTTTCTGTACCATTTTCTGGCATCCCTATTTATTTATATGCCATCTAAATCAAACCACTTTATGAAATTAGGTCAATTTCACCAGACTTTTGTTTAGAAATGGAAAAAAGTTCCAACAATGTCCCATTTTGACATTTTCTGAACAAAACAGTTCCACTTTTTATTTTGAAATGACTTTTTGTTTTGATTTTTTTTAAATGTATTATATATGATAATGTTTGCATAATTACATACTATAATCTATTATTTTGTATGATATAATATATAATTATACAAACTCTGTGTATATAAATATAAAATACTATCATGGGGCATGACTTCCCCATAGCACACCCTAGTGGCCAAGCGTGGCACCACCAGCACTTTCTGCCTCAGTTTCCTTCCCCAAGGTGGGTCTCTTTGGCTCTCCATACACTGGTCTGTGCTGGAGATGTGGCTTAGTCCCCTGCCAACTCACAAACAAATGTAACCCCTTCTAGCGCAGCAAATCTCCAAACTAAAAAGTCCCAACAAACAAAAAGATTCTTCTGCTCTTCAACCTTCCCTCTAGGCCCTGTTCCCAGCTCCTTTCTGGATCTGGGATAGAGCACTCGCCCCCAGGCTGGTTCTCCTTATGGTTCCACACCAGACTGATCTCTCTCAGTCCTTTTTTAAGGCCCACCTGTCCATTAAGTTTGGCTCACACCCTCAGCTGGGATGCAGCGAATTAATGATGGCACAGCTGTGGCTGGCCCAGGCTTGCCTTACACAGGCCAGTCACCCTGTGATGAATATATTATAATGCAATGCAAAACATTTGGAGAGTCTAAATTGAGATGAAACATTTAGAACGAAGCAAAATGGACACAAAGTTTGGAATTTACCCTTGTGGGGAATTTGGGGGTTTTCACTGCCATTGGAATGAAGCCCGATTTTGGAATCTCAAAATGTTTCACAAAATGGCATGTTCCCCTCCTCTGCACAGCTCTAGTCCCACGTGCTCCCAGCTAAAGTGCCAGGGCGTGAGACTCTGTCATCGCTGTATGCTGGGGTGTTCTGGCAACCGCAACCACATCGGGGGGAGCGTCACGTGGCCGTTTCTCTCCTGATGTGGTCTAGTCCAGGGCTATGCCACAGAGCCCCTCCTGAGGCACCATGAGAGCAGGGAAAAGCAACTGAACGGAGGCAGGGACCCCAGGTGCATTTTACTTGCACGGGAATTATTAGGAACAGAGCAGCTATCGTCAACTGTCCCAGCCCACAGCAAGCTGGCATCACCGAAGGACAGAAGGCATGCAAAACCCATCACCATAGCAACCTAAAGTTCAGCAACAATGTGGTCTAAGTTGAGGAATATTCATAATTTGAACCCCTCAGAGGCCAGAGAGGAGGCGCCCAATGAAACGTGCCTGAATCACATTAACCGGGAGGTCATCAGGAATCAGGGACTCGACAGGAAACACCGGGCTGACGGGAGGCATACGGAGAGGCATTTAACCGTGCTGAGCCACTGCTAGGTCTTTTCCAGTTTGCTTTTGAAGATGAAAGGCTTGTTAATGGTGGCAAACAAAGAGCAATCTTGGCCCTCCTTGCAAATCTAATGGCACCAGGGAGAGTGTCCTGCCTCGCTGCTCTTCCACCAAGACCCCTCAGCGTCTTTCATCCCCATAGCTCACCCCTTTTATGTTCATTCTGTCCCCGGCAGCCTGGCTGTTCCTAGTCACTGTCCACTGGACACATTTTAATGACAAGCAAAAGATGACTCACTTCCTTTTTAATCTGCTTGTCTTTCTTCTGGTGCAGTGGGGGGTTCCCAGCACCAGGTGTGTGTGTTGGGGGGGTCCCCTCACATTCTGTCCTTCTATTCTTGCCCCAGGTAAGCTGTGCCGAAGTGAGAGCTTGGAGAGAAAAGCACTTGGGAGGCCTAGAGGCAGGCCCTGGGGAACTGCGTAAAGTTGCATTAGCTGCTGTGATGTCAGCCGCTGGCAACAGAGTGCGATGGGAGGGGCTGGTGGTGGATTGGATAAGTCACACTCAGAAGGCTGTGAGAGTTTAGGCACCTGAGACCGTCTTGCAGGTGAGCCGAGCAGGGACTTGCATCCATCTCCATGACGTGAGAGCAAACAGGCTGGCGCTGAGTGCAAATGGAGCCAGAGCCCTGGCCAAGGTGATCCATCGTGGTTAGTGGTGTCGGGTACCGAGAGTGCCTGACCTGTGAAATCAGGCCCCTTTATGGAGTCTCAGTTTGGGCTCCCCAAATGGGCTCCTAAATCACTCGTCACTTTGGAGAATCTCGGTCCCACTTCCCTAGGCTAGTTCTGAAACAGCTTTGCTCAGAGCTCTGCTTTGCCCAGCGAGTTCAGTGTCTCAATACAAGGACTGTTCCTAATTGGCCCTGTCTGTTTATCTCCCTTGTGAGGAGCCAGCCTGGTGCATGGCTTTAAAAACAGTCGTGAACATGGAACAGTGTCTGGAAACAGCTTTCAAACACGTCCCTCCCTGTAGTGCTGGCAGGGCCTTCGCAGTCACTGTGACACAGGACAAATAGGTCCCTAGTGCTCTTATCAGGCTGGGCAAACACCTCCAAAGCAGGGATGGGGAGGCAGGGCTAGGTTCTGTTTCCAGCCATACCACTGAGACCTCATGCAAAGAATTCCTCTGCCCCTCAGCTCCCTGTTCTAATAGAGGGCGATGATGACACTCACCTCCTCCTAGCTGGAGGCATTGTGAATGAAAGCGAGAGCATTTGGGACAGATGGCACTAGACCAGTGCTAACTAGTTCTGTCTAGACTGCTGCACTTTGGGGAGGTTCGGGGTTATTTTAATTGTATTTTTAGGCAACCTCAGGAGTACCTAGAGTGTATGTATGGAGGGGTGCCCGGCTCAGTGTTTGTAGAAGTTCTAATTAAATAAATCAGGGATAACTACATTCTCCTGCTCATGTGGCAGAAGACTGGCACACCCAGGGGCACGAAAGCCGTTTCTGACACTTCTGCTTAACAGGCACTTGGCAGAGACTGATCACGGTGGGAGAACCTGCCAGTTTGGATTGGGAATATTTTTTTAAAAACATTCAGTGTTACAGTCGTAAGAAAAAATCTCCACTGCTGGCAAAACGGGGGCGAATAACCCCATCCTCAGAGGCTAGAAGGGTCGTTTCCTCTTCTGGCTCATCTTTCTCAGCAAGCAATTACTGCAGGGGGGGAAGTAATTTCATTACAAAGAGCTTCCTTTCCTGCGAAACCAGTATCATTTCTCTGCCAGCCAAGGCCTGGCATGTGTCTGTGGGGAGGGGGGTGCTGCTCAGGCAGGAAATCCTACCTTTCACCACAGCAGAACATTTGGTCGGAAGCCCCACATATTTCACAAATCTGCAGAGAGCAGGAATTTCTGCTGATGTCGCCTGAGGGAGATGGCTGCCCAGCTCTGCACACCTTTCACTTCCTCTTCCCCTCAGGCTGCACTTTGCACTGCACAGCCCTGCTGTTGGCTGAGTTCCCGGGTATGTCCACACTGCAGCTGGGAGTGAGCCGTCAAGCCGGGCAGACAAACTCGCACTAACTCGGCTCGGACTAGCCTGCTAATACGAATGGTGTGGTCATTGTGCACCAGTAGAGGCTTGTGCTAGCTACCAGAGCTCTGACTGGCCCAACCCCATGTCCGAACTCAGCTGGCTAGCCCACACCTCTGCCAGTGCTGCAATGTCTAGCACACTGGCACCAGCCAACCTAGCACGGGTCTGTTTATCCCAGCTGGGAGGTCGTTCCCAGCTGCAACCTCCATATACCCCAAGGGACCCGGTTTGACCTGTTTGCTCTGTCTGCTTCTGCAGAATCCCTAGTTTCTCCTGCTAGGGCTGGGTAAAAGCTACTCATCCACTGAGCCTCTCCTTCATAACTACAGCAGGGAAACCATTTTGGTCACTAGCCTATTTCAGGCTATACTAGCCTCAGTAAAGTGACATTCACTACTCAACTTTGTTCCTCCTGTGTATCTGATGCCTCCTTGTGACTAATTACTGGGGACCACTCTGCATGGAAAAGGCAGCACAGAAAAGCTGCTCGGGACAAAAAGAACCTGCCTAGAGACATGAAGCTTGTCCCTATTGGCATTGTTCACAGACACATTTACCCCACATCTGCTGCCCCGCAAATCAATAATGCACTGGGAAAGGCTCCTGCCACTTCTGATGGATCCAGTGGGACACCATGTGATACCATTCAATAAAATATAAATGGGCTGGGTTTTGTCTTGGTGCTTTTTGTAGATGATTATGTGGCATGACTCTAGTCACATGTCTCACAGTCCACAGCACGAAGTCACGGCAACAAGTGAGATCCTGGAGGGCATCGTTACAGTCTAGTTCCTTCTGGGGCAGTGCAGCCTGCCCCAGATCTGCACAATCAAAGCCAGTACCATGTACAGTGCTGGGGCCCCAGCCACATGTTAAGATGCATGCACGAAAGAGCCCATCACAGCTTTTCAGCTGCAGGGTTAAAAGCACACTCAGTTCCTTTGTTGTGCTGTAACAGAGCAGGGTTGGCTCAGCTCAGCCCCAAGGAAAGGGATTTCCCGAGCACTCTCATTCGGGGACTCCATTATCTTTCTGGGATCCATCACTTCCAAGAACAAAGGTGAAGAATGGCAGGGACTCAGGTCTAACTGCCTGGGCTGGACGCATTTAGAACCTTTCTAGTCCCTACTCAGCTTTGTCACCTCTATAGTGCTGAGACCGTCTTCTTCCCAGCCCCATTTCTGAGTGCTCAGCACCCACAATTGCAGCCAGATTTTCAAGAGAGACCAGCCCCCAGTGTGGACACAACGTGCTGAGCTCATTTGAAAGTCTGGCTCCATGGCACTTCAGACACATCTCCTGGCATTCAATCCCTCCCATAGGGCCTGGGGCCACACCGCCCACATCAGCACAGGACACTGACTAGAGGGGAAAACGCCTCAGAGACAGGGCACCTGTAACAAGGGGAGACAATGGGGCTGGTTAGAGCTGCTGCCACCCACCCCCATGTGCAATTGCCTTCAGAGTCCATTGTTCTATCTCCTTTGCTGTGTGCCCTACTTCTAAGTCAGCCTGGGCTGGCTCTGCAGCATGAAGGCAAAGCAGGACTCCCCATGGGGACACCTGAGTGCTGTATGATACAGAAGAGGATGCTCTGCTGAGGAGCAAGTGCAGAGCTCTGCTATTATCTGCACCAGGCACAAAGCAAAACAGAAAGGAATCCAGGGCAGCGACAGTCCTCATCTTCCTGGCTGCACACCAGCGCCCTCCCTGCCCCCAACAGCACACACAGGCCATTTCTAGGTCCTTCTGTGGTGCAATGGTTGGGTAATGAGCCCACCATGGGTCATTGGCCCACACAGAACCGGGGACTTTCTGCACCCAGGGGATGAGGCCCAGCCCACTAAAGTCAAAGGGCGTTTTCCCATTGATCTCACTGGGCTTTGCACCAAGCACCCAAAGCACACGCTCCTGCCACTTGAGCAAAGGAAGCGACTCCTAGCTGTAAGCTGTCACTGGCCCTTGGTTAGCGCTGGCGCCCACCACCACACTGCCAGAGCATCTGTACCTGGACCAGTTATGTGCGGGAGCCAGCACCAGGCACACCAGCCCGCGCGCTGCATTTGAAAACGTGCTTTTCTCCTTTCTGGGGTGGGACTTGGAGTGGAAATGCTGCAGCGCAGCAAGAGAAGGAGGAAGGAAGGAGGAAGATCTGTCCTGGTTGGACCCCTGGCCCCCCGTTGCAGACCCCAGAGGGTGGCCTGGGCACTCTGCTAGGCACGCACACAGGCTTCACGCGCCGTGTACTCACCATCCACGCAGGAGGGAGCCGCGCGAGTCGTCCCCGCCACCTGCCCTGGGAAGCAGGAGCATTTCACCGTCTGGGAGCGTTCTTCAATCTTGTTCTTATTGCAGCATCTGTGGGCAGCGATGACTTCGCACGTGCCAGGCTCTATGTGCACTGTGGGGAGGCAAACAACCACACCTGACCCGGAGCTGCGTGGCCGGAGCCCAGTCCCAGACTCTAGCTTAACAGTTACCCCAAGCAGGCTCCAGCGAATTCCTTACACCAGCGGAACAATGAGAAAGGCCTCTCCACTAGAAACAGACTGAGAAACCCCAGGAGTTGCACCAACATCAGACAGACCAGACAGGAGCCAGGCTTGGGGGATCCTTCCTTATGGGCATGGCCAAAACCCTCTGCCATCTTGCCCTCAGTCCACTGCGTAACAGAGCAACATTCCTCCTCATCGCAGAGCGCATGGCATGAAGACATGCAAGGAACTGGCATGAGCTCCAGATGTCTCAGCCAGAGGAGGGGATCCCGTTAGCTCAACAGGGCAGCCTGGCACTCTGAAAGTCAGGTTCTTACGCCCCGTCCATCGGCTGAGTGCTGACAGTTTGGGACTGTCAGCTAGAACAGCAGGACCCCGTTATGTTCCGCCATCATGTTCTCACACTCACCAGGGTTTGCGCTTTGGCTCCAGTAAGCTGCTGGGGGACACTGGCGCTCACAGTGCCAATCCAGCCGCTGGCTCTCAGACTGCACCAGTGCATTGAGTCCACAACATTGTCCCAACAGCAGTGAGCAGGTGCAGTGGGAAGCTCAGGGAAAGACAGAACGTAGGGTAGCCTGCCCCTCTGCTAGCCCACTCCAGCGGCTGGTCAGTAAGAACCAGCAGCACACAGGCTAATGGGAGTTTCACCATCTCCCCAGCAGGAGAGCCCCACTCCATGGCTGCAAGTGATCAATGCAACGTTTCCAAGGCCGGGTGCCTGCTGGAAGATTGGACATCTAGCCAGGTGCTGCTGCTGAAGGAGTCTAAACCAGGCCTCAAGGCTGCTAAGCACACCCGTATGGCTGTGTCCAATGGCTCCCCGGCCCATCTCTAAGTAGGAAGAGTGCTGGCCCTGGCTTGGGCTCATCATACTGCTTGAGTTCTATTTACTCCTAATCACCGCCCTGCTGAGCAGAATTAATAGCCTCTCCCCATGGCAGAGGGAAGGGCTTTACTGAAATCAGCTAGTTGGTTAGTTAATTGGAACTGAAAATGAGATGCAAACTTGATACGAGACGATGCCTCGCAATGCCTATGGCTTCAGTCAAAACACCATCAGCTCCAGCCTCGAATGTTACAATCAAAGGGATGTTCATTCCTAGCACCGTATCCGTGTGCAATCTGACATGAGTCCCAGCCCTGGGCATGTCTTAACTTTACAGCAATGCTACAATTTCTTCCTGCTCAGCAGAAAAGGAGGGTATTGTTCTGCTGCTCTTTGTCCCCCCTTAAAATATTAAGGAAGAAGGAAAACGAATGCACTGGCTTATCACCTCTGGGATCCCGGTTTAGAATCTAGTTAGCATCACAAATCAATGCATTTCACTGGGTAATGGCCCACACAGCCACCACACAAATTAGCCAAACAGGTCTGGATAGACTTTGATCCCATGACCTGAGAGTGAGTGATCCCTGAAGGTCTTATTTAATGAGGACTGAAAGAAGTGAATGGAGCGCCACACACTATGACAACACCCCAGTGTGTTACCAGGAATACACTGTCTTTGATGGATGCAGTGATCAGGAGTCAGGCTTTTCCCATGCACCAGCACCATTATGCAGAGATGTATACAGCACATTTTCAAACCCAGCTGCCTAGTTGGACCCCCAAATCTTGCTCACACAATGCAGATGCAGTTCCTGTTCCTGTTCCAAATGAACAAAGACTGCTTGACCCTGTAAGGGGCAAACAGACACAGTAAAGGAGAAAATCTTAAACTGATGGGCTCTAAATTCTGGGGGAGACCAAGCACCTTTCCATCCATGGCTCTTTCTAATGACAGCTCAGCAATCCCAAGAGGAAAGCCGGTCTGCTCCGCAATGTCCTCTATACCTGGCTGATTTAATACTGATTTAGTAATTGGGTGAAAAAACAGTCTTGTTTTTTAGGCAAATTATTCATTTTGAAACATGAAAGACATTTAATGGATGAAACTTCTTCTGCTGTCTCTCCCACACGGCCCCCTATGCTGCAACATCTTCAAAAGCAGTTATGGTCTTTCAATGACACGTGGACTCCTAAGTGCCTCAGACGTTTCTGAAAACGGGACTTACTAGAGTCTCATTTCTTTGCTGCCATTAATAATAAAAAATGGATAAAAGCCCATTCAAGTTTACCTGAATTTTCACCTTGTAAATGTCCAGACTCCCATAAAAATGGTTGAGCAGCCAGCCAGACAGCCAGATCTCTGACGCAGGGGCTCTGACACCTCTGCTTAGGTCTCACCTGCTCTCTCTACAGCAGCAATCACCTTGGCGGAGGCGCTGAGACCCTTCCGCTGTAACACTGCGAGCAAGTCATCAACACTCGTCTCAGCCAACGAGCTGCCCTCAAAACCCTGCGGCAGCCCCGGTGCCACCACCACCACAACACTTGCAAACCCAAGTGCAACGTAAACGGCACAATGTGGGAAGTGCACATTAGCTGGATCCTCTCTAGCAAGTGGCCATACACTAAATGGCCAGGGAGCCTGCTCCTGTCAGTATTGGCCTTTGCTCCAGAGGCGCCTGGCTCAGTCCTTTTTGGAGTTCAGCGTCCACATTCGGATGCTGTCCCTTCACCCTCTTCTATGTCCTGCCCCCAGTGAATTGGGGCAAGTCTAAGACTGGCTGCTGGTCATAAATTAATCTCTTACATCTACTGATTGGCCTGCGCACATCTTTCATCTCCTGGTGCTAGAAGCTGATGAACACTGGTATAAAGAAATAAACCCCCGGCCCAAAGACAGAAGCGTGTGTCTTAGCAATCATAACAGTCCCGGATAGCACTGCGCCCGCCAGGCAATGCTCTTGCTGGAGAGTTCATCAGGAAGATATATGAGTGAGAGCCATTTGATTTCAAAGGAGACACAGAAACTGAGAGGACTGTGAATACTGATCCCTGTGCTCACCACTAAATCACCTGCAAGATCTCAAGCTTCAAAACTGATCTAGGATGTATAGAGTGGTAATTTACAACCCCCAGAAGTATTGCTGTATGAAGCCTATAAACACAGTAATGGCAAGTTAAGTGCAAAAATACTCTGGGTACCCCAAGCCAGGATCTATGGGCTGCTCAGTGCTCTGCACACTGCAAGAGCTGACAAAGATACTCAGCTCTACTTCCCTTCCTGGCTCTTAGAGGACATTGATTACTGAGTGGGACATTATGGAGAAGTCCTACAGCATTTAATAGAGAATACCACCCTTGCTGAAGGTAATCAGTCTGTAGACTGTGTAGACTCATAACATGGCTCCCACTCACTATTAACCCCCACAGATTGGGTGAGTACGTTCAGAGGAATTCTACTGCTTTTATTTCTATTCGATTCTATAAGAGTTCTCCCTAAAGATGGACACAGAGGCTGAGGAATTGGTCTGAAACTTTGATCCAATTTGAATCCAAGTCAGAATTATTTTTAAGGTCTAAAAAAGATGGTATTTTTATATGGAATATCCATTCCAGGAAGCCTCGAGAGACCCCAAGCAAGCACATTCTCACTGGGGGTTGGGTTAAGATCAGATAAGCACAGAAACTGGAGGGTGCACGTCTAAAGGGAACCCTCTTTAGTGGCCAGTCCATCAAAGCAACAGCAGGAGTATGGAACTGAGTTCATACCGAACATACTCTGGCTTGGCGGGTGGGAGGTTACCATGGAATCCCTGGTTCTAATCCCTCTCTGAAGGATTTGGTGCCACAGGAGGCCAGGAGTCAGGCCCAGGCTGCTCTGTGGGCAGCCTTTGCATTTCTCTCTCTTGTTAACACAGATTTCGGTTGCTCTCTATGTTGAAGTTCCCTTTACTGACGGGTTATAAAGGGTTCCTACATGACTGGTACCAGTGATGGGCATGTTACAGACAGAGCGCAGGTCTTCACGAGCCAATAAGGACATCTGCAGAAGGAGATGCAGACGGTCATAAGCCATGATTATAAGTGACCTCGCAACAAAGCGCTAGGCCCCCTGTCCAGAAGAGCAGGCAGCAGCAGAAGCAAATGGACTTCAAAGAGCTGCAGCACAGTGGCTGGCCTCTGCCCCCATTGGGTTCAAAGCTAAATTAGCTTGAATTATCCTCCTTTCATGAGCAAGCCAGCTTCCCGGTGTGCTCAAGCCTCTGTTGGACACCATGGAGAATTGTGCAGCGCACCAACCTGCTCTCTACCGCACACCAGGCAAACTCAGCTGTGAAAGGTCTCTAGTGCTCAGCACCCCTCGTCCCAACTCATAAGCCGTAAAAGGAAATTCAAATACAATTTTTCTTTGCACTGCTATTAGCCCAAGCCTTCTTTCATAGCTGCTCCTCAGACCCTCCCATCAGCCTGTGCTCTGTGTTAGGGTTTGTCTATGCTGCACTCACGGGCCCACCAACCCAATGCTGCTAACAATACTGAACTGCACCACTGTCATTGGTATAGTAGAAACGATGAGTATGGCTAAGCACCTGCAATCTCTGTGTCTTGCTCAGTGCTTCAGTGGAGATTTTGTTTGAACAGAGTGTAAAAGAAGACATCAGCATCTGGCCTATTGTCTCTAGAGTCTTGTCTACATTAGGAGAGGTTTGCAAAATTGTCCTGCTGTTGTCAACAATGTTGGGAGCCCACTGCTGGCATTTGATGCATCAGGTCCGTTAGAGCCATTAGAGCAAGGTTAGATGACACAATGCTCAGCGCACCAACAGGCCATCTAAACCAGGGCTTCCAACGGTGCTAAAACTGGGGGAGCTGACCTGGGGCTGCCAATCGTGGGAAACTTTTGCAAAATTCCTTTAGCACAGGTAAGGCTTTGCTATGGGCAGACTGGTCTCTCCCACAGTCATTATCAAACTGCCTCTGGATAGGAATTCTAATTCAATGGGATTAGAAAGTTACAGACGACCAACATTTCTTATCAACAGTAGGGGAAAAAAAGAAAGAAATCCCTGGGTGTTCCTGCTTCTAACAGACCCTTGAAAATCATTCACATACCCCGGCAGGGAGATTTCTGCTGGCCACAGGCAGCAGGATGGCTGCTGCGGCAAATTCGAGCTGAAAGGAGAAACTGGCTGTCTTCCATTTCCAGTCTGATAAATACCCACTAGCAAGGTGCAGCTTTCCCTGGGGCAGCCTGGACTCCTGTGCTACCATTGTCTCATCCCTATGGGTGCTTGGGGTGGTAAATGACTGGGCACTCACCTGAGGATAGAATAAACCTCTATTTCTCCCCAAATTCAAGCCATCCTGAGGAGATAATAGCTTGCATTCCTTAGATGCAGCATTAGGTTGGGCCAAGTGACCATCCTGTGCTGTTTCTGGACTAAGCATTTGCAGGACATTTTACAGCCAGGGTAAGAATTTGCTTTCCTACCAACCTGAATTTTGCCGCAGACAGGAGTTAGATAAAGGTAGAAGTTCAGCACAATTGCAAGTCTCTGAGTGCAAGTTTCTCAGCTGTGTGCTCCTTCCAGAACCCAGCATTTCCAGGCTTTCCACTTCATTCGCACGGTGATTTTTTTGTCATGGCAAAAGCCCCTCACAGGCCTCTGAGCTGTGTTAAACAGGAAGAGTCACTGGGAAACGTCTCTGGCTTTTCAGGTACATTCAAGTAAAGTTGACTGAGAAGCAGTAACACCCCCTGCCTTCCCCAGGATGGCATTTCCATGATTCTGAAGGGGAATTTCCTCTGCTTTACAACAACGCTTTCAACTCCCTGATGGGAAATAACAACAAAACACAAACTACTGGGCTACAACAGTGAACGCTCTCTGGTTATATTAGAGCTACATTTGGGTCCCTGATTTTAAACTCAGTGTGGCCTTGTTCTGAATCGTTAATTTACACCCCAGATTACAAGCTTGTTCATTACAGTCTCAGGTGGTGGGTTGAGTGATTGGGGCCAGAGTTCATTCACATTGCATTTGCATTGTCTCAGAACCAAAACAACCATGAAGCAAACACAAAAGTGTCCATCATCGCAGTCAGGCAGTGAGTCCCCCAGGCAGAACCGGCCCAGAGAGTTCAGACAGCTAGAACTTCAACATGAGTGACCGAAGGAGAGGGCGAACCAGACAACACGTGGGTGAAGTGCTCGGGGCTCCCCGGTGCAGGGTGAAATAGAATCTTACTACTGATGTGTTGCAAAGGAGCATGGCAGAGCTAGTAAAGACAGGCAGGACACCTGGGCATGGCTAGCCCAGCAACGCTGCACCCAGGCAGTAGAGCACATTGTGTTCTAGCATTTTAGGGTAGCTGGAACAAACTGTTATGGTCCCTTGAGAGAAGTCAGAGCTGCATTTGGATAGCTGCTTTGGTGGTTTGTGCAATTCACCTGGCTCATGTCTCATGGAGCCCTGTTGTGCCATGGCCCTCTGTGTTCTGGGAAGTGCACGGTCAGTTGGGGAAAGAATGCAGCATGGATAGAAGCTGCTTCCGGGCACCCTAGTTCTCACAATCCTGCAGGGATTATTGCAGGGACTAGTAAATTCATTCTCAGTGCACACACAAAGTGCCTCCTCAATGGAGTGCGAGTGCCACAGCCCCTTGCAAGAACGCTGCAGCTAGTGCCCAGGTGTGACATTCACACAGGTCACTGCTGTGGGGCATGCAGCACACACCCAACTCAGTGCGAGCTCTCTTGGGCTGCCCCTCTCCCACACCCTGCCAGAGACGCATGTCCTGTGTTACAGTTCAGCTCAGGTGAAATTCACCCCAGGGCAACAGGCCAGAACACGGCCTGTGCACCAGTGATGTCCCACCCAAGTCCTGTTCTGAGGCCATCTGTGACGGTTACACGTGGGGCTTGCACAGCACAGGGGTGAATTCCACCCTCTAGCAAGAAAAGCAGCAATACCATTAGGGGTCGATAAGTGAATTAGGGGCAGAGTCTTATCCCTCTTGGCTACAGGGCTGCCGTCGCTCCCCTACACAGGGATTTCCGGCAGACCCTGCAAGCTGTGTCTTTCATCGAACACTCTCCTATTCCCCACTCTGAGCTGGTTTTATTGCAGCATTGGTAAGTAGCATCCCTGCCACTCTGGAGGGAGCAGCCATCGTGTTTAATAGCCAATTTACCAGCCCCGACACCGCACTCTTCCTTCTTCACCAGCTTGTAGATTGGCAAATAATTACCACGACAGGAAGGCATCAAATATTTATATCCCCTTAACCCAGGAATTTGTCTGGGCTGAGCTGCTGCTGATCTGAGCAAACAGTGCATTAGAGCTGGTGGCTCACCAGAGGCATCGCCACATCACTGGGTAATTTCTTCCCAGACAAGATGTTGTGGCTGCCTATATTAATCAATTACTCCTAAGTGCTGCACCTTTTATGATAACACCTATCTGGCAGCAAGAGGCAAGGGAGCTGAGAGGGTCTGGGGCCAGTCTAGCTAACCAGGGAGTTATTTGTCCTCTCCCCGCCCCCCCAAATCAGGGCACCTGGCCAGCATTTGAAAAGATGTAACAGGCTTCTAGGGGCTGACCCCCACGCACTTGCCAATGACATCAATGGGATACGGATCAGGAGCACGGGGGGCATCCACTCTGTTCAGAGGACTCGTACAAAGGCTATGCACTGCTAGGCCTGGTCTACACTAGGGAAGTAGGTTGGTATAACTGCGTCACTCAGGGGTGTGAGAAATCCACCCCCTACAGGGACACAGTTACACTAACCTAACCCACAGTGTAGACAGTGCTA
Source organism: Dermochelys coriacea (assembly GCF_009764565.3). NCBI lineage: Eukaryota > Metazoa > Chordata > Testudines > Dermochelyidae > Dermochelys > Dermochelys coriacea. Next base: position 2,164,643 of record NC_050088.1, read on the forward strand.
GGTCAACAGGAGAACTCTCCTGTCAGCCTTGTGGCTGCCTCTCAGGGAAGTGGAGTACCCTCCTGTCGGCAAGGCAGTGTCTGACCCAAAGCGGTACAGCTAGCCGCTGTAGCAGGTTATGTGTAGACATACTCGTCGCAAGTGAGCCCATGCTCTGTATGTATGGGGCCCCAGATTCCATACCTGCACTCTCCAGCCTCTTCCGGAAGCCGGAAGCGTAGTCTAGGGTGCAGGGAGTGGCACGTCCCCTCTGGGAGGGAGGTACGGGTTAGGAGCTCACGCTCTGCATTGGGAAGGAAGTTTAATGATTTCTCGGTCATGTAGCAAGTGTGTGGCAGAGCAGGAAACTAAACCCAGGAGTCCTGACTGCCAGTTCTCTGCTCTAACCACAAGATCAGGCTCCACCCTCTTGTCATGAAGTTGGGAGCTCAGTTCGCCACCCGCTCTCCAGCCCTTCTCAATGCAAAACACACTGCCCACTATTTTCACACCTGGGTGTCTAAAACTACAGTGCCAACATCAACAATTACGCATCTCAATGAAAGTGACCCCGTTTTCAGAGGCATTAAGCATCTGGAGCTCCTGTTCAATCACCAGGAGCTGGCACGGGAGAGGAAACCTCTGAAAGGTCAGGCCACATTTATTGGGATGCCTTGCTATGGACATAGGTGCCTCACTTGGGGTGCCCAGCTATGAAAATACTGGCCATGCTCCCACACGCGGAGGTGGCAATAACAACAGGCAAGGCCACTTTCGGTATCATATTAGGAACCAGGAGACAATAATGCAAACCTCTGAAAGTAGGAACAGTGCCTAGGACTGAAAAATACCCCACTGACTGAACCGAAGCCACCAGCCACTCCAGGGTTAAAGTCTTTACACCAGTACACCCCCCACAGTCTGGCTTGCAGGCAGTATAGGTTTTGCAATTTCCATGAGTTCTATTTGGCTTTATTTATTGTTATTTCATGGTCATTTTCTGCTAATGAACCATCACTTCCATTCCTGTCCATAATAATTACACAATTACCTATCCTGGAAGTATTTTGTAATAACATCTCCGGCCGTAAATTTTATTCTCCCTTTTCAATTCCATCATAATTCAGTTTTAATGAAGGTTTGAATCTTTTCTGAATGTGGAAATGACAGACTTTGGTGAAAGTGAAAAAAAAAAGTAACTTCTTGTGGAACAGATGTGTCATATTCTGCCGCAGTTTTAATAGTTAATGGGATTGGCCACATAATCTGAGGAATAAGCAATGATCCTGGAGCTTGGTTTATTGTGAACATTAATGCAGATCTATGCAGGCCACTCCTGCAGTTGTGCCCCTGGACATTAAAGATACTGTTACTGGGAGCTGTTAAAAATGTACTTAGATCCTTGCTCCCCTTTACAATGAAGTGTACTATGTGCATGCCTCAAGGATAGAGGCTGTTACAGCTCCAGCCCTTCCTTAAGAACAGCACTCGGTACCTGCCTAACACCTTCCAGCTGAAGACCTCAAACGGCTTTCAATCCTGCAGGAATTCATTAAAGAGTGGGTATTCATCACATTCCCTCTGAAGTCAGTTTTACCTCCCTGTCCATCTGTCCACTCACCGTGCTGTCCAGCTGCTTGCCTGCCACTAACACAAAGCCAGATGGAACAGACAAGAACTGACTAAAAGGGCAAGACCCATATTAGATTAATCCGTGCTCATGCAGTGGGGCGCTCCCAGATGTCTCCGCTATCTTCTTCCTTTTGAGTAGGAAGCAAACACGCTTAAGGGGAACACGTATGGTGTGTGTCATTCCTGACTGCTTAGGAGTGGAGTTCTTGCCTCTCTATCACTAAGTAATTTCACTAGTCTGAATATTTTAAAAGGAGGAGGAAAGGCAAACAAAACTAAAACACCAGCATCCCAGCTTGCAGCCCAATGGCCTCACATTGGTCCCGAGAACATGTTAATGTAGGCCCTGACTCAGGAAAGCATCCCTGCTGAAGTCAATGTGACTTAAGCACAGGTTTAAGATTAAGCACGTTAATGTGACCCTGAATCTGAGCTCTGTGGAGCAGGCTGGATGTCTGATGGCCATTAGCAAGATTTCTGGACAACCCAGCACTGAGCAGAGCAAAAACTTCCCTCTACAGCCAAGTAGCTTAATGCAAATGAGAAGGCAGGGGCTGAAGGGAAGGGGACACAGAACTCACCACAGCCAGGCGGCCCTGGCAATGTTCACAATGTGCAGAAGTGGGAGGGAACGTGTTCGGCAGAGAAGAGTTCAGGGCAATCACACACAACCCACTGAAACACGTTCACTCTCTCCTCTCACCTCACAAACAGGCCTGGTAAGTGCTACTCATCTGGGCGCCTTTGGCTTGGTTAGCCAATTTGTTCAGAAGACTTGGCAAGCAGGCAGGCAAACAGAGTGCAGAAGCGAACACTCAGAGCTCAGAGGCATGCAAAGCTCTGAGGAGACCTAGGTGTTCGATCAACCATAGGCTGCTTCCCTATCCCAGCTCCAGGCCTGCCGCAGCTCAGCAATATATAACAGGAACCCAGCCAGGAAAGGAGGGACTGAGGACAGAGCCGGCCTTTAGCGTTTAGCTAGCAAAGTGGACTGAGTGTGCCCAGAGAAAGACTGGAGGCTGAGGTGCAGCTAGAAGCAGAGAAGCTGAGACAACGAGTACGTCTCGACGTGCCCACGCCAGCGCAGCTCGAGTGAGTGCACTGACCAGAGCAGTGTCACCAGTACCACGGACAGCGTCAGCATCTGGGCAGGTTGGTCCTGGGGACAGCGACGGCTATGGCTACACTGGCACGCTAGCTCTGCACACGCTGGGAATCCCCCCAGCTCCTCCCCCAGTAGTCCCAGAGAGACCAGGGGAGGTGGGATTCGCAGCACTAGCTCCGTCTGCTGGCTCATCATGCTGGAAAGGCAAAGCAATCATCTTCTGTGCTTCTGCAGTGGGCTCCTTCCCTGTAGGCCCCAGGGCGCAGCCTGACCCACCTTCATGACTTGTGCCGCCCAGCCACCTGGCGAAGAGCAAAGCGAGGCTCAGAAAGGTTAAAGGCCAGATGGATCAACCTGGGTGCTGGGCAGACAGACACGTCTATATGTGGGCATCTAAATAAGTGACCTGACTTTCAGAGGTGCTGAGCCCCCTCCGCACCCATGGATTTCAGGGAGAGCTGAGAGTGCTCATCTGGCCTGAAATTCAGGCGATGCATTTATCTGCCTCACTATGGATCTGGCTTTATCACCCTACTTGGCAAATGCTGCCTTAAGTGACTTGCCTGGGGGTGGGGGCAGAGCCAGGAACCCAGGAGTCCTGACCCACCCACAAGCTTTCCTCCCCCTTCTACATCCAAAACCCCATACAGCACCTACACAACGCTGTGATACTCCACACAGCAAAGCTACGTCCTGCTGGATCCTAGGACAACGACACGTCACTATTTAGCCCTTTCCCTTTGCACCTACTGTGGGTCACACCCAAGATTTAACACCCTCTATCCCTCAGCATTCACACACACAAACATACACTAACTAACACACCTGCGTACGCCCATGATAGAACACATGCCATGCACGTGTACACACATGCTCTCACACTCATGCGGTCATACACACACACACAAACTCCCAGGTGCTCACACATATGCACGCACTTTGGGGAGTTTTTACACAGCTGATCTGTAACACTCCAGTAGCAGAGGTATTCCTGTAAGAGTCCCCGTGGGGGTGGAAGAGCACAGACCCCAAACTCCCCTCCAGGCCCTTTGACTTCAGGGCTCTGTCTCTTTTCATTTTCAGCGTGTTGGAAGGTGCAGCAGAGAGGGCAAAGGGGGGCAAAATGGGGGAAATGGCTCCTTGGAGCCATTCAGCAAGCGGGCTCTGCCACGCACACTAATGCTCCAAAGCCTTTTGAATTTCCTCACCAAGATGCAGCAGGGAGATAAAGATAAACTCGATTCCCAGAGTTACTGTCACTGGCTTATCCCAACAACAGCAAAAATGAGCAAAGAGACTCTAGGGAGCCCAACTGCCCCACCCCCACTGCCAAAAAGAAGTCCCATTCATCTCAACAGGGATGCTGCTTTGCAGGCTTTGGCTGTTATTCCATCAGGGGTGGGCCGCATGGCGCTGTAAGCATGGCAGGTGTGTGCCTCGGACTTGCTGTCTTGAATAGAAACACAGAGCAATGGGGACACAGAGAAATAACAGTTAAACACCCCTACCAAACCAACCCCCCACTGCACACACAGCTCTCCCCAGCAGGCAGGGGCAGGATGAGAGGGTGAACCTACAGGCATGAGGCCGTATACAAACCTGCCTAGAACAGTATCAAATCACAGACTCCTAGAAATGCAGGGCTGGAAGGGACCTCAAGCGGTCGGCTAGTCCAGCCCCCTGCGCTGAGGCAGGACCAAGTGAACCTAGACCAGCCCTGACAGGTGTTTGTCCAACTTGTTCTTAAACATCCCCAATGATGGGGATTCTTCAACCTCCCTTGGAAGCCTGATCCAGAGCTGAACTATCCTGATAATTAGGAAGTTTTTCCTTATCTCCCTTGCTGCAGATTAAGCCTGTTACTTCTTGCCCTATCTTCAGTGGACATGGAGAACAAGTTTTCATCCTCTTTATAACAGCTCTTAACATATCTGAAGACTGTTCTCAGGTCCTCTCCCGCCCCAGGGTGCGTCTACACAGTATTCTGGAGTGAGCAGAGGATGCCTCCAACCTGGGTCGATAGATGGGTTATCAAGGCTCGTGAAAATAGCAGTAGAGACAGCACTATGAAGCCATGGCTTGGGCTCTGAAGCCCATCCTGACCACAGGCTTCAGAGCCTGAGCTCCAACCTAAGCGACAACTTCCGTGTGCTGTCTGTACAGCTGTTTTTAGACTGAGCGTGAGCCCTAAAAAGCTACTAAATCAGAATGGAAGCACTTCACACCTGTTGTGTACCTGGTGCCAATTATTGCGCAAGGTGCAGGGCACTGAAGAATCTGGCTTTGTAGTTCATCCACACATAGCTGTGCAAACACACACAGGCATGGATTTCAACAACGCCTGGAATGGAAGGACTTAGAAGAGGTGTGCAAGTTTCATCAGCAAAGAGAATTGTTTCTATTCCTCTTCTCCTAGGTCGCTAGCAGGATGTACTTGTCCCATTAGGCAGGGCTCTGCATGCCAGCCTTTCCAAATGACACTCGATCCTTTTGCTTCTGTCCTGTCTGAAGCAGTTTTCCAGCTGAAAACTGTGATGTTTCCTGCTCAACTGAAGCTCCTGAACTATAGGAGTGCAGTGATGCAACTAATTAAATAGGCAGCCTGGAGTCCAGGGTTCCTATCCAGGCGCCTTACCACTTCCATCCAGCAACAACTACCCACCATCAGGCTTCTTAAACAAGTAATCAGCCAGAGTATCAGGTACCAGGATAAAGAGAGTCACAGAGCTGACGGCCAGACGAGATCATTACGATTGTCTAGTCTGACCCCCTGCGTAGCACAGGCTAGAGAACCTCACCCAGTGATTCCTGCATCACGTCTATTACTTGGATGAGCTAGTGCAGATCTTTCAGAGAGACATCCAATCTCGATGTAAAGCATTCAAGTGCTGGGACACGCACCATTTCCCTAGGCAAGAGGCAACGGATCAGCAACATAAAAACTAAAAATATCAAGCTGCTGCTGTCAGTCCACACGATGATACACCCACTAGTAATTCTTTCAGCAAGTTAACCACAAAGCTGGGGACTACCCACACACAAAGGTCTCAGGTGACTACACACGCTTGCCCACACAGGCGTTCAGCAATGAGCTTGTATCCACATGAGGCTGGCGCTCAGATGATCAGCGCTAACAAATTCAATCTGGCAATGCCGATAACGTCTTACTAAGAGCATTATATGGACCAACAAACCCAGCTTGCCAATTAGAGGCCACCAACCTGTGCAGGGGATTAATTTCCCGGTGAGCCATTCTTCACCAAAGTGCTTCCCTATTCCATTTAGAAATGTCTTAATCTTAGCACTTGATTTATGTGGCTATTTAAATCCAACCTCGTAATCAAGGAAGCGGTGCTAGACCCTGACACGTTAGCATTCTCCGTGTGCTAGGTGGATGTTAGTGATTAGATCTTTTTTCAAAAGCCAGATGTTTAAATTCATTGTTTTCTTTAATTTGCACAGGCTAATCTGAAAATCTGAAGCAGGGGTGGAAGGAGAGACTGCAAATCCAAGAGGCTGAAGGACTATGGTATTAATTCCAATCCATGGCAGTTGACATCACAAACCACCACTGCTGTGGTTTAGGGTATCTCCAAAACCTGGCAGATCATGGCAATCCATCCGTGATCCTACATTTAGTGATGATTTTGAGCTCTTGTGTGTGTGTGTATGGGGACATTACTGAGCGTTTTATTCCAGTCTTCTACTTGCTAAAAAGTAGTGTGGCCTGGTGAATAGGGCATGGGGCTGGGAGTTCCATTTCACGCTCTACCGCTGATCTACTATGACACCCTGGGCAAGGCACTTAGCCCGCAAGCTCTGTGGCCCCAGGACTGTCTCTCAGTCTGTGTCTGTACAGCACCCAGCACAAGAAGGCCCTGATCTTGGCTGGGGTCTCTAGGAGATGCTGAGTTTCCTGTTTGCTCACCGTGTTGCCAACTATCGCGAGTCTCACAGTAATTGGTGCTTTTCTCAAAGCCTTGGCTCCTAGAGTCATGTTATTACACAAGGATCTCAGCTTTCATTTAAAAAAACAGTGAGTTTCTAGCTCTCCTGGTTACACAGAAAAGCTGGAGAATATGACCCCTAAAGTTTCAAAAAACAGAAGACAAATAAACAGAACGCAAGCACATCTTACCTTAAAAAAAAGTCACATGGTTTTTAAGCCAACATTCTGATTGGGTGGGGTGTCCCAATCTCTCCTTTATACAATTTGCAACTGCAAATAAATCATGTGGGCAAATCTCCTGCACCTCTAACTCTCTGATGTGTTCCCATAAACAGGTATTAGTGACGCAAGTGCCCAGTTCTGCCTCTGCAGTTCAATTCCAGATGCAAAAATGTGAGGGCAGATTTTCAGGGTCAAACTGCACCCACAATTGGGAGCCCAACCTTTAGAAAATTTGGCACAAAATATAACCCCTGTTAACAGCCTCCCCAAATGAACCAGGGGGAGGCAGCTGGAGAAGAAAACCCATCAGCCTCAACAGCAGATCGAAACTCATTGTACAAGCTGAAGGAGACTCAAACCACGCCCGGAAGAAATGAGAATCGCGCACCAAAAGTGAGAACTTCTTTCAATATCATGAAAATCAGGGAGTACAAAAAGAAATTTATAGAGACACACAAACTGGGCCAAACCCAATAGTTCTAGCTCAGTCGTTAGCCAGACTGCATTCCCTTTGTCAGCACTTGGAGTTCTGCCTGAGTAAGAACTTCAAGATTTAGCCCATTACGGATAGCTCTTTATCTGGGTGTAACATATCCATAAACAAAAATACACAGATGTACACACACACACACACCGTAGACATAACATGTTTCTTCACAAACATACGTACAAAGCAGTGTAGAATTTGGATTTAAGTCACACCACACAAATAGAGCTAAGCATTTGCTCTGTTTCGAGTCTGTGGTTTATTTATTTCAGGCCTGATTTTCACACCCTGGCAGTTCTAGCTGACTTTTTTTGGAGTAGCTGGTGCTCACCACACCTTTGAAAATGGGACCACTTATTTCAATGCCTAAACTGGAATATAGGCACCTAATTTTAGGCACCAGTGTGTGTGTCGTTGTCCCCCGGGTTGTATATTCTCTTTATCCTCTTGGAAGGAACAGAGACCTGTTTAAAGCATCTGCTAGCATGTTCCTGATTACTCCAGCTGCTAATGTCTGGATATCAAGACACGTCTTGACTTTCAACTCTGTGGTACGTGATTTGGACAGAAGTGAAGGTTTGCTACCCGTGGTCTATCTGTCAGTCTCCATCCAGATTATCACTAGGGATGGGCAGTGATAACAAACAGAGCATTACGCTAAAATTAAAACCTCTATGGATTTATCTAACTGAATAAACACATCTGCAAACACTGCAAATCCAGCAAGCTCCAGCCAAAGTATGTCTGATAGGAATATTTCCCTAGCCAGGGCTGCATTTTCAGTTTCAAACTTCACAACCAACAATCAAAGATCACATCTGGGACATCACTCAAGTAGACCACAGATATCCTGGGAAACCCTGAGCTCTTGCTAAAGATAATTCCAGAGATGATTATGGAGGTTTATCATCATATGCACCTGTTACAGGTTACAAAGTGAGTAAAGCAGGTAAGTGCTGACTAGCTGGTTGAGATAGTCACGTTCGGAGACGTGTTGGTTTTAAGGATGGGGATTACAGGATTAGAACTGTTTTAACTGTCAGGGAAAATGTCAGAAATGGGGAAAGGGTTAAGTGTTGGGTCATGCAAGAGCATATTCAGTTTAATCCTTAAATATCGTCTCTCCCAAACACAGATCCTATTACAGTGTCTGGTCTCCAGCCACTGTACCATCTCTAGCCAGGGTTAATGGTTCTGTCTGGATTTCAGTTATAAGCCCCTATTCTGGATCTCTTTAGTTTGTGACCATCGCTCCTTTCTTGGCTCACATTGAGGCTGCTGTGCATATGCACAGAATATAATGCAGCTCACTGGTCTGAAGCTTTATGCTGGCAGATGGGTGCAGGGGAAGGCTGGGCTGACTGGCTCAGAGCAGCACAGGAAGGAGAAAAAGAATCCTCTCATTTTCTGGAACCACAATGGGCTGCCAATTAAAAAGCTTGAAGTCTGTGGCATAATGAAGAAGAACAGGGGGAACAAACATGAAGACAAGGGAGACCAAGTGGGACACATTAGCTGAATCTTAAAATTTCCAGGGCGAGTTTGATTGCTCAGAGTCAAGTCAGGCTTCCCCCCTGCCAAACCAACCCACTCAAGGGGCTTGCTTTCAAAGGAGACATGGAAAATAAACTGCAGGGCAGAATGAACAAACTGCATTTACAGCCCAGCATCTCCAGGTTCCCCGGACAAGCTCAGCTGGGAATGGAGCAGTGGCTGCCTACGTTCCCTCTCCCCAGACAGTTGCTTATTATTCATTTCCTTGATCTCTCTCTCTCTCTGTAATTCCTACACTGTAAGAGAGACACCATTCAACGAAGTAACAGGGTTCAGGCCCCTGTAGCAGGCTGAAGAGGTGCTGTCCAGGCTGTACACCATGATGGCTGTGGATCTGCAGTGAGCAGCCACTCAGCTCTAGCTGGGGCAATCAGGGATCGTGCCAACGATGCAAACTCAACCCGGAATCCTGTGAAGTTGTAACAGTCTGTGTTTCCTCTGCCCAGCACTTCAAACCACTTGCTTCGGAGATGGCGTAGGAAGTGGGACACATGTATCTGCTGTATCTGCTGGATTCCAATGTGTGTGTAATTAGACAGACATATACATATGCACACCCACGCAAAAATCTGTGCGAATGTAAACTTATGGCTGTGGCCATGTATTTCCGCCCAGCAACGCAAACACTAGAGAGCAAGGAAGCCATGAGGGCAGCATTTTCACCTAACCCAGTACCAGTCTCCAAGCATTAGTCCTTTGCCATCCCGCTACAGAGCCCCACCACTACATTACTGACTCTCCCATGCAGTCACTTTGCCCAGACCCTCAAAAAAATCTGATCAGTCATACACAATACGTACTCTTAACATTCAAATACACACAGAGATGATATTGAAGTTCACAGATAGGGGATGGTTCGAAGGTATACTCAGGATATGATGTATAAGGAAATCACAACATGTCAGAGCTAGGTGTACTGCCATGTGATTTGGGTTCTACATCAGTTCACGCTCCGTTCATATTTTAAGATTACCTTCACAACCGGAGAGATAACATTTTATTTTCTTTAATGAAAGCTTAAAGTCTAGAGTGTCTATCTGATGACAAATGTACTTCATGACAATCACTCTGACCTAGATAGAAATGGTTATGACTAACAGTATTCAGCAATCAAAAATTAACATATTAATAGACTTGAAACATAGATGCCTTACATTTTGCTATAGTCAAGAAGTGAACCAGTTTTCAAATCCAAAAATTCAGAGCCAAAAAATGGTTAGACTCACCAAACAATAATTCTGAAAGGGCCCATTTTAAAATAATTACAACGCAGAGCCCAGTTAACACACTTACTGGCAAATTGTTCAGAAAAATCACCCTATTCCCTAAGGCGAAGTGCCGTAAGTTTTCTGAGGCTACACAACACTATCCACACAAAGAGCTGCAGTCACTGCTTTACATGAAAACCTCAACACAGCCTTAACTAGGGTGTCTCTTCTATTGGAGAGAACACACAGATCCCACTGAACTATTTTTATTGGCTTCTGCAGGGGGCTATAAGGAAGCCCAATGTTACTGCAGTGAGTCCATGAGGCTCTTGATTCACTGAGCCCAATCCTTGCGTTGGGCAGGACATTACTCCCTCTAGCATGGTTTTAGCCAGTCCCTTCCTGAGCCCAGTGACAGGACTTTGTCCTCAGCCCCTGATTATCTAAGAACGTAAGAATGGCCATATTGGGTCAGACCAAAGGTCCATCCAGCCCAGTATCCTGTCTGCCGACAGCGGCCAATGCTAGGTGCCCCAGAGGGAGGGAACCTAACAGGTAATGATCAAGTGATCTCTCTCCTGCCATCCATCTCCACCCTCTGACAAACAGAGGCTAGGGACACCATTCCTTACCCTCCCTGGCTAATAGCCATTAATGGACTTAACCTCCATGAATTTATCTAGTTCTCTTTTAAACCCCGTTACAGTCCTAACCTTCACAACTTCCTCAAGCAAGGCGTTCCACAGGTTGACTGTTCTCTGAGTGAAGAAGAACTTCCTTTTATTTGTTTTAAATCTGCTGCCCATTAATTTCATTTGGTGGCCCCTAGTTCTTATATTATGGGAACAAGTAAATAACTTTTCCTTATTCACTTTCTCCACACCACGCATGATTTTATAGACCTCTATCATATCCCCCCTTAGTCTCCTCTTTTCCAAGCTGAAAAGTCCTAGTCTCTTTAATCTCTCCTCATATGGGACCCGTTCCAAACCCCTAATCATTTTAGTTGCCCTTTTCGGAACCTTTTCTAATGCCAGTATATCTTTTTTGAGATGAGGGGACCAATCTGTACGCAGTATTCAAGATGTGGGCATATCATGGATTTATATAAGGGGCAATAAGATATTCTCCGTCTTATTCTCTATCCCTTTTTAATGATTCCTAATATCCCGTTTGTTTTTTTGACTGCCACTGCACACTGCGTGGACGTCTTCAGAGAACTATCCACGATGATGCCAAGATCTTTCTCCTAGCTAAATTTCTCCTAGTTGTAGCTAAATTAGCCCCCATTATACTGTATGTATAGTTGGGGTTATTTTTTCCAATGTGCATTACTTGACATTTATCCACATTAAATTTCATTTGCCATTTTGTTGCCCAATCACTTAGTTCTGTGAGATCTTTTTGAAGTTCTTCACAGTCTGCTTTGGCTTTAACTATCTTGAGCAGTTTAATATCATCTGCAAACTTTGCAACTCTATTGCAGCATGGCTGAGCACTAACAAGGTGTTGCAGTGCAGTTGATGGAGTCTGGTGGCAAGCTGGGTTAATAAAGCAATAGCAACTTCATAGCCAAGAATGAAGCCAGTAAGACTGTAAATAAACACTTTGTCCCATCCCCAAACCACTCATTGGAACCCCCCCCCATTCAAGACACTCAGATGCTGTAGACTTGGGTTAGTATGCACGGGTGTTATGAATGAAATAAGATATATAATTCGCCCTACCTGAATGGCTTCTGTGATGTGATGAGGCCAGCGTCAATCTTCCCCATAGCGTGATAAGGCAGAGAGTGAGCACCAATATCCATTTGCTCAAACTTTGTATGTCTCTTTCACTCATTCTACCAAAACAAAAAGAAAGGGAGAAATGCAAAAAGAGAGAACTCCAGCAATGTGCAGCAGGTCAGGGGACGCGTCTGAGGAGAGAGGCAGGTAAGAGGCAGCAGCACGCTGATACAATGAAATCTCGGCGAGGTGGCACTCGCTGTCCCAGAACACAGTGGAGACACACAGGATTAAAGATGGAATTGCTGCAAAAGACCAAGCCCTGCCCACGCTTTGTTCACAGAGTGCACACACACAATGAACACAGAGCTTGGAAGGTATCATTATTCCCCTTTCACTAAAACCTCTCATCCACTTGGGTGCCTTCCACCAGCAACGCAACCTCTGCACTTCTACTCTGGGAGCTGTTCTTGCTAGGGACAGAGAAGGGAGTCCTAGAATTGCTCACTTAAGAGAGATGCCTGAACCTGACCACATACTTCTTTTTCACTCCTGCATAGTGAGACAAAGGGCTCATTCTCCTGTTCAAGGAGGGATGCCCCTTCTCTGGCTTTCCCAGCTTCTGCATTACCTCGGACTCTCTTCCCTCTTTAAAGGCAACAGCAGCACAGAGGCGGTGAGAGGGAACCTACCTTCTTTGGTGGTGTTTAAAAGGACAGATTCTGCTTCTCGTTATACCGGCCTAACCCCCACTTACTCCAACGGAGCTACTCTGGATTTACACCTGGGAAACTGGCACCATATTTGGCCTGAAGTATTTTCATGCTTAGAAAACAGAGGGCAAAAAAGCACCTTGTCATTTCAGGTGATCACCCCTAGAGGGAACACGCCCACCCACCCACACACCAGCATGTGCCATTCAGAACTCACCCTTCTCGCAGAGATCTGTTCAGATTTCTGAAAGCAATATTGTCTGTTCAAGCAAGAAGAGGCCGTGCCATTGACACAGTAGCATTGGCAGAGATATTTACCTCTTACTGGGGTTTCGCAGCCACTGCCTGTGCATTCGCCAGTCTCCGATAGATCTGCTCTTTACAGAAAAGGGCAAACATCAGGGCATCTGAAAGCAGAGAGAGAAACAGCCACTTGAATAATGATATCGTCTATGAGAGCTCCACCTGAGCAAATCAGAAAGGATCACCGCTCCTTGGGAGCAAGCTGACTTGGAATGACCCACAGCTGCAATTATCCAGACATCGCAATCAGCTTGTCTCCTCTGTGCCACCAGGAGGGCCCAGCATTCCCACCCTGTGGCTCTGAAAATACAGGTTTCCTACTTAGCACAGTAATGGAGCAGGACTCTTAGGTCACGCGGTGGGAGGAGACGGTATGTGCCCGTGCAGAGCACTCATCGTCCATTAGTAGGAGGCCATGCACACACCCACTCACACCTGCACACCCATGTCCTCTCTCACACCTGCCCACCCACATCCTCTCTCACACCCACATCTCTCTGGTTCTGACCAGAAATACCACCCTGCACCTGAGAAACCTTTCCCGATGAAAGCTTCATTGAAGTTGATATGTTTATGCAAAAAGTTTTGCTTTCAACGAATTGACATTTTTCCAACCAAAAAAAAGCATCATTGAAAAATTCCTGACCAGCTGTTCTCATGACATAATACGCTGAACAAATTTCAGCCAAAGACCAAACCAGCCACCCAATCGAGAAACCAATCCTTTAAATGATTCAAGGAGACCCTTAAAAATCCCTTAAATACTCAAGTGTTCCTAATTCTGAGCTCATTTGTCCCAGTTTTAAACTCTGTTGATTTCAGCGACACTATTCTTGATTTCACTGATGTCACTGTTATCAGAACCAGACCCAATATACACCCACACTATGCACGTAGCACAGACACACTGAACAGATTCAGAGTATAAGTAAAGTGAGAGAGTAAACTAACAGTGAGATATTTTCACAGCATCTGCCTTCACTGGACAGGGGCTGACCCCAACATTATCATTATGGGAGCACTGTGGATCAGGGCCACACTGCACGAGGCACTGTACATACACTGATTAGTAGACAGCTGCTGCTTTGAAGAGTTTGCATTCTAGGTAGAAAAGAGAGACAAAGGCTTGCAGAAGGGGCCATCATTCTCCCTGTTTTACATATGGGGAAACTGAGGCATGATGCAATGACATGACTTGCCCAAGGTTACATAAGCAGACTGTGGAAGAGCTGGGAACTGACCTCTGACCTGCTGAGTCCCAGGCCAGGATCTCAACCACAGAACCAACTTTCCTTAGGAACAGCTGGAGCATTTGGTTGGTAAGACTGCCACAAATAATACATGATCCATACATACAGACTTACACTGGTTCCCCCAACGGTAAGACATAGCACTTACTTACCACCTGCCCTGATTGCACAGTGAAATGAGGGACACAGGGAAACCGCACTGTGCTGGCAGAGACAAAACTTTTATGGGCAGGTCTCCTGGGAACCTGAGCAGTGGCCTGGCAACACAAGGCACCTGCAGAGGGCAGACACTCCACCTGGACATTGCCACACAAGCTGCTGTTCAGATTTGTGCACAACCTGCCCCGTTCTGTCTGGCAGCTCCCAGGCAGCCTCAAGTAGCAGCTGAAACCCTGAATTTACACACTGCTATCACGTTCCATTACTGGGAGGTGAATCACCACAACTAAGAGTATGTAAAATAACGCACTAATTCAGAGCCCTGTGCATGTGTACTCCAGCACGGGCCTGAATCCCAGCACCCCCCTGCTATCAATTTCCATAACAACACACATCCTGGAGCTGGGCAAGGGACGAAACACCTACTCCACTTCAAAGTCAGATGATGTCCCCACATCCTTCTCCAAGCCTGCAATGGAGGATGCCCTCTCCAGGGACCTGACTACCCAGAGCCATAGGCTGCCCAACCACAGCAGAACTCAGCCTGTTGTAGGACCATGCGGGTTCGGAAGAGACCTCCGGAGCCTACTCTCTGCTCAGCAGCTGCGCGCTCCGGCCCTGCCTCTCCTCAACCCGCTGGGGATTCCCTGTTGTGCTCCTCCGGCACCCAGCCCAGGCGAGCTGTACCTGCCATAGGGCAGTGACCTGAGAGGAGATAAATGCAGCTGCTTTGCTCCTGTGTGTCAAAAACAGAGGGATCAAGCAAGGGCCACAGACCGCTGGGGGACCCCTGACCACCTCCCAGGCAGGTGCGGGTTTTCGTGAGCATGACTCGGCTCCTCCATCAGTCAGCATGCCCTGGAGCTGCCCTGGCCCCCTCTAGCGAATCTGTGGCTGGTGACAGACTGACGCCTCTGGAGAGCCAGTCCTCTAGCTGGCCAAAGAACAGCTACCTCTCAGGGGGCAGCAGGGCCGCCTTCCCTCGCACCCGGCTCCCTGCCCTGGAGAAACCAGCTCGACAGGGAAGAGGGGAGCTCAGTCTCACCCCTGGCACCTCTGCTGAGGCCTCCAACGGGGGTAATTAGCGCTCACAGGGAGGAGGGGGGTGGCTGTGTGATGCTGACACCTGTCACTAGGCACTATTGTAATCATTTCTATGTTGGTAGAAGCACCAATGGAGGTCAGGGCCCGGCTCTGTGCAGAAATCTAGGGAGAGGCATCCCTTGTCCCACGGGTCTTGACAAGACAGACAAGGGATTCAGGGACTGGCCCATGGTCACAGGTGGAGCCTGTGAGCGGCAGGAACTGAGTGCACGGCTCCTGCGTGCCACTCCAGAGGGCCCCCCAGGTAACCCAGTGCTGATTTTTCAAACAATTTCAAGGTCGTGGATCTGGATTTTGGGGGGGTCTTTTTAATGTTTGTGCAGGAAAAAATATCATATCATGCACCCCGGGACTGATCCAGCCCTCAGCCCTGTGGTATCTGAGCACCCTCCTGGGACTAGCTGAGAGCCAGCAATAACAACCGCTAAGGCCTACTGAAAGGCTGAGCACTTCTGAAAGCGGTACCCCAGGTCACTGACAGAAGCCCTCACACACAGATGGGACCAGAACCCAAGTCCCCTGCTCCTAGCCCAGGGCCCTAGTTAGGGGGATGCACTGTCTCCCAGCCCCACAGCAACGGAGCTACACCCCACCCCAATGTGCAGCACATGAAGGGGATGTGTGCAAACATCGATGCACCCACTGCATAGAGCCTTCAGCACGCTGCAGGCTGTGCCCACAAAGCAGGGGAAGATGCACTGGCAGGTGCAGAGCATTCATGTCACCTCTGTTCCTTGAGTGAAATTAAAAAAATAAATCAACATTTTACTTTCTGCAGCTTTAAATAGATCCCTCTTAATATTTATGGCCGTGGGGTGGGGATGGCTCAGGGACTCTGGAGCCGGAGCAAGGAGAAAGCTGCAATCAAGGTAACAGCCTCGATAGCAGAAAGTCCATTCTGCATCTGAAAGATAAAATGACAACTTCATGGCCCTGTTTATTGCCTGCTGAGACCCGACAGGATCCAGGGCAAACAACCACGTCCCCTGTAAAGCTTCGGTGTCGAGCCAGGATTTACTACAGACAAGCTGGAGTCAGTAAATACTATCTGTGCTGATGCAGATGCTCATGAGCAGCTCTGGCTGACCTGACGCAGGGCCAGGCAGCAACCTGCCTCCATCAGAAGAGGCTGACGTGTCCCAGGGCAGCCAGCAACCGGCCCCGTCAGAATAGGCTGATGTGTCCCAGGGCCAGCAGGGAGCTGTATGCACCGAGTGAGAAGCAGTCCCTGCCCCAAGAAGCTTACATCTAAATAGACAAGACAGGCACAGATGAGAAGAGACTTGCCCAAAGTCACCAGCAGAGCTGGGAAGAAAACTCAGGTCTACCAAACTCCAGTCCCGTGTCCTAAATGCGAGACCAGCTACTACCTCTCTCCTGACAGCTAGGCAGGAGCCAGCTGCATAGAAGGAGAACAGTGCCAGCTGTAGGAGCAAAAGGCTGGAGGCTTTTAAAGCCAGACCGAGCAATGCATTGGAAAGTAGCAATACTCTGTAAGGAACATGCTTTTACCAGATGAATTAAATGGCCCTAAAAGACCTTTCCCACTCTCATTTCTACAATTGACAATCACTAAGCTGGGCCCAGTCTCTCCTTATCCAGACAGGACCCTGCCCCTTCTACACCCAGCTCTCCGCTGCTTGCCCCATGTGCCAGCCATGTTTGCTCTGCCAGGACCCCATGACAGGACAGCGGGGCTTTGTTAAAATCCCACCACCCCATCGCAGGGAAGATGGACTAATCCCTGCCTGTGACAGAGTCACTCTCGCTTCATCAACCCCAGCCAGAGATGGCTCATCCCTGTGTCCCAGTATGATACGCTTGAAGGGGAAGTCAGAGGCCTTCGGAATAGACTGGATTGCACCCTGTGCCAGGCATCTGCAGAAAATGTACGAGGGGGGGAACACTGAGATGGGGGAGGGGAGAGACCATCCTAGGAATCCGCCGATAGGTCCCCTCTTCCCCAGCCTCGATGTTAAATTGCACACCTGGCCAGTTCACACATCCAGGTATTTTTCAGGAGCGAAGTCTCAATGTTTCTAGCAGAGGCACGCAAGACAAGTTTGGTTGCCAGCTGGTGGGATTTCCCCATTGCTTGCCCTCCTGTCTCCAAACAACGTGTGCCCCTGGTTCACAGAGGCATCGCCGCCTCAGGGGGGAAGTTCTTGTGGAGCCCCTGCGCTCGGCACTGAAAATACAGGAGCAGGAGAATGCTGGGGAGCTGAGCCTCTCTCCAGGAAAGAACATCCACCTCCTTACTTTAACAATGCTGTCTGCAGGCCATATGCAGGGAGCAACCACCACTGACCCATGGCACGCCATCCTAATCAGCTTGAAATTAATATCGGTTGCTAAGGAATGTCTATGCCTTCCCCACTTTACAGAGAAGCATGGTCACAAGACCAAGTGGCTGTAGTCCCACACAGATGCACGAAGCAGATCACCACGATGAGCCAGCGGACAGGCAAGGAAATCTGTTGCTGCTGCAGCTCCTGGCTGCTGAGGACCCCGGGAAATGACACAGACTTGAGAGGAAGGAATTTACGAGCCATGCTTGGCAGACCAGCCAGACTGTACTCTGGGCTGCTGGCTGCCTGCTCGTGTGGAATCCTGCCTGGCGGTGCCTTGCCAAGCCCCTTCCTGTCTTTGCTGCCATTTCATTAACTCACACATTTGTACTGGCCCTCGGCACCGCACCTCTGTGATTGCAAAGGGGAGTCGCACTGTCTAGGGACTGGAGCAGGGGCTAGGAATCACGATTCCTGGGCACTATCCCTGGCTTTGCCACTGAGTTGGACAAGTCACCTAAGTGCTCTGTGCCTCAGTTTCCCCAGCCGTAAGATGAGGTGGTGGTTTGTGAGGCTCAGTTGGTTAGTGCCAATCGAGTTTTTTCCCTACTGGAGCACCAAATGCTGGCGTGATGTCCCATGAACATGCAGCAACGTGGCACTATCCCCGTACGGCACGGCGGGTCTGCCTGGCAGTGTAAGTGATCCTGTGAACACTAACCCCTCCAGGAGTGCAGTGACAGGGAGGGAGCATGCTGCCCTGGTGCCATCGCCCCATTGATTTGGGAAGTCGATCTAAAGAGTAACCCTTCTTCCTCCCCTCCTCCCCAGATTCCAAGCCCCAGGATATTTCTTCCCTTCTATCATGGGTCCCCCTCCCCACCCTCCGCTCGGAGATCGTGCGCCGACACTGTAGGAGCTCAGCCAGCTGTAACACACTGGCACTGCCAAGCAAGGGCCATGCTCCCAGAGTCCAAACAGCAGCGTGCACTGTGCCCATGGGCAGGCTGCAGGGTGCAGAATGGCAGGTGGCCCCTCCAGCACCATGCGGGGAACGTGCCAGGGATGGATCCAAGCCGGCAGAGCAGTGGGCAGTTGTCCTTGTTCAGGCAGCTCTGTGCCTGGCCGGGCTGTTCCATTCTCCCCCGTTTTATTCCCCCGTCTCAGATGCGATTCCTAGCAGCAGCTGGTTCTCTGATGCCACATGTGCGTCCCACCAGGCCGGCTGGCACAGGCTGGGTTTTTTGTAACCCAGGACACAGCTGTGTTGGAGTTGAGCATGCATCGCACATGACGCACATCCCCACAGCGCTCCCTGAACAGCAATGAGGGAAGGTGTTGGCTGGCGCCATGCAGCAGGGGCAGCATCTTGGAGCCAGTGCTCAGTCTGCTGTCACTGTCAACACCTGTCTCCCTCCTTTTCACTGGAGTACCCTTGGAAGCAGCACTGGGAGTCAATATGCCTGAGTTTTGTGCCTAGCTCTGCCACTGAGTCTCTTAAGTGCTCCATGCCTCGGTTTCCCTGTTGTAAAATGAAGCGGGGGTTGGTGAGGCTCAGATGGTTAGTGGCTACAGACTGCCTGGCCTGCCAAATGCTCACGTCCCCGCACACAGCAACAAGTATTGCCACTCTCACCTCAACCTAACACAGGCAGCCGGGCACGCTCGCTGGAGTTTCACGCAGCAGATGGGGGCGCTGAGGTAGAATAACTCTGAGCAGGCCAAGCTCGCTTTATGGCCATCTGAACCGGGGAACTGTGCGCCAAGGGCCAGCTGCTGTGGCTTCAGAGATTAATGAGGCTAGTGATCAATTGTCTCCTCTCCCTGCCCCTCTCACTGCCAGCCCCTGGGTTCTCCCTCAAGGTCTGACCTGGCATCCCCAGCTGTACTATCTGAGCACCTCACAATCTTTAAGGCATTTATCCTCCTGGGAGGCAGGGCAGGGCTGCTATCCCCACTGGGCAGAAGGGGAAACTCAGGCAGAGAGCGGCTAAGTCACGGCCCCAAGGTCACACAGGGGAGGGGGCTACGGCTGAAGCAGGAACTGAACCCATAATCCTTCAGGCCCCTATGCAACAAATCTGCCTCCCTGCTCTGAGCCACTCTGCTGGTGGACAGCCCAGCACAGTCATCCCACACCACCTGAGCGCCCCGGACCAGGCACCACAGAGGCAGAAATTACCCAATGTCCATTTTCTTGCCCCAGAAGAAAACGGGCCAGTGGGCTAGCTGCGAAGTGTGGCTAACAGAGGCTAGAACTGCCTTGGAGTGGGACTGTCCCTGCATGCTGTGGTGTCACACACAGGAGCAAGAGTGTAAAACCCAGCCCGTCCTGTGGCACCACAACTGGCTACTGGGCTGCAGTTCTGCCCTTGCCTGGCTCTCCAGGCGCGAACAGAGCACTCACCTTTCCCCTTATTTCCGGCAATCTCCACTTCTCCACCCCCCTGTTCTGGCTCAACTTCAACAGGGCCCTGCGGGGCACATAGGAGGACAGCATCTGGCCCCTAGCTTGTAAGCCCCACAGCAAGGGGCCTTGCCTTCTTCACTGTCTGTATAGCACCATGCCCTGTGACGGCACGTACCGAGACAACAAAAGAGAATGCACTAATTACAGAAGCCAGCAGTGAGGAGAGGGAAACTGAGGCAGGGCATTTAAGGGAAATGCCCAAGGTCACTGAGCAAGCCAGCATTAGCAGTCAGGAGTTCTCATGCCCACTCGCCTGCTCTAACCAGCTTTGCAGGAAGCGGCACGTCACACACAGCTGAGAAAGAGACAATGTCACCTCCGCGCCACCCCGGCTCTGCATGTGTTATCCTTCTGGACTGCTTGTGGGGAGAAGTGACCGTTTGCACGTCTCTCGCCGGCTGGCGCCGACAATACAAACATGAGCTCATCGGACTGTTTACCATAGCACACACCACTGAACTGCTCAGAAGGGCTGGGCATCGCACACTGACAGCAGCTGCTTCCACTCAGCATCACAGCTAGCTTCTCTCCCCCGCAAAGAGGGGATGATTTATTTACTTCTCACCGGCGAAAGATGGTCCAACTGCAAGACAGAACCCTTCAAACATTTATGGCGCTAACTCAGCAGGGAGGGGGCTGCCCGTGCGCTCTCTACTCATATTATGGAAAATCCTGGGGAACGTCTCAGGCCTGACACAAATATTCCCTAAGCTCCTCTCTCTCGCTCTCTTCTATGTCATGGTGAAAGAAAAGAAATGGTCTCCAAACCCAAACGTGACAAAACACTGCCACTAAGTCCCTTGGGGATCCTTTCTACTGGGAAAAGGAGAGCAACTTCCTACCCAGGGTGCAGTTAATCTATCCATGTGTAATGGGGCTCCAGCCCTGCGAGTGAAACACCCTTTGGAGGGACGGGAATGGAAGCTCAGTTACTGCAATGTGCAGATCCCAATGGGTATTATTAGGGGTATTACTGGAGCTCTTCGAGGCCCCAGCTGAGACTGGGAACTCCTTGCACGGGTCGCTGCCCGGAATGACAGACAGTCCATACCCTGGAGAGTTTACAGTCTAATCAGACCAGACATACAAAGGGAGGGAAGACAGGAAGGAATATTAGCCCCATTTTACAAGTGGGAAACAGAGGCATCAAAACAAGGGGACAAGTGTTCACAGGGGCTCAGCACAGCGGATGCCAACCAGGAAAATCTGGCCATAAGTGTCACAAGGGGGGCTCTTCGGACAATCTGGCCTCATGCAACTTGCCCAGGGTCACACAGGGAACATGGGGCAGAGCTGGGACCTGATCACAGATCTCCTGAATCCCAGCCCAGTGCCCTAAGTGCAAACTTATCCCTCCTTTCTGGAAACCTGGTGAGGATGAAACCTACAGCCAGGGGGCCAGACTCTGGCCCCACATACAGTCATGCTGTGAAAAAACTGTCTCCACAGGAAGAGGATATTCCTCTGTTGAGTGAAAATCCATTAATACCTAGAACCCGCACAGCAAATGCAAGGTGAACGCAGAGCAGGTCCAGAATTCACATAGCGCATTTCCGGTGGGCCTTGGGTAACGGGCAGAGATGAAGCAGAGCAGTGCACCTGTGCAACACTGATCACAGGACTGCAGCCCCATCCCTCGGCTACCCACACAGCCCAGCCTCGCTGCCTACCCAGCCCCCTGCCACACTGCTGCCCATCGTTCTTGGAGTGAAATACTCCATTGTCTTGGCCAGGTCTCCGGTCACTTGTGCTCCTGAGAACAGCACCAGAAGGGGCCCATTAGATTACCTACTCCGAGGCCCTGCATTATAATCTCTCTCTGCCAAGGGCCTTCTCCAGGAGGTGCTTTTCCAGCCAGGATGCGGAAGTGTCAGTCACCAATCACCTCCCTGTGGATATAAAGCAGGAGGCGGTAGCACACAGCTGGAGGTATCAGAGGGAGCAGACACAACCCCCACCCCGATGATTAGCAAGTTCGTACTGACTGTCATGAGCACAGAACCCTGCCATGTGGCTGTTCATTATGGAGACTTCCAGTTCCGAGATCACGGTCTCCCTCCTCTGCCTCGTGCACCCGAGGAGATGACACCTGCAGAGCTCCTGAATTTAGCAGGTTTCTAAACGGATTTGGCATTTCTACTGCTAATGGGAATATTCACTGTTATGCTAAATAGGACAAAACCGTAGCTGGAATGGGCCTTGTATTGCATTGTTATCCATTAGAGTTCAATCAACTTCAGAAGTAGCTGGGACCAGCCACCACCGGAGACTAACGGGCTAGAGGGGACTCTGCTCTGTTGCAGGAGAACACGTCATGTGTCTCTACATCTGGTTAGAGTACATCTGCCCCGCTCATGAAGGTGGAACATACCGGAGCTAGGGTGAGCTAGCTAGCACGGGTAAGCAATAGCTGTGTAGACTGGTGGCACAGCTTTCAGCATGGGCTAGTTCCCGGAGTATGTACCCAGGGGCTGAGCGGGCTTGCACTCATGCGGCTAGCCCAGACAGCCACATATTTACGGCTATTGTTTCCCATGCTAGCCCAATCAAAGCTAGCATGGGCGTGCCTGACCACGAAAATGGGAATGTTTTGTCAAAAATCAGTATGTTCCCAGAGAAAATTTGGATTTTGACAAACCCATGTTTTCAGATGAGAAATTTTTTCAGGCAAAATATTTCACCCAGCTCTAATGATAACCCTTGGGGACAGTGAGCCCTCCCATTTATACCCCATAACGATGAAGTATAGCCCAGTGGATAGTACACTGGACTGGGAGTCAGGAGACCTGTTTAATTCCAGCTCCAGCACTGCCTTGGGGGTTATCTTGGGCAAATCTCTTCCCCTCTCACCTTTAGACTGTGAGTTCTCTGGGCCAGGGGCTGCCTCTTACCAGGTATATTTATGGCACCTAGCACAAAGGGACTCAGTTGCAGTGGGGGCCTTCAGGAGCGACCATAATACAATTAATAACATAACTTACATTAAAAAAGAAAAGGAGTACTTGTGGCACCTTAGAGACTAACAAATTTAATTGAGCATAAGCTTTTGTGAGCTACAGCTCACTTCATCGGATGCATTCGGTGGAATGCATCCAATGAAGTGAGCTGTGGCTCACGAAAGCTTATGCTCAATTAAATTTGTTAGTCTCTAAGGTGCCACAAGTACTCCTTTTCTTTTTGCGAATACAGACTAACACGGCTGCTACTCTGAAACCTATAATTTACATTGCAAGACAGGCCAGGACTGAACCCCTTCTTGTCCAAAAGCACAGAAACTTGAGTGCCTGTCTTGAGTCTCTGCCCTTCCCAAGAGCCCTGCGCAGTTCCTCTGGTTATTACGCTTCCTGCAACAGACAGCGATTCATATGCAGCACCCTCTGTTCAATAAATGATTCAGCCGGAGCTCAAAGCTGCTCTCAGTGATGTGAGGCAGGGACTGTAATGTACACCTCGAACCACTCCCCACCATCACTGGCGAGCCAGCCACTGATTATTTCATGACAGCGCTGTGCACACAGGCAGAGTAAATATTTATGAGTGAGGCCGAAGCTACCAGAGGAAAGGGTGAAATGAAAGACGTCTGGACGTCGTGCACAGGGAATAATTCATGGGGTGGAAAGTGAACTCAACTGAGCTGGAGAAATAACAGGGTTAAATGATAAATAAGCAGTGGGAATTTCACAGGCATTTGCACATGGGGAGGCTCCAGTGGGACTGGGCAGCAGGGGTCAGGGATGCAACAAGCTGTGTGGTCTATAAACTCAGGCTGAGCACAAATTATAGATCTGGAGGCCTAAAGGACAATTATGATCACCTCTTCTGTTAGCACCTCCTGGCTCCCAAGTAGGAAAGATGAGCCAGCCCAGGACAGCAGGATGTAACCCAAGACAACCTGGGACAGCAAGGCATGACACAGGATAGCTTCACTTGGCAGAACTCAGGACATGGGGTTGTTAGCGAGGAGGATTGTTAACCACACGAGCCATTTCCCAAGGGATAAGCAGGTAGCAGTTTTTAAATCAAGACCAGATTTCTCTGTCTAGCTCAGACATGGTCTAGCTCACTCAGAAGCTACTGGACGCTCCGAAGAGATTATTGTGCAGAATCATCTGGCCCAGGTTAGGCAGGAGGTCAGATCAGATAACCATAATGGTCTCTTCTGGCCTTAAGTCTAGAAGACTAAGCCAGCCTGGAATGGCCCAGGGTAACATGGGAGAATGGCACTGCACAGAATGGCAGGGCATGGCCCAGGGTAACATGGGGCAAGAGAGTGTGAATGGCACTGCATGGGACGGGACAGCACAGAATGGCAGGGTATGTCCCAGGTGGAATGGAACGGCACAGGACAGCATGGCCAGGCATCGCTAGTGTGTGACAAATCCCAGGGGGAGGAGGTTAGACCTGTCACTCCTGTTACAATAACAGACTCAGCCCCCGCCTTCCTTAGGCTTCCTTTGAAGAGCACTCTCCAGGCGCTTGTACTAATGGGATTACCCTGCTGCCTGTGTCTATGCCTGGCAGTCACCCCCCTGCTAATGAGCGGCACGTGGACCACAGATGAGTATTTAGGAGACAGGCCTTCTGAGCACTGAGTATTCTGAGCTGGTCGAGCGGGCTGTGGGGGGGCAATGGGAAGGGGCTGGTTTCTTTCCTTTCCTTCTGCTTGACTCACACATTGAGGCTCTGCCCCTCTCAGCACCCGACTGGATGGGATGCCGGTGGGTTAACTCGCCAGGAGAGCAGCATTCCTCTGCTTTCCCGGGTCCAGCACCCCATCCTCCCACGTACAGATCTCAGGGAGCTCTATTCACAGCACACCACTCACCATTCCCACGTGCACATGGACAGACACTGAATATTAACTAACTGCACTGAGCCTGCATGGTATCAGCGGGCAGCTACTAGACACACAGCTGTTAACAGGCCCGAGAACAGCAATAAGTGCCATCTGTGAGAGGGTGGGAGACACCTGTTAACTCGAAAGAGAGGAGCTGCTGCAACAGTCTCCCTCCCAGCCTTGGTTGGGGTCCTCAGCCTGCCACTGGCCACGGGGAACTGGGCTTAGGACGTGTCCTTCAGGGTCGGTGATGGAACCACGGGGAACGTAGAACCGTTTCCTCTGTCAAGACTGAAATTACAGCCGGGGGCAGGGAGTGTTGCACAGACCATGGGAAGCAAAGCCAGCTCTGGTTCCCGTCTGGTAGTGTGCATCAGGCCACTACCCTGCTCAGGGTCTCTGGGCTCTCCTGAGTTGCTCTCTCTGAAGATGGCGCACGCCCAGTGCAGCGTGGGAGGATCCCGGCAGTGCTGTGTGCCTGGATTTACACCAGCCTGGAAACCGCTTGGTTCTCCCAGCAAGCAGCAGCTTCTCCACTCCTGCAATGCACCTGGCTGGAGCCTTCCCTCTAGCCTGCTTCCAAGAGCACAAGTGCCAACAGGTCAGGCATCAAAGAGGAGAGAGAGAAAGGTGCTGGCTGCTGGAAGCAAGAGCTGCAGCCACCAACACAGAATGAAGCAAGGGGACAAAGGCCCCCAGAGACCTGGGCCTGACGCAGTGGGTGATCCCAGAGATGGCTCCAGCGTCCCCACCTGAAACGGGCTAACAGCACACACCTGCCTCTGCACGGGGCTGAGCACTTCACAGAGCACTTCGCCCTTCTCCCCGGCTCAGGGCCCAGTGGGCGTGAGCTGCTACCACGTCAGACCGCTGGCACGTGGCAGCCCCTGAGGACGCAGGGATGATGGTGCTCAGTGCAGCTTGTCAGAGGACCTGACATTTCCTTAGACATCTCTTAGCCCTGGTCTACGCTGGGCCGGGGCGTGGGGGGGGGTCGATCTAAGTTACGCAACTTCAGCTACATGAATAACGTAGCTGAAGTCGACGTCCTTAGACCCACTCACCGCGGGGTCTTCACGGCCGCGAGTCGACGGCTGCCGTTCCCCCGTCGACTGCCTGCGCCGCTCTCGGCGCTGGAGTCCCGGCGTCCACGGGAGAGCGCTCGGGGGTCGCTTTATCGCATCTAGACTAGACGCGATAGATCGACCCCCGCTGGATCGATCGCTGCCTGCCGATCCAGCGGGTCGTGTAGACGCCCTTAGTTAAACTGCTCCTCCCCAGAGTGACCCATGAGGAGGCGTTTCAGGGGCATCTCTCATTCTCAGGAGGAAGCTGCACACACAGATAACTGTCCGTGTCCCTCTCTTCTCCTTACCCGACAGGACAGGGAGAGGGGCTCATACACCTCTCCAGACCCCAAGTGATCACCACTCCAGGTTACCCGGCTTGGAAAACTGTCTTGCTTTCGTGGCTTGCTACTCCGGGGTGTCAGGACCCAGTTTGTTTCCTTCGTCACCAAGATGCGTCCACTGCAGACAGAACAGCCACCCACAGCAACCTGCCAACCATCCCCACTTTGCCCACACGATCCAGCAAAGCACTCAAAGCACATGCTTCACTTTCGGTATGTGAGTAGCCCTGAGCATCCCATCTGACTCCGTAGCAAGCTCAGGTTCAAACCCAACTGGCTCGAACCTTGCCTTGTATCGGTCTGTGGCAGAGAAATTAAGCTGTGTGCAGTTTATTCCACGGGGAGTCATTTGGCCAGTTCCTTAAGAACAGAAGTTCTGTGGGATCGGGGAGAAGCCAAAGATCCGGCATACCCTCTGTATCAGAATGAGGGCTTACCCCTGCGTTCTTGCCAAAAGCCCCCACCCTCCCCTTACTCCAGTACTGCCATTAACTATAGAACTACTGACATCCTCCACCCCAGAAATGGCTGCATTTCAGTGATGGGAGAACTGAATCCTGTGTATCCGGTGCGAAAACTCTTTGGGACCTTACTGAGTGAAAGCTACTGTGGCTATAGCGGTTACTGCATGGATACAGAGCACCAGTGAGCAATGCTTGCTCCCCCTACACAGATCTTCCTTGCTAATGCTGATTCTGGGGGACACTATCTTCTCCCTCCTCCACAAGGCTCTGTGGGGTTCCTTTGGTTTTATCCCCTACACGCTGCCTTAATTAAGGTTTGGATCGGTGAAGCCTTGGGCCACCAAACTCTTTCCTACAGAAAATGGGCATCCCAGCCTTGCAGATCGCCAGAATGGCTTGAGATCCTGCTGTGGACTATCTCGGCTAAACTGGCGGTGCTCTTACCACATA
The DNA here is from genome assembly GCF_009764565.3 of Dermochelys coriacea. NCBI lineage: Eukaryota > Metazoa > Chordata > Testudines > Dermochelyidae > Dermochelys > Dermochelys coriacea. The sequence goes on from NC_050088.1 coordinate 2,191,955, forward strand.
TCCTAGCAGAAGGTGTTGGACTAGCAGTCAGGGAACCTGGGTTCTCTTTCAACTCTGCCACTGACCAGCTGTGCAACCTTTGGCCAGTCACCTCCCCTCTCTGGGCCTCGGTTTCCCCTCTCTCCCTGTGTCTATTTAGAGTGTAAGCTCCCAGGGGAGTCTCTCTCTCTTGGGGCATGTACAGAACCTAGCACAACACAGCCTCCTTGCGCCAGTGGGATCCCTGCACTCGGGCCAGGGACTGCATCCTGGGCTGCCAGTGGCTGGTGGGAGGTCCCACGGGCAGGGGGGAAGAGGGGTTTTTCCTCTAATAACGCCCCTCTGAGCCTGTCCTGCGGTAGGCATAGGGACGCAGCCACGCTGGGAGGAATGCTGGAAAGGAGCAGTAGTGAAATGCCCCAGCGTCGAGGCGACAGTTCAGAGGCAATGCACATTTCTGCTCTGTCCCGGGCTGGATTGAATTACCCACAAGAGGGAGAGGAAAGCTCATCCAAGGAAAGCTGCCTCCCACTCCACGTACCCCATTGCAAGGGCTCGGGCTGTCTTTGCGTGACATCCTGGAGTCAGCTCCCACCTTGACCGGGAGAGGAGCAGCTCCAAAACCTTTGCCAATCAAGGGCAGCTCTGCCCGCCCCGCAGTCTCTGCCAGAGCCCCTGCTCCAAGGGGTAACCACACAGCCCGAGAGGGACAATCCTCACACAGTCTCTACTCTAGAGGTTCCTCCCAGGTGTCACAGCTCCTCTCCCCATAAAAGCTGGGATGGGCCAGGCCTCCCTGCTTCAGCTTCTGGCCAAGAGGGTTAGGAAGAATCGCCCTCCCCTCCACACACCACCATGGTCTCTGCATTCTGGGGGTTCCTGCACCTCCCTCTGCAGCAGCTGGTGCTATGACATGAGAGGCTGGGCTTGGGTCAGACCCAGGGTCCGCCTGTCTGGCTGTTCCTGTTATTGGGTATTTCTATTTCAATATCTCCTAAGGACCCTGTCGGGGATCAGAGCCCCCTGGACTGGCTGCTGTAGAAGCAAACAGCACAGCACCTAGGTGCGGATCTCCATTCTCCCCGGGGAGGTTTGCATTTCCCCTGCTAACCGCCGTGTTTGCCAGCTGCATTAGATCCCAGCCAAAGCTGCACGGTTCAATAATGAGCCTGGCTCCGAGATGCACCCCCAGAGCTCTCCTGCCTCTCCCACACTGGTACCTGCCTCCCGTTCGACCTTCGCTCACTTCTCTCTCCTTTGCCTGGCTCATGATCTCTGAGTGCAGGTCATCTTCCTCCCAGCAGCTCTTCACATCCTCAGCTTGCAGACGCCCCACACCCCAGTTCTCCAGCCCTGCCACTGCTGCTTGGCTGAGCAACGTGGCAGAGATTCAGTGTGTGGTACAAGCCCTCAGGACGGCCTCAGGCCTGCTCAGCACAGGAGTCTGATTATCCCCACAGGAGCACTGGGCAGGTGGCTGGTCTGTGTCTCCGAAATCGGCTGGAAAAGGTTTGTGAAATCCGTAGGAGGTTTGTCTCTCTCTGGCTGGATTTTTGTACAGCTCCCCACCACCACCTGCTTTATCTCCCTCCCTCAGGCCTAACCTATTTGCATGCTAGAAAAATACTAATACAAATAGGATTTTACAGCTGGCACAGCGGGAAAATGACCAGAGGAAAGAACAGAAGCAGAAGGGGTGGGGAAAGGTGTAACTCATGGAGAAACATATCAGCACAGAGACGATCTGGAAAAGCACCGAGGAGATGGCGCATCACAACGCGGGAGATGGGCCACAGGGCAAGAGAGGCCCCAGCAAGGCAGGATCACCCATAACAAGCTGCCCTTCGCTCTGTTTTTTTAGAGTGAATCTGCAGAATATGCCAGGTGCTGGGCACCTTCCCCACCCATTCTGCAAGTGCCCTTCTAACCTGATTTATAGCACCTCCTTCTATCTGAGCCCTACCACCTTGCACCACCAGTGCTCCTTGAACCCGACCCACAGCCCCCTGCTACTCCTAGGATCTCCCTACCACACACAGAGTTCTGCCAATGCCCCTCAATCTCAACCTACAGTGCCTCCCACATTATCCCAGTTCTGTGCTCCCCACCCAGCTTTGCAAAGGCACTTATGTCCTGGCCAGAGCCCCTCCAGAGCTGTGCTGACGCCCCCCATCAGGACGGACACTGTCCCATGCCCACGGCCACACCCAGCATTGCTGATGCAGCCCAGCAAGGAGGCTGGTTAGACCCTGTGATATACTATACCTTGGGGGAGGGCCTTGTAACCCCCATATTCCTCATCTGTCTAAAACTGTGATATTGCATAAAAAGCATGCCTTGTGAGGTATCAGGGGAAAGGTTATGATCAGCTGAAAGTCACTGTTCTATCTAAATATGCATATCTTTATAGCATACAAAGTTATAAGAATTGTGTTATACGTTTGGCACTAAAACATGCTGTAAGTTGGGGAACCAGCCAGATATTCACTCCCCAGAGACAACAGCAAAGAAAGTAACCAACGCCTGGGTGGTGTCAAACAACCCATCAACAGCCATTGTCCAGCAAGGAAGCTACAATGCAGTGACTCACCTGCCTGAGGTCACACCAGTGCAATTGCTCAACCTTGCCTGGGGACTCAGAATGCCCCCAGATATGCCTGGACTTGTGTTCTACAAGCACATGGGACTGAGGGTATAAAACAGAACACAGGGGCCCCGTGCCTAGCCTTTCTCCTGCCCCTACCTATGCCGCAAGCAAGAAGGACACTCAGAAGACTGAAGACTGCAACAGAAGAGACTGGCTCAGGTTTAAGGGACAAACCTGTATATTAAGGACTGCAATATCCATTGGGGTGAGAAAAACTGCTTAATCTAGATGTTGCCCAGTCTAATAGGGTTGAGAGTTTAGACTGTGTGCTTAGACTTTCTTTTGGTAACTAACTCTGACTTTTTGCCTATCACTTATAATCTTTTGTAGTCAATAAATGTGTTTAACAGTTTCTCTTTACCAGGGGGTTTGCTGGAAGTGTTTGGTCAGGGTGCTTGCTCAAGTTTACAAAGGCTGATGTATGTCCACTTTCCACTGATGAAGTGGTGAACCAATTAACAAATTTCCACTGCTCATCTTGAGCAGTGCAGGACGGTATATTCCTGAGGTACAAGGCTGGGAGGGATTTGGCTGGTGCCTTTACCCTGTGTGATTCATGAGTGGCTCTGGGAGCTTCATGCAATAGAGCTGGGTGTGGGGCTCTACATGCGGTTGTGCTGAGTGATCACAGCGCCTGGACGGGGTTGCTGCTGGTCACTAGCCAGGCATGGTGGGAGACAGCCCCGGATGGGGAGTTCAGGGGGCACAGCAGTTCCACAGTCCCAGGCTGCACCCGGGGATCCCGGCCCAGACCCCATCACTGAGAGGGGACTGCCCCATTCTGGCTGAATCAATTAAATGAATTATTACGCAAGCGAGTGCGCTCTGCTTGAAGTGGGCATGAGCTGAAGGGATACAACTGGGTGATTCCCTTGCCTAAAGACAAATCTAGGCGATTACAAGAGCTCCAGTGGGTCTGTCGGCTAAATCCGCGCTCCGATTTTCACACCATGGCCTGCATTGTCCTAGCCCCTTCAGAGATGGCACAGCCTAGCATGGAGATACTGAGACCATTTTTAAGATGTGAACTATTTCCTCGATAAAAAAGGAAACAGCCCTCTTGGCACCACTAGGGCCAATTGTGCACATCCATCCAGAGGTGCCCATGCAGCACGCTCGGCCTGCAGCACCACGGCCGGCGCACGAGGGAGAGGGAGCCAGAGCAGAAATGAAAGGAGGGTGAGGATGCTGTGTACTGTGGTCTCCCCTCCCTCCTCCCTGAGCTGACGAGCGGCAGAGCGAGTGGCGCACCCAGCAGCACACACCGGGCCTGCCTGCCTGCCGCGAGACCCCCAGCCACAGAACGAGAGCAAGAGGCTTCCTCATCCTCCACATTTCTCACAGGGAAGAGTCTCTGTCTCGCTAACCCCCATCTCCCAACACCCCTCATCTTCCCCCACACCCAGTGCACCCCCAATATCCCCCAGCCCACCCATGGGGGGAGGGATAGCACAATGGTTTGAGCATTGGCCTGCTATACCCAGGGTTGTGAGTTCAATCCTTGAGGGCCATTTCGGGATCTGGGGCAAAATTGAGGAATGACCCTGCTTTGAGCAGGGGGTTGCACTAGATGACCTCCTGAGGTCCCTTCCAACCCTGATATTCTATGATTCACGCCCTCCCCAGCAGGGCAGGATCCTAATTCTTTGTTACTCATTTCCAATGACTTTTTAGAGAAGCATAGTGGCATGGCTGGAGGCCAGGAGCCCAGGCTTCCCCACCCAAAGGCTGGTGGTCAGACCCCCTGGGGAAAGGCCACGCTGCTTGTCACTAGCACGTAGGGGCTCAGGTGGTGGTCACAGGGGCTCTTTGCAGCACCAGGGTCCCTTCCAGCAAAGCGTCCTCTGGCAGGGGAATGGCCTAGGGTCGCAGCCCATGACCGCAGGACAGCGAAATGTGGGGGACAGCGGGACTCCTGCCCACTAATGGGTATTGGGGCTTTCCCCTTTGCTGGGAGGACTCAGCCATTCCAAATAAGGCCAAAACAACTGCTGCTCAGCGCAGCCACATGTGAGAATGCAGGAAGGGGAGCCAAGAGGCCTAGCACCACCACTGACTCACCTTGTGTCCTTGAGCAAGTCACTTCTACTCTCTGTGCCTCAGTTTCCCCCGCCCCATAATTGGGTTAGTAACACAACTGGGTGTGCCCTGGCAGTTTGCTGGCATTCCCAGGGGGCTGGAAAAGAGTAATTATTTTGCATTAGCCTGAGAGCAGAGGCCAACAGCAACCTTCTGGTGAAGCCATTTTGCAGACCCTGCTCCACAGCGGATGATGAGGGTGAAGGAGCTCAGGGTGCAGGAAAGCCGCTCTGAGCAGAGGTCTGATCCTATTGCAAAGCAGCACTAGACAATTTCAGCGTACAACTCTCCTGGAGGGGAATTGCTCTTGCCGAGCAGGAAGAACAATCCCGTGTCCCCTCCTTCCTGTCAAGTCCGCAGGGTTAAACGCCTTGTCAGCCGTGCTTACCAACCTGCCCTCAGCTGCCAGAGCAGGCTGGCTCCATCAGGGTCAGGAAGAGTTCAGCATTATGCAGGGAGGTTACAGTGCATTAATCAGCCTTCTCTCAGGGCCGGGCTGCTCCCGGCTCGCCCACCCACCCACCCTACGTTTAGAGCCACACTTGAAATGCATTCCTTCGCCAGGCCTTCCTCTGAAAACGGGGTGCAGGAGAAGCCCGATCTCCCAGCGCCTGCTGCTACAGGGCACGGGAGCCTTTCCTATACTATACTATGGCCTCTTTCCCACAGCAAGGAGATGCGCAGGAAGCCACAGCTCTGATGTCCTGAGGGCAGCTAGGATTTGCTGCCCCGATGGTGAGGGGCCCGTGGGAAGGGGACATGAAGGAACACATCTCAGAGATGTGAAGGGGGAACCTAGGGGCAATAAATGGCTGAGCCCCTGCCATCGCCATTCAGGCCGGCAGCAGGATTTGACCCAGTAGCCAGACCACGTTGCCCTTCCCAGGCAGCTGCCGTTATCCGCGGTTTGCGTAATAAACCGAGGCACGGAAAGGTTCAGGCCCTGATTTCCACCCACACATTCCACTGACTCCCCAGGGAGAGCAGGTGCTTGGTGTACTGATTCACAGTGGAGGAGACCTGCCAAAAGCAGTCATGAGAACATCTGTGGTCATGAGGAGACCAGGCCCTGCCGCTGCACAAGTGGATTTGCCTATGTGGGGCGTGCGTGGGAGGAGAGCAGTGAGGCAGACTCCTGGGTATGTACCCAACCTGCAAAGCACCCATGTGCCAGCTGCCTACTCCGTGAGGGAGGGAGCACTCTCTGAACCGCTCACGGGGAAAGCGCATGTGGTTGTAGCAACGTGGCACGTTCACACGTGGAACACTCACTAGTGCTGGGCAGAGCTGGCAAACGCTGATTCTGAGAGCAAGCTGGGCCAAAACCATTGCACAGAGCCCGTGAACCTCCTCTGATTCGCATCCCCCATCCATCTGCTGAAGGTCAGTCAATAACGGCCAGATGTTTTCAGATCCTCCAAGGCAATTTAAATGCCAGCCTCTGTACTTGTGGAAGTCAGAGAAATGTGGAAAATGAATGAATTACTTTAGCAACATTGTCTGCATATAGAGCAGCATCGCTCACCTCCCTGGCAGGGACGGTGGGATGGGGGAAGAACCGGGCTGCAGCAAGCATCCTGCCTGGGAGCTCTGATGCAAATGTCCTACTCTCCACGTGACCCGAAAATACTTGACAAACAGGCATTTTCCATCATTAACTGGTGTCACTCGAACCTCCTTTTCAATCTTCAATAACTCTGGTTCTTTGTCCAGGTGGAAACTGTGTCCTGAAACTCCCCCCAGCTCCGCTGACTGATCTCCATGTGACAGAACGTGTCCTGAAACCAAACCGAGCACACTGCTTCCCCGAGCCAGGTGCCTGAGGCCCAGGAGAGACGTGTCCCCACTACAAGCAGAGCCTGAACACTTAATTGCTACACTGTGAGGGGTCTGTGTGGCAACACGGAGGGGAGTTCACAGGAGCTGCCAGGACCATCAGACTATCGACTCCAGGCCTGTAACAACATTAGGCTACAGAAAGATAATGGAGCAATGCTGAGACAGCAGTGCCTGGCGACTGAGGACAGACAGAGGGTGTATATGGGGATGGAGAGAGAGAGAGAGAGAGAGAGAGAGAGATTTGCTCACCACCTACTTCAGACTCCCCAGTGCCTCACTGCTGATCTATCCCATTGGTTTGGCCAATGCACACTGATGAAAGGCAGATATCGTTTTGTCTTTGCCCCAGGCCTGGTGATTCTCCAGACCTCAGGCTCCTGCGTCACACCCCACAGTCATCTCTCGTGTCTCTGACCTTCCAGAGCCGGTGCCCCATTCATTTGCGGACCTCTATAAAAATTGGAATGGAGGTGCAGACCCCTTTAGAAATCTTAACCATAGTCTGCGGACCCTCAGGGGTTGAGAACTACTGCTCTAGCATCAGCAGGGCCTGTGACCCCATCCCTGTGGGAGAAGCTGTGACCCCAATGGAGCAGCACTTGGAGGGGTATTGGCAGCTTTCACAGGGAGCTGCCTAAAGCCCTCCTCATGGCTGCCAGGGGGCTTGGAAGCACAACAGGGGATCCCTTCAGATCTCAGTTGCTTGGAAATCAGAGCAGTAATGCTTCCGGAGTCAACCTGAGCTGTAAAACTCACGGTCAGGACGAGCCTCAGCGAGTCTCTTTCAGCTCCACACCAGCATTCAGTCTATATCCCACCTCCTTCCACTGGCGCCCCAGCTCAGCAGACAGGGATGGAGCGAAGGGACCACCTGCTCCCCCCTACCCCCCGGCAGGAGATGAGCACAATCTGACACACTCCAGCTGAGACCAGTTGCATCCAGTGAGCAGAAAATACCTTGGGAGTGGATCTGAATGGGTGTGAACCCTCAGGCACAAGACAGAGGGGTGCTGGGATTAGGGGTGGAGTACATTGCCCCTGCATGCACTGCACAGAGTCGGCTCCAGATGCTACCCATGTGAGCGGGGGAAGAACTGCTTTGTGGTCACAGTACTGGGCGGGGACTCCAAAGATGTGGATCCAATTGCTCGGCCACAGACTCCCCGTGTGACGCCTGGCAATTCATTTATCCTGCTGGGCCTTGGTTCCCCACCTAGGCCATGGCGATGAATCTATTCCACACAGGTTCAGTGTCCACCCTCGTCACCAGAGCATAGAAGCACAGTCCAGCAGCGCGTTAAGTGGTGTCACTAGCGTCCTTCACGTGCAATAATACAGCAACCTCCCACTCTCTGTGCCTCGTCTATTCAGATTGTGAGCTCCTCCAGGCAGGGACCTTCCGCTACTCTGCCCCTGCGCAGCGCCCAGCACAGGCTCTGAGCTCAGCTCAGGCCTCCAGGTGCTGCTCCAATACAAACAGTGACCAAGCAAGGCGAGACAACGTGGGGTTTCTGGGGGAATCTCTTCCTGGGATGGACTCAAACAGCTGTAGTAATCAAGGCTGGCCAAGTGCCAAGCACCCCTACCTTCTCAAAGCTGTGCAATCTATAGTTAGTTAAGGAAGATTGAGCTGTTTGGGAAAGCTATGAAAGCATAAATAAGTTACAGCTGACCATGGTGTGCGGGAAAGCTCTTGTGTGGCATTGGAAGAGCTGGGGACTGTACCGCCTTCGTGAACGCCCTCCTGGGTGCTCAGAGAAATGCAGGGGATCTAAAGCACTACATGCTATAAAAGACAAAGTGACGGCTCAATCCAGCCTTGTGGAACACGGCACCCTGAGCCACGCACTCCAGCTCCGATCAACCTCGCTGGAGCTGGTCCACATAGTTCCACACAAAAACTGTTCCCATCGGGAAACATGATTTTGCACAGTTCACTCTCTTCCATGGGAAAAGGCTGAATTCAGCACAATCTTCCGATTGTCCCAAGCGGGAGACTCCAACCTAACCAGTTGGAGTTGGACACTTTGAAACAAAATGACATTTTTCATTCCAAAATGTCGCTCTGACATAAAGAACACCGTTCTGACATGTCAAATCATTTCCTTTGGTTGACACTGTCGATATAGTTCCAATCTGACATTCCCAGCTGGAAAGTTTTCAGAAATTTCCATTGGCAGACTGGATTTTCTTGTGCTGGTTTTCATTCTGATTTGGAACAGGAAGTAATTTGGAAACATCTGATTCTCCCATGGTGTGAAAATGCCATTTCCCCTCCTGCTCTACATCTAGGGATGCTCAATGGTCATGGGAATGCACTCACCAAACGCTGATGGATTTGCTTCCCCAGACAACAAAGCAAACACACAACTGTGCTAGAGAGGAGATCATAGGAGCAGCGATTTCCTCTGCAAACAACTTCCAGTTACAGGCGCCTACTCCCAGGACTAGACCCCGTTCCTCTTTCTGTCCTCCAGAAAGCTCCCCTAATTCAGCACAAAACTGTGTGTTCCAGAATCAAAGGCACTGACCTGGGAGTCAGGAGCCCTTAGCTTTATTCCAAGGGGCTCAGGCACCCAAATCTTCCCAAAAGCCAATGGGAGCTAAGCACCAATGCCCCCCGGCTCTGAAGTGCTGGGCTGGGACCCCGGAGATCTCAGTTCAATTCCTGGCTCTGCCACAGATTTCCTGAGTGACCTTAGATGGGTCATTTAATCTCCCTGTGTCTCAGCTCCCCATCTGTAAACTGGGGATAATGACACTGACAAGCTTTATCAAGTGTTTTGGGATCTGTGGCTGAGAAACACTGCACAGTGGGGTTCTGGTCTACCACGCGGCTCCGAGGCACTTGGATCATACAAACAACAAATCCTAACAGCAGCTGAGAGAACTGGCGAGCATTATCAGCACTTTTCGTATTGCCATGACATCCCTATGTAGAGATCTCAAACCTGGGCCAGGAGGAGCACCCCTTCCCCCACACACCACAGAAAGCCCTTTTCACCCCATACCTGGAGCTTTCTTGCTAAGGTAGCCCCCAGCTCCGTCTCTTTAATGGCGTGAGGGGAATTCATGGCGCGGGTCCTGCGGCACGTGGGTGGGTGAGTGACTTCAATCCTCTCTAGGGTGGTGCTGCCTAGAGGGCAGGCAATAAGGGCCAATGCATCTGTGAATGAACACACAGTAACACCGGTGGGCCTGACGCCAGCCACGAGGAAGAGCACAGAATCCCCTCGCCCTGTTCCTCCCTTTGTTGTCTGCGTTAGAGCCTCTCAAAGCCCAGCCAACCTCTACCCGTCTCTCTCTCTCTCACACACACACACACACACACACACACACACACACACAACGGGAAATGCGCTGCGAGCTGCTTGGCGCCTCTGGTGGGAATATCTCACTCAAGGCTCTGTCGCAGGGCCAGGTGAAAACGATTCTCCCACCCTGCCTGGAGGATTTTATGCAGGGCACCCCTCTGCCGTGCACCGTCAGAGGGAACTGGGGCCTGGCCGCAGGGAGGTTTGCTCTGCTCCGAGGGAGAGGTGGCTGGGACACTTTCACTCACCAGTGAGTTTCCCCACTTGGTGGAGGCGGCTTCCATTGCTTTCCTTGCTGATGGGTTTGGTGTGACAGGCACTTATCTCAGCGGTGACAATGGAAAGCAGGCATGAGAGGCTGACCAGAGAGGAGACGGAAACCTGCCACTCCCCAGAGTAGGGTGACCAGACAGCAAATGTGAAAAACTGGGACGGGATGGGGGGTAATAGGAGCCTGTATAAGAAAAAGACCCCAAAATTGGGACATCTGGTCACCCTATGCCAGAGACAGGGGCAGGCATCCCACGGCCTTCTCCAGGACTCACTGGCAATGGCCAGCGCCTCTGCCAACAGTCTGTCAGAGTCAAGCCAGCTGCACAGGGAGCTAACAGTGACATCCAGTGGGAGGCTCCAGGGTAGAGGCTCTCAGCCTTCTCAGTTCCACAACCCCATGCCACAAACCTCAGGGACATGAGGGAAGGCCCCATGGGTCATGGCCCCAGACTGAGAGCCTGCGCTTCGGAGCCCGTGAGAATGGGACTCATTTCCCAATGCCAGAGGCTGAGTGTGCAGGGCCATGGAGCCTGGGTTCCCTTCTCCGCACCTCCAGGCAGCCCCTGCAGACATCTCCGCTGCTGTCTGCATTCCAAAGATACCTAGAGACTGCACTAGAAACTGCTAGGTGCGAAGGACCCACACCGAGCCGGTGCCCACCCCAAACAGTTTGCACAGACCAGACAGAACAATGCGGCAGAAAGGAACTAATCTCTACTGACAGGTGGGGAACTGAGGCATAGAGAGGCTAAGTGACTTGCCCAAGGTCACACGGGGAGTCTCAGGTGACCCTGGTTCAGTTCCCACCTGTGTCAGAATCTCCCTCAACTGCCGTAATCACAAGACCTGCCTTGCTCCTGGGCAGCACAGGCAGATGCTGCCCATGCTCTACCTGCTCAGTGGGCAGAGTCCCCCAGGGTCACCAATGCAGCCTTGTTCACCAGAGCTAAGCCCGCTTTCCAAGGAGTGAAAAGCTGAGCTGGGAAACACCTGCTCTGGTTACCTGCTCACTAGCTTATCAGAACTTGGGGGGCGGGGGAGGGTTTGGCATCTTTGGTTTCTGTGTCCCAGTGGCAGACATACCCGTCCTATCCCCACCTGCCCAGGGAAAGACAACAGCCACCCTGGGAACCAGCTGGCCAGCATCCCTGCCCAAGCCCACGCTGACACAGAGAAAATGCTGCACCGTCCCCTGCAAGTGAGGTGGCCAGACATGGATCCCTGACTACAAATGGCACAATGCATTTCATGACAATGCCAGTGAAGACACCATGGGCTGCTGTCAGGACCGTTGCCAAAACGCAGGCTGACATGAATGCTAATGAGAGTGTCAGAGTGTCCGGGGCCTATTCCTCCCTTTGTCTCCGGAGTCACTTTTCACCATTTCATGTTCCTTCCCACCAACAATCTGATGCCCCAGAAGAGCTGCTGACAAACTGCGCAAGATTACATGATCAAGCTTAAAGAGATGCTGCATTCGGTGGCTCCTCTTCAGCTCTGGGTAATAACTGCCATGCTCTCCAAATGGAAGAGAGCATTTTTAACATGGGCCATTTTCTGCGCCTGTTCTAGTCAGCCTCTATTGTGCTAGCATCATTGCAGCAGTTGTGTTTAATTTTGTAACACATTCATTAAGTATGGTATAGAGCTGTGAGTGATGAAGTGCTAAAGAGAGTTAGCAGAGGTTAATCACCAACAGCCATGGAAATTATGATCTCAGCACTAAGGTGTTGATTTCATTTTTACCAAATGATATGGTCTGAAATCTAAAGCCTTGTTTTGTTGTTGTTGTTAAAGCAGCATTTAAAATGCTGAACCTCCAGTTGGTGCTGCTCCAGCTGTAACGCTGTTTGGAATGCAGTCTGATGCCCAACAGCGTTAATGAGGGACTTTCTGTCACAATCAATTATGCTCCAAGTTTTAGAAGTCTGGCACATTATGTGCACAGGCTTGTGAGAGAGGATAATTATATTCAGCAATATTCCATGGGAAAAAAAAAAGAGGAGATGGGGGAAATAGGAATTAGGCGCAAGGTTTTCAATGCAAAACAACACAGTACCTGTCTCTTAAGGGATACCACATCACACCCCTCTCAGGCCCAGCGGCTTTGCCAGCTTTTGGAAAGCTATTCTAATAGTCCAGCTATTTCAGGACATCTATGAGTTTGCAGCATTTTTGATTGGTCAGAAAGGACAACATAACCTTCTAGGGACAACATATCATGTAGTTTATAAACCAAATGTGTGTTTTTGGGAGTGGGGGGAGGGGGTAGATGAGATGGGGAGAAACTGAATCTGAATCAAAACAGTCTCATGATTGTGTTACTAAATGCCAGTACAAGGTATGGGTTGGTTGTCTGCTGAATTTAAACACTCCGCTGCAATGTTTGCAGCTCAAAGCATAACAGCATTGGGCTAATGCATGAAAAGCAGGATTTGGAGCAGACTGTAACCTATGGTGAAACTGATTAGTCCATGTCAATTTTCCAAAAGGAGTGAAATACAAAGGGTAAACCAACCCAATAAATGAAAGTAAATTAAGATTGTACAGTTCTGGACATTGCACTCACCCCTGGTTTGGTTAGTAACACAGACAGTCACGGGTATGACGTGTATCTAGCAATATGGAATACTCTCATGCAGCCTCCCTGTAACACTAGGAAGTCTCTCTGTGACCCAGTGTACACAACTGGAACACCCACTGCAGAGCAGCACCTGGGAAGCAGGATCACAGTAAGTGCACCTCAGCTATCCCTGTCTTCACCTTAGGGCCCAGCTCTGCAAAGTACCGATCCCCATCACAACCCCACTCACTCTCAAACAGCTGAGTAAGGCAGCAGTTTTAACTTCCATCCAGCACCTCTCAGAACCAGCCCCGAGCAAAGATGGCCATTTTCAGACAGGAGAGAAGATTATGCCCCATGCTCCAGCTCTTCACTCTCCGAGCACTCTGGGTACTGCCACTGCCTCTGCCTCCCTGAAAGCTAAGCAAGACCTCTGTGCAGGTGAGGATTTCTGTCCATTCAGTCCATGCAGGGCGCAATGGGCAAAGCTGCATCTGTCAACGTGCCCTACTGTAGTGCCCAGCTGGTTGCAACGGCTTCAGATGTTAGCTACAGCACTAGCCAAGCAAAGGTTTCCTGGTATTACAGGGGGAATTAGTCTCACATGCCACATCCCACAAAGTAGGTAAATTGAGAGAGAGAGCATGCACATTGTCCTCTCCCAAGGCAAACCCCATGGTGGGTGCAGAGCCTCCGGCTGCAGCTGCAGTGAAAGGCTGTTCAACGGGGTGCCTCTTGATGCAATGGCTAGTAGAGAAATGTGCCCATTGCAGAAGCACTCCTGTAGCTGGCACTAACTGGCATCCTTTGTGGGGGCCTCAGGAGGGAAGCTGGGGATCAGCCAGACCACAGGGAATGAACTCCTTCCAAGGCGTTGCTCCAGGTGAGGGGTGAGGCACAGTGCGGGAGATGGGTACCCTGCCGCTATAGCTCAGGTACCCAAGGACTGGTTTGGAAGGAAAAGGCAAAAGCAGTGGGTGGGTTGTAGCGAGAAAGGATGAAAACCAGCTGGCACATTGCACTACAAGTCTCAGCACCTCCAATACCCACAGCAGCCCTGGCAGGCTGAGGAGTTTGGGCCCCATCACCTGGACTGGACAAGACCGTGGTTGCTTTCCGACAAATCCTGCTGCTCTCCTCACCAGTAAGAATTACGCGATCTGAAGAGAATCGGAGGATTCCTAGGGAAGTCGGCTCAGGAAGATGTTACTGTCCTTTGAACATAAGCTGATCCTGACAAGGCTGGAAACTCAATACAAATGGGCTCAGTGTTTACAGTGGAACCCACAGGTCACACCGACTGGTTAACTTTTTCTGTAGTGCCCTCCAGGGGATGAATCATGCTTAAGAAGCAAATTCACCTGTTCAAATTACACAAGGCAGAACTCTAGCGGGGTGGGGGGAGTTGTTGATGCTGCTTTGGGCAAAGTGTCCCATGAAGCTAGCTTGCCTTCCCACTCATAGGCTGATTGTTTCGATTTCTGCACAGTAATTTCAGGCATTCAGCTTTCCGCCCTCTGACACACTGTACTCCCATTGTCCCTCCAGCTTTCGGGCACATCTCCACCGCTTGCTTTTAGACTTTTGAACCCTTTTTCTTGGTACTCAAAGTGACACACATTAGAAAAGCCTCTGCGACATGACAATGCAGGGCAGGGCTGAGACACAGTGTGGGAGAAGATTACCCTGCTGCTGAATCTTGGTGGGCCAGGGAGCACAGCACCGTGGGAAATGGGAAAGCAGAGAACGCAGGACTTCCCAGAATTGGCCAGCCCCAAAGTCCACTAGTCTAGTAGCCTATCTCCAACAGTGACACCAGCTGCTTCAAAGGAAGGTGCAAGAACCTGAGCAGCCAGCAGATGGGGGATAATCTGCCCCAGGGGAGTTTCATCCTAACTCCCAACATTTAGACTCTGGCATAAGCCCTGAGGCAGTAGTTTTTATCCCCCTTTTCATTTTAAAATTAGCTGTTAGAGCTCTGGATATTCCTGTGCCACTCCATCTGTGAATCTTGCCAAGTTGGTGGCCTCCATGACATGCTGTGGCAATGAGTTCCACAGGCTAATTACATGTTGTGCAAAACTGTAGAAGCTGCTGGGATTCTGCCAGGCAGGCCCAAAGGAGGCACAAACACACTGTCCAGAATGACAAAGCAGCAGCAGGGAACCCTGCAGGGCTGAACACATCTGCCCATTAAAGGATCTCTCTCCTTCTCTCTTGCAGTCTGATTTCCTTTCACCTCCTTGCTCATTCCGTCAGCATTTGCCGCATTCTCTTCTCCACCAAGGGTGAGCAAGGGAGTTTTTAACTTGAATTCAGCCCAAGTGCTGGGACTGACTCCTGCCCTTGCACTTCGTGACTCCCATCTCGTGGTGCTGCTGGCTCTATTGACAGCTCTATCCTCAGATTCACCCAGGGCCTGGAGCTGCTGCTTTCAGATGGAGAGAGGCAGCTCAGCAGGGGGGTTGATACCCAAGGTTAACAGCAGCTAAATCAGTCTGGTCATTCCAGGAGGGTAGGACACTTGACAGCTAAAGTTGTTGTTCCTGTGACTGTCAAGTGCTGCCAGCACAACTCAGCTCCCTTGGGAGCACGCGTGTGCTGCCGGCACAGTGCCCCGGGAGCACACCTGTAGTGCTGCAGAGGAGAGCCTCTTGAATATCTTTGTGCCATGTCACCAGTGATGGCCAATCAACTTGAATCATGCAAGAGAGATTATTCAGAGAGTAAGCCCTCCTATTCTCTCTACCAGGCCAGTGCTAGGGCGTGGGATCCCCTGCTTTCCATCTCTTTGGGATGGCCAAGTCTCTGGCTGGCACATTCCTCCTTTCTAGATGCCAGGCCTCTGTTGGGAATCTTTCCCCAGACACAAAGGGGCCAATGAGAAGAGGGGAATGCTCATGCCAGGCATAAGAACAGCTCCAGCCCCTTCTGCCCCTTACCTCATTCTACAAGTCAGCTCGACAGGACGTAGAATCTTTGGGCCCAATTCTGATCTGGTATAAATCAGGAGTAGCTCCACTAAGCCAATGAAATTAAAGCAGGGGAAATGAGGTGAGATCAGAATCAGACCCATCTAGCATCTTAACTCCTGTCTGAACCCCTCTGCTGTCAGGAACAATTGGTGCCAAGTGGGGCCATTGGTGGGTTCTGTATTTTACTTCCCAGAAAAAAAGCAACTCTTGCTATAACAACTGAGCTTTTATGCATTCTCAGGCTGCTTTCCAAAGGAGATCAATATAATTTACTCCATTTTACAGATGGGGAAATTGAGGCACAAGAGGGGATGTGACTTGCCCAGCATCAGCCAGCGGGCCAGCAGCAAAGCCAGGAACTGAGCACTAATCCAGCTCTCTATCCACTAAGCTGCCCTCTCCCCCTCCCAGGGTTTGGGCAATGGAGCAACAGCAGCAGGAAATGTTTGCTTCTCTTTTGGTCCTGAGCCAGTCATTTTAGCCGATCAGTTTGCAAGTGCTGGCGCAGGGAAGTGACTGTCCAGCCTCCACAGCTCCTGTGAGGCTGACAACAACAGAAGGCTCAGCTATTGCATACACTGGGACAGAGGGAGTGGAGTTCTCGGACTCATTTTGGAGATTTTACAATAGCCAGGTACAGTGCAGGAAAACGCTACATCTCTCAAACGGTGACCAGATAGGAGGATTGACTTTGATCCCTATTGATGGGCTGGATGTCACTGTGTGTGCATCCTGCAGGCCACAGCAGCGGGGACAGGACCTGACACTTGCTAGGGTGTGTAGACAGCAGCAGTTCCAGGGGAGCCTCTGCCTTGCTGAGCCAGCAAGAGCTGCCCCAAGTTGGTCCTAGCCAGGAACTGCGTTCCTCTGGCCAAGTGAGCCAAGCTGCAAGTCACTCATCAAATGTCACAGTGCCAGCTGGCTGCTGCCCATCACCATCACAGATGACTTCCACTGAGTCCTGAAGGATCTGCCTCTGCCATGAGTCACTCTCCCAGCTCAGGTCTCTCTCTCACCTACAAATTATGCAAGGTTTTGAGCTAGGTTTTTTAGATGCACGCTGCAAGTGGATAATTTAATTAGTTTCACTGTTGGTTCAGCCTTGTGCCTAGCAGGAGTTCACCGTTTCTTTAGAACCAGTCCTTTCTGGCATGGAGCCACAGACCTCCCTCCTCAGATCTATGCCACCGCTGGCCCTGGTGTCTGCATTCCAACACCTACGCTCTACCCTGGGCACAAACACAGACCCAATCCTACAGAGAGGGCACAGGGAGGTGCAAAACAGCCCAGCCTGCTGAGTGAGGCAGCTAGGCAAGATGTAAATGCAGCTAATGGAAACCAGGTCTTGCTGATTTAACTGGCTTTACATCCTACACAGGAAAGCACCCTTCCCGTTGGCAGTGCCTCCATGGAGAACTGCCCGCCTGGGGGAAACTCAAACAGAGACCAGGATCCCACATACAGATGCACGCCAGCCAAGTGGTCACCCACCATACTTATGCTTCAGGAAGGTTTCCTGCCCTGGACTTCCCCACTTTCCCCCAGCCCTGACTCCTCATGCCACTGGGACACTCTCCAGCTGAATCTGAGATCGCAGCCCACCAGTGCAGTGCGGGTTATGACTTCACAGCAGGAAGAGAAACCCAGGGGAAAGGAGAAGAGATGCTGTTATTCAAACCCCAACAGCAACCGGAAAGCCAGGAAAACGCTGTCTGGAGCCAGGCACCTGTGTTCCTATAAATATTCCCCTCTCCCCCTCAGCCCCCTAGTCTGCCCCAGACAGCAACCCCTTAGTGCAGCTGATGCAAGGGGGGGGGTTAAACTCTCCCGCTGCTCCCCCGAGAGCAGACCCTGTCTCCATACTCCGCTAACCCCCCAGGGGAATGGGAGGCGGCGGGGAGGTTCAAGAAGGCTACCTAGGGCCCTGTCTGCCCCGGGGCATTTACTCCAGATTAAGGCAGGGCGGAAATGTAATCACAGCAGCCATCGGGGACTAATGGCCCGTGCGGACGCTCTTATACCGGAATAAGGGACCCTTTGGCGACGCCGCTTCCAAAGCGGTTCCGGAATAAGTGGCTCCCCCCAGGGAGCTCCCTGCAGGCCATGTCCCGGGGGAGGGCTGCTGATCTTTCCTCCCGCGCCCCCTTTCCGAGCGGCTGACATCTCTGCGGAGAAGCAAGTCCCCCCGTGACACGCCGCGGGCGCCAGGGACCTCCCGGCCGGGCTGCTCCCCGGGGACGCCGCTCGTCGCGCAGCGGCGCCTGTGACCCGACCGACGGGGAGGGCGAGGCGGCCCCGGGCGGCTCTCGCTCGCTCGGAAGTTTGCGCCGAGGCAGCCGGAGAAAGTTGGCGGGTCCGGGCGCGCGGGGAGCTCGCCCTCCGGCCGCGGAGAAGCGCTGGGTGCGACCGTGGCAAGGGGGGTCCCCCGCGCACCTACCTGTTGGGTCCCGTCACGGGCGTCCCCGCCGCCGCCGCCGCCCATCCCCGCCCTGCGCCCTGCGCGCCGCCGCTGCGGCTCGGGCCGGCCGGGGCTCCGCGGGCAGCGCAGGGCTGCGCTCGGCTCGGCTCGGCTCGGCTCGGACGCGCCGCGTCTGGCGGCTCCGCTCGCTCCGCACCAGCCTGGCTCGCTCCTGCGCCGCCCGCCCGCTGCAGCCTCCCCGGGGGCCGCCGGGCAGAGCCTGCGAAGGGGCGCAGCGACCCCTAGCGCCCGCCCGCCCGCGGAGCCCCTCGGCAGCTGGGCCGCCAAAGGGGCCGTGCGGGCGGCGGCCCCGGTTCAGGGGCACCAGCTGTCCCGCCTGGATAGCCACAGCCCCGCCCTTGGCTCTTTTCTTATAGAGGCTCCTGTTACCCCCGCCCCGCGCCGCCCCGCCCCTTCACACTTGCCCTACCTGGATCCCACCCCATGGCTCAGCCCCGGGGCACTGGGC
This sequence comes from Dermochelys coriacea, assembly GCF_009764565.3. Classification (NCBI taxonomy): domain Eukaryota; kingdom Metazoa; phylum Chordata; order Testudines; family Dermochelyidae; genus Dermochelys; species Dermochelys coriacea. The sequence continues at coordinate 2,210,551 of NC_050088.1, forward strand.
GTAGGGGCTGCTGGAGGGGCAGCTCGCGCCCTTCACCCTCTGCCTACCTGTGGGTCTTCAGCACCCGGCCCAGGGGCTCCGCCAGGCTCTGCCCAGGCAGGCTGCCAGAGTAAGGAGGGGCCCCAGTCCGGTGGGGGCCCCCAGTCTGCTAGGCCCTGTACCCCCGGAAGGAAGAGACGGCGCGTGCCCCACAGAGCCTAGGGCGAGGGCCCCCCGCAGGACAGCACCCGCTCTACTTTCAGCCCTTGACTTCAGTGGGACTTAAGCCCTGGCCTAAAGTGGGTTTCTTGAATGGGGGCCTAAGTCATGCAAAGGTGATGGCCCCCCGGGCTGGGAAAAGCATTTCAAAGCCCTCGCGTGAGGGGGAACAGACTAGGGCCGGATATAGGGGCAAGCGACCGCCTGGGGCACCAGGCTCGGGGGCTGCTTTTATTGTTAAGTGGCGAAAGGGACAATGGACTGTCTGAAGCGAAGGGTTTCAGGTATTCCCTATGTGGAGTCATCTTTCAAGAACCTCCTAGAGTGTTGCGGGCCTTTGTAGAACCTCCTGGAACCTTCCAGACTTTCCGAGAACTACCTCTTCCTCCAGCCCCCTAGAACGTTGTCAGCCATGCCCTGTACGTTTCAGTTATTCTTAAAATGAAAACGTTTCTATAAGCTTAGAGGAAACAATTTGTTTTATTTGCGCATATATGGCATGAATAAATACAGATTCACAGATCCTAGTGTGCAAATTTAATGTCTTATATGACAGGGATAACTCGGGCATCCAAATCATGCATCAAAGTTGTGAAATGCGCTACAAATGCAATAAAACGTAAGGTATTCAAAAGTTTAACAATGGGGGGGGCAGAGAGTCTCCTCCCCTGGGGCGCCATTTGGTCTAGGGTCTCCCCACCTTTCTCCCAGCGGGGGACGAGGACCTGCAGCAGTGCGGAAGAGGGCAGGGCAGGGCTGCCATGAGTTTGTTTAGTCACCAGGGCAGAGCGTCAGGCTTAGAGTAAAAAGGAGCTAATTTTTGCTGTATAGGAATTTAACACATTTTTTTAAAAAAAGAACCAAGTCAAAATTGCATTTTTTTTAATGTGTTAAATTAGACCTGGTTAGTCAATACAAAGGGAAAAGTCCTATAAACCCAGCCACATTAATAAGCTGTTAAGTAAATACAAACATTTTACTTTTCAGATCACAGAGTTCTAATAACAGCAACAAAATCAATAAGAAGCTAAATAAATGAAATCTGCCATTTATATTCATCAGATCACTTGAAAGAAAAAAAACTCCCAAAATTAGGCATCTATTGATATGGTTAAGTCAATACAAACATGTTTCTTTCTAGATCACAAACTTTAACACACACAATCAATAGCAAACACTATCAAAACTACTTTTCATATCAGACAAATGCTAATTAAATTAGAATCATATTATTCAACAAGGAAATCTGCACAATTTAAACCCTTAGTGACATGATGGTTTGTAAATACAAATAGATTACTTTCTGGATCACAGAGTTACAACATGGGGGTTGGGGGGAAAGGGGAAAAAATCAGATTTATGTTTAAATTTCAGATTTTAAAGTTCAAATTTAAACGGAATCTGAATCAGGTAATTTATCTGATTTCATCAACAAATTCATGTTTTGTTTGGGTTTTGTTTGTTTTTTCCCTTCTCCTTCCTGGATATCTTCAAGGATTCTATCACTTCATTATAATCATGCAAAAGAGACTTTTTAGTATCCTTAAAAAGACAAAATTTGGCAGGGAAAAGAACTGATACAGCAAATTCTAATAAAGAAGACTCATCTCACAATACAACAAAGGATTTCCTCTTAGCCTTGGTCGGACCAGACATACCTGCCCAAATATCATTATCCTGAGTCTTTCCTTCAGCTCTCCAGATGTCTGATGTCAGTCCTTCCGACTTTGCTTCAGCAAGATATCTAAGCACATGACTAGGCCCATTGATTTTAATCTCATCTGCTTAAAGTTTTACTCATCTGCTTAAAGTTACACACATGCTTCAGCAACTAGCTGGAGCTTCACAGTCTAAAGAAGATGCAAAAGTTACAAGGAAGGTTTCAGTCAGAGGGTTAGAACAGGATATACAAGCAGATGCTGGAGTTTTGTTGGCGTCTCAGAAATATTTTAAATGGTTAATATGAGATCAACTTGTCTACAGATGTCAAATTTAAAAATAAATAGAGAGAGAGGCCTAAATTAGTGTTATCAAAAACCTGTGTTCTCAATGATGTGCTCTGGAAAGATTTGGAACACCTATATTTTTTTCAATGGACTACTGAATTATCCTTAGGAGCTATTTATCTAATCTGTCTGACTAGGGCTTTATACCCCACTCATTACCCTGGTAGCTGAGTGCCAGAGTTATGTGAATAAAGGTTTTTGGTTTGCTGGCTATTTTGAAAAGTTAAATATATATAAGGTTGAACCAGAAACACAATTTTTCAAAAGTTTTGGTGAAATCAAAAAATAAAAAAAAAGTTTGTTTGGGATCAACCAAAAAGTTTAATTTAAACAAAATTGAAATGTATCATTTAGATTTTGACCATTTTAAAATTCTTTGAATTTTTTAAAATAAAGTTAAAGGAAATAGTGAAACGAAATGTCGTTTCAAGCCAAAAGAATGAAGTTTCATTTTGAAACTGACATGAATTCACAAAAAAATTTGGTGTAGCTGAATCTGCATTTTTTCTATGAAAAATGTTTCAGCCAAAACTTTTCACCCAGCTCTACTGAGTATGTGACATCCCCTTCTGAGGACTTTGCTTTCTCTCTGTCTCTTCGGCTTTATCTACATTATGGAACTTCAGCAAACATTTCCCACTGATGGTTCAGTTGTACCAGTGAGAACCCTAGTGGATCCAGAGCTATGAGAGAAGGATGTTCCAGGGTTAGAGCACCTGTCTAGAAGGTGGGAGACCTGGCTTCAGTGTCTCTGCTACAAATGTCCAATGTGCCCCTGGGCAAGTCACTTAGCCTCTCTGTACTTTAGCGCCCCATCCGTAAAATGGGGATACATCACTGGGGTGTTGTGAAGATAACAACATTAAAGACTTTGAGGTGCTCAGCTATACTTGTGATGTGGTACCTAAGGTAGATAGGCAAGACCCCACCACATCCATAAAATCTTCTCTGAACTGCTGATAAACTTTGGGAGTCATCAGTTGCCCTGTCGCATTTGCCAATTGGGGGAGAAAGGATTTACGAGCTGACTGCTCTGCCCAAATGCAGCAGTGTCTGACTGAGGGAACCCAGGAAGGAAGATGTTGTCTTTTTGACATATGGTGCCCTAGAGCTGTCCCTGGGGTGCCCTTGCTAGAGTGGGCAGCAGCATGCTGCCGTCAGGAGATCTGGCTTCAGTTCCCAGGTCAGCCAGGCTCTCGCCGTGTGACCTGAGCATGTCCCGTAACCTCCTTCTGCCTCAGTTTCACAATCTAGCAAATGGGGATAGTCACATTCCCATTGTCTATGTGTTATTACATTGCGGCAACCCAGAGCAGGCCTCTGTATGCTGGGCACCATCCAAGCATGAAGTCAGAGGCCGCCCCTGCCACAGAAACTTTAAACAGACAAAGGCAGGGCGATTATCCTCATTTGACAGGTGGGGAATCAAGGCCCAGAGAGACTAAGTGACTTGCCCAGGATCACACAGGGAGCCTGTGGCAGAGCCAGGAATCAATCCACATCTCCTGAGTCTCAGTCACCACCTGAACCACAAATCATCCTTCCTCTCTGGAACTGCTTTCAGATCGACCTGATGAAAAAGGCTAAGACTTTCCAATGGGCCTCAAGGAGCTAAGTGCCTAACTCTCACTGGCTCTCCTTAGAGCTAAATATTCTTATGATCAAACATTTCTCCATTCATGTCCTCCGTTTGCTCTTCTCCTGTCTATTCAGCAACATCCCGTGAGAGTGAGAGACTGGGAGGAAAACGTCACTCCCAAATGCTACTAAGTGAAAAGGGGGGGCGGGGGGGGAAGCCAATTTCAGCAAAAAGCGAGAGGGTGTGGGGAGCAGCCAAACTACTCCAGCAGGGCAAAGCCTCTGGCACCAACCCTTTCTGTGACAGCCAGAGAAGGCCTGGCCAAAGCTGCAGGAAGTCCCTGAGGCCACCAGGTCCCTTGGGCTGCACAACATGGGCAGGGGGAAGCTGCAAATGGGGTCACGTAAAGTGCTCGTGAAACACTACGGTCTGGAGATTTCTCCTTCCCTGCACTGGAATGGGAGCAGACACAAAATGAAGATGTGTAGCTGCAATCAAATTACCCCTTAAAAGAAATAACAATAAATTCTGGACTTCCCAATTACAGGGGACAGGCAAACCTTGGAAACCATTAAAAGCTGCTTCTTCCATTGATGAATTAGCCAGAGTGCACAGAGCTATTTGCTGAGCTTTACTGTATTACACTAATTATAAATTAATATATTGCTCATTACACACTAAAGCTGTGTAGTCAACCAATGCAGTGCTGCAAAGAGGCTATTTTAAAACATCCTTTGGTATTTTTTATTATCTAGATGTTTAATTTACTTTTGTATTGGTTTAAACGTCACCAAAGTGTCATTCTCCGAACTCTCTGGTGGGTTTGCCAGAAAGTGCGTTACAACTCAGAAGGCAATATCCCTGACTTCATCCTATTCATTCCTCCGGGGCTTTGGAAACACGTTGAAATGATGAACCTTTCAAAGGATTTTTATGCAGAACTGTCATACAATAAATGGAGTAAAATGGTAGCCTTTAAAAGGCTAATTCCTTATGTATTTATTTTTAAACAGAGCCTTTCATACCGCTGGATTGGCAGTCCTGGCTCCAGACATTCCCTGTTTAGCCATTGAACTAGTACAGCATGGGCCGCAGAAGAGCAAGCATCCCTTCTTTACACACACACACACTTACGTACACACTGCACCGCCAGAGGCTTCAGTCGTGACTTCTAGGGACCCTGCCAGCATAAAATGGTAACTCAGTCCCTGTGGCACATCGGATCTTTAGCTTTTCAGTTCCAAGTGGAGGTAATTGTTTTTGTTTGTTTGTTTGTTTGTTTTTAAATGGCCTTTTTGAAGGAAATTAAATGTTTTGCTTCCTTTGAAATGTTCCTGTCTTGCAATGAGACAAAAGGATTTGGAAAACAATGTTTTTTTTCAGTTTGGGGTTTTTATGACCTCTTTCCCATTTTCTTTTCTCTGTTTCCTTCTGCCCCCCACCTCCCACCCCCAACACACACACACATTTTTCAAAAAGAAAATAAAAGGGAGAGGTAGGACACACAGAGAGAAGGGATTGAAAAAGATCTTTTAAAAAATGAACCAAAATGAACATTTTTGTTTAATTTTGTCAAAAACCTGAAAAGATCTTGGAGAGTTTTACCCCTGCTGTGCTCTGGTGTGAGTGACAGTGCAAGGAGCAGGGCCGTGGTACTGGCCCTTGGAGGCTAGAAGAGGTATTTTAAGAGGGCAGTTACCCTGTTCCAGGGGTCCAGAACAACCAAAACGGGTGAGAGGAAGATGGTCCCGAGGAAGGGTGAGTGTCTGGGAGAGGGAAGATTTAGGATGACCCCAGGCTACTATTCCTTTAAGGGCTGGGATCTGGAGCATGGTGCAATGGGCAGAACAAGCTTCCTGCAGCTGTTTTGGGGGTCTTTGAGCCTCCGGGGCAGGATTCAGGGTGTGGCCAGATGACTGGGTGGGTGAAGCAGAAAGGAGGCTCCAAGCCCAGTCAGGCAGAACCCGCGGAGAGGAGGAATCCAGCCAGCTTGGTCCATAGACAGAGGGCTGTGAAACCTTGGACTTAAGGGGCGCGTCCGCAGGCTGGGGATAGCGCTATTTGGAACACACCGTTCTGAGACAGAGGAGTACAGAGCCCTGAACGTAAGGGGGAGGGGTTGCCTTGGGAGCTGGGTGCTATTTGATAAATTAGACCCCCGGGGAGGGGGACTATTGTCGTAAAACCTCTGGGCGTGAGTGACTTATGCCCAGAGGGAAACCGAGGGTGGGATGCCAGCTGGGCCGCCCTGTGCCCCAAGCAGGTGTCCCTGTTACACAGACCCTGCGGATTTAGTAAGGGAGGACAGGACACTAGGTGTGAAGTTTTCCATCTGTCCCTGGAGCTCTGACTCCCAGGTCTGAGGTCAGTCAGTCCACTAGGCCAGGCTGCTTCCTGCTGGTTTGTTTCCTTGGTTTTCGGATGTGCCCATCTCCGGTGCCTCTGGAGTGTAAATAGCTGCACAGGAACACTGAACTGCTTGGGCTCCCCAAGACATACAATCATGTCCTCTGACCCTAGACCAGTAAGCCAGGGGATGGTGGTCATCAGGGCAGCTTTCCTTTATGGTGAGATGAGACCAGGGAACGGTGAATTAGAGCACTCCCTTCAGTGTCTCCTCCAGCTGAGGGCCTTCCACAGGCCTTTGATCTGGTATTTGGAAGCGTTCCAAAGGCAAAGGGCTGGAAGAGCCAGACCTAGACATGCAAGATTGCTTCCAGCATCACAGAAAGGAGTCTTAATTGCATTTCTGAAGAGGCTATTAAGTTCAGCCCTTGCTGTATGGTGCCCCAGTAGTGAAAGCTTTCGATAGCAGATCAGAGAAAAGCCCAAGGACTGAAACAACCCTGCGAGGAGCCTAGGTTATTCATTTTTCCTGGCTCGTTTCTTCCAAGGACATTGCAGAACATCTCTCATTCCTCTAACTTTTTGTTCAAAGTGCCAGGCAATTTCATGTCTATTCAAGGGGAATCGTTGCAATTTCATGACACTGAAAGGAGGCCTGCAGTTGCCAAGATGTGTGAAGGATTCTCCACAGCCCGGTTGGAAAGCAGAGAGGAGCTGAGGAGGGGTTCAGACAGGGAAACAGGGGCTGCAGATGATGACATTAAAGAATCAAACTACCTGCAGCCACAGCTCACACTGCTGTGTGGTCCTGCCAAACTAAGCAGGGCCTATAACTGGGGGAAAGGCCTCTAAGGAAAACCCGCGTGGTTGCTAGAAATGGTTTGGGCAATTCAGTCCACAGCATTCCTAGTTACAACTATACGTGCCATGGGGGTTCAGTGCAGATACAGCAGTGGGGCTTGCTAATTTCTGGCTGCTCATCACCAGCCACGGCGACTCCTCTACCCCCTTGTGCGCGTATACGTGTGAAGGCGTGTGCAAAAGGCCTGCGTATGATTCCAGAGCCAAGAGCTCCACTGATGGCTTTCCAAGCCAACCTTCCCCAGACAATCTGCCCGCAGGCCCTGCAGCTCCTGTCGTTCTGGCTGCGGCAGAGCTCACTAAGGGGTTTGGCCATAGCCCCACAGTTCATTAATGCACCATGGAGGGGGAGTTCATGAGGGGGCTTAGAACGGGCCACTTCCGAGTGCAGTAAAAACAGGCCCTGCTCTCTTCCTCCACGGCTGGAGCTCCTTTGCTCAGCCCCGTCAGAAGCAGCCCTGCCTAGGGTCAAAGGAGCAGGGATTTTCAGGAGCACTCACAGCTGGCCCAGCTCTTTTCCCGTTGGACTCAGTGGGAGGTTCCCCCCTGGTTTCAGCGTGGGCAGAGATAGACCAGCTTTGGAGAACCACATCGTGAGTGTCTAATTCGTGAAGTAGACTAGGGGCCCTGGGTGACTGACCAAAATAGTAACGAGCCTCTGTTCAGAACCACTTTAACAGCTGTGATGGGGTGGCTACTTCACACTTACCCTGCGGAGTCCAGTGCAGGCCAGATGGGCCAGTTAACCCATTGGGCAGCGTTTCGGGAGGCTCAGCTGGGCAGGAATAGGTGGAAAGCCCAGGAGCTCAAAGCCGAAGGGACTGCGGGAAAAGGCAGACACTGGCAGGAGAAAGGGAGAAGCGGGCACTGTAGACTGCAGTCACTCCCAGGGAAGAGGGAGGAGGCTTTGGGAACTGCTAGGCCCTAGGAAGGAAAGGGGAACCAGTAGAAGGACACAGCTCAGGGATAGAGGAGTGAGGCCAGAGGGAGAAGGCCCACACTGCTGAGCTGAGGGCCCCTCGGCTAGAACCCGGAGTAGAGGGCAGGCCCGGGTTCCCCTACCAGCCACTGGGCGAGTGGCACCGAGGCAGTGAGTGGGAGGACTGCCTAGGGCTATCGAGGAGTTAAACCCCCTGGAAGTGGGGTGCACAGACAGTGACCCGGTCAGAGGGCCAAGACACAAAGAGGACACTGTGGTTCCTGAGGCTGCGGGAGGAGCTGCAGGCGGACAGAGTGACGGTGTACAAACCGCAGATGGGGGCATAAGCCTCGGGCTAATCTTTAGAGCACCAGGAGGAGGCACCAGTCCGGCGGTGAGTGGTGCACCTCATGACACAGCCAAAAACCAGAGGTCTCCCTAATGGGAAGCTCCAAGAGGATAAATATTATAACGCTGGATATGTAGAGAGGGGACCCTTGCACGGAAATGGAAGGAGACTGGGTTTTCTTTCTTGGTAAATGAGTATTAGCCTTGCATTGTGTTTGATTAGTGGGCCGTGCTTTCTGTACAACTGTTATTTCATGCCCAAATAACACAAATGCAAAACCCAGAAAAAGAGTCCATGTGGAATTCGTTTTGGAAACATCAATGTCCTCCTGTCGGAAGCACCACTTCAGGTTGATGAAAGGTTTAAGAAAGCTCCAGAATAAATAAATAATGCAAATAGCATCAAGTCTGAGCACCGACAGCCCGCCCCACACACAAATGAATGAGAAAACTCTGGGACTTAAATAAATCCTCCTAAAACTAGCAAGTGACAAGCAGAGCTGACAGGAAGTTGCAGCCATTTCATGCCTTAGAAAACCACATGTGTCTGATGATGAGAACTTTTCTCTGTGTTTACTTTTTAAAAAATTGCACAGGGCAGATTTGTGGGTACATGAGAAAGTGTGTGTGTGCGCGCGTGTGTGTGTGAGAGAGAGAGAGAGAAAACATGATCCTTGGGTGGACCCATTCCTGCTCTCACATGTTGCCAAACCTGTTTTTCCCCTAGGTGAGAGCTAGTCTGTACGGACATAGTCTTCCCTGAGCTGACAGTCCCATCCTGGGTTGAGCTCCTGATACTTGGGAGCCCCAGTGATGTTCTTCGATTTATATCCCTGCAATTCAACATTTTTAGTTTTAAAAAAGGGAAGATTTTACAATGATACATGAAGGGTAATTTAGCACAAACTAGCGACTGGTTTGCACTTCCAACCTGTCATTGTCACCGCCCCATTGGCTCCCGTCCAGCAACAATCCATGCAAATCTCCCCATTCCAGCTATTTGAAAACCTAATCTCCAGCCTCTCACATTTGCCTGGGAATTAAATAACCATCATAATGGGTCAGTTCTTATGGTCCCCATCTCTTTAAATTGCAGTTTAATGGCAGTGGGAAAGTGAGGCCATCTGTGGCTGCAAACTACCTCATGAATTCATCTTGGGTTGGTGCTCGCAGAGACGGGGCCAGCGGCCCAGTGAAAATTAAAAGGCAAAACTACGGGCATCGCAAAGGAGCGGCAGCGAACAAACAACAAGGCTAACAACACCCTGGGTGTGCGAAGGGAAGGCTCCAGGGGTTCTCTGATGGCATCCAGTGCTGTTGGGAGCTTGTGGGCGTTCCAGGGGTTATTATTATTTGCTATTTTAGTAATGCCCAGAGTCTCCACAGGAGGCCAGTGCCCCAGTGTGCTGAGTTCTGAGCAAACACACAGAAAGTGGAGAGTCTAAATAGCCAAGACAGGCAATGGAAGCATTTGCATCCCCACTGGGGGACAGAGCCACAGAGAGATGAAGTGACTGGCTCGAGGTCATGCAGGGAGTCTGTGGCCAAGTCAGCAATTGAATGTGGGTCCCCTGCACCCAGCCAGCACCGTAACCAGACGACCAGCGACCAGCCTTTCTCCAGTGCAACACTTCATTGTCCCGACCTGTGTGTAGGTGGCAGCAGAGCGGGACCTACGTTCACCAGGCTCCGAAGGAGCCTAGAGCTGCACTCATTCCCACTCCCGTTCCTTAAAGAAAAGCCGTTCCTTTTCCTTGCCGCCCAGCGTGGGGGGAGCCGAGTGGCACTGCTGCCCCTCCCCCAGCCTGTTTGCAGGGCCTTTGGGATTAGTGCACATAAATAGCTCCCTGAAATGCTTCCCATCCCGCTCCCTGTCTCCAGGTCAGAAAGGCACCAAGGACCTCAGGCAAGGCTCGCTGATCTCCATGGGAATTGGGGCTGCATCAAGGGCCTGATCCAAAGCTCACTGACGTCACTGGCACGATTTCAATGAGCTTTGGCTCAGGCCTCGAGATTGCAGGATTGGGGCCGTAATAAAAGCAGCCTGTCCTCTGTGAAACAGTGCCGTTCACCTCTCACCTCAAGGCCAGAGCCTCGGCTGGTGCAAGCTGCTGTAGCTCCCCATGTCAGGCCTGCTCTTTACCCACCATCCTGTTTCCGCTTTGAAACGTTTGCCCTCCTGCGCAGCCGGGCACTCCTGGGGCAAGGGGCAGGCCTGCCCTGTTGAAACAGGAGGAGAACCCTGCACATCAACAGCTATTTCCCAGGCAAACCCCAGCCCTGCAAGCTTCACTGCAGTTGCCTGTTCCTTAATGAGACACCAAGCCTGCATCATTTCATTCCCATCAGTCCCCGGCTATCAATCATGTTTGCAGAGCATGACCCTCCAGTGCCGGGGGAAGCTATCTAATTATCTTCTGCCAATAGAGAATAACCCACTTTGCAAGCTGGCACTCACCTTCCACCCAGGAGACCTCTGCAGCAGCCCGACCAAGACCTTGGCTCTGTAGCAGATTGCCTGTGAGTAATAAGTCACTACAGTCAGCCTAAATTGTTGTGGCCAGCCTGGGTGGGGGGAGGATTGGCTGAGTGACAATAGACGCCAAGCCCAGGAAAGGGCAGAAAGCTGCATGACAAACCTCTCTTCAGAATGCAGGTCAGCCCAGTCAAGGGCAGCGAGGGAGGAGCAGCTGTTGAGGGGAGGATGGTGGCAGGAACTTCCCCAATCCTGGGGACATGCCTGGCCTGGCGAGGAGAGCAAATGTCAGAATAGGCACCTCCAGGAGCAAGGGGAGCTACGTCAGAGAGCATATGTGTGACATTAACCCTTTGCATTCTGGGGAGTAGTGCAAGCCAAGGGCAGAACATCCCATGTATGGCAAAAGGCCATAGGGAACTCAATGCTTCCAGCGTTCCTTATAGGGCCATAGGGGAGATTCATTCCCATAGGGTTATGAAGCAGATAAGGTGCATCAGGATCCATAGAGCTACTGCACCGTAAGAGAGGTTCAGCTCTAAGGTGTGTCTACGCTGCAATAAAAAGCCTTTGGCACCAAGTCTGAGCCAGGGTCAGCTGAGTCGGGCTTGCGAATTGCCGGGCTGTAATATTCCGAACATGGATCACTGGATGATTCCCTGTTCTGCTCATTCCCTCTGGGGCACCTGGCTCTGGCCACTGTCGGCAGACACGATACTGGGTTAGATGGACCTTCGGTCTGACCCAATCTGGCCCTTCTTATGTTCTTATCCTGGGGTTCAGCATGTCAGCGAAGCTGGTCTGTTCAGCACATGGCTTGTTAGCTCCACGTCTTTAGGTCTCATTTAATTTCATCTTTACATTTCACTGTCTAGATTTTTTCCCCCCGATAATCCAGCCATTAAGATTTCCTTAATGCCATCCCATTGCTCCTGATAAATCCAATAGTCCAGTGCAAATCAGTGCTGATCAATCGTATTACCCATGGCCTTTCCAATCACGCGCTATCAAGGTCCTCGACTGTTTGTTTTTGCAAAGCGAATGCCAACAGCAAAATAAAATCTAACTCCCTAGTTCTTACCCTTGAGGGCTGCCAGGCAATAGAATTTAATTAACCAGAGACAAGAGGAGTCTGCACATCTCAGGTGCAGGACAGGGAGCCATGGCTGGCTGCTTTCAGGTGGGAGCTGCCTATGCTGGCATTCAAGGAGAAGCTCTGTCAGGTCTGCCACAGCCACAGGTGAAGAGAAACAAGGAAGAACTGTAAATCTCTGAAGGAGGGCTCATCTCCCTTTCACATGGGCAGGGAGACCCTATTGCTGCTCGCTCCTAAGTACACTCACACACCCCTTGGGAGGATTTGACCCTCACAAATACAAGGCTTGGATGCTCTGATTCTGGCCCACAGCACACCCAAAGTGTGGCGACTATTGTCTCTGCTTCAGCCCTTAAAGTTTAAACCAGCCCCTTGGTTTTTGAGACTCTCCCTGGAGGCAACTCAAACTGTGGCCCCTAGACTGGCAGTCTGTGTCAGCTCAAGGCCTCCCAGAGATACTAGATATTGCAAATCTGCAGATCACCCGGTACCATTCATTACCACTGGAACCTGCGCTATTATCACTGTGGGTGAGGTAATATCTTTTATTGGACCAACTCTTTTTCAGCTGTAGCACCTCAAATGGTCCCTTACAATACGTGTCAGCCCCTTTGATTTTAGTTTAAACCAATTTTTACCCAAAAATTCCTGGGCTTTACAAGAAGTATTATTCAGATTTTTCTGATTTTCACCCTACTTTTGTATCATTCAAATATATAAAAAATAACTTATTTTATGAGGAAAACACAACACATTGGTTTCAGAGTAGCAGCCGTGTTAGTCTGTATTCGCAAAAAGAAAAGGAGTACTTGTGGCACCTTAGAGACTAACAAATTTATTAGAGCATAAGAGCATAAGCTTTTGTGAGCTACAGCTCACTTCATCGGATACATTGGGTGAGAGCGATGTATTAGAATAATACATTAGTCTGTGTGTATATGCAAAGCTGCCTCGAAGTAAGGCTCTGTGTTGGGCTAGAAGATACACACTAAACAAACAGGCACTCACGCAAGCTCTGAAGTGCGTGCGCATCCGAACTTACTGATGAATCTCATGCCCACCACGAACACATTTTAAGCTGTTAGCAGACAATGGTTTAAAGAGCTGACACACTAAAATGGGAAGAAAATGAAAATCTGTATCAGAACGCAAGGAAGTATTTGAAAGTTTAAAAAAAACAAAACCAGGAGAAAAGGATGACATTGTGTGTATGCACTGCAAATGGTGTGGCCCAATTATTAAATGTAAATATTTATAGATCTAAGTCTTCAACAATAAACTGTTTATTCAAATAAAAAGTTTTATTTGGGGATTAGAGATGTATTGTTTTCTTAAACTCAGAGGTGGCACTGTGCTTTGAGTTCTGCAGCAAACCACACTGATGAATGGAATTCAAAGCATTAACCTGCAGAATGCTTTTTCCCGTCTTTCTGTCCACCAAAATAAACCCCGATATTTAGCCAGAAAAATTATTACTAGTTTTGTGACACTGGTTTTCTCCTGGTTTTGTTGTGGTGGTAGTAAACACTGATAAATTCCCAAGAAAAATTATATAAAATAAAAATGAAAACGAAGGGCCCTAAATACGTGCTAACTACTTACGCTGAACAATCTGTTCCCCCTTGCATTTAGCTGTGATGCTCGGAGTCCTTTTCCCAGCCCTGACGCAGAGCTCTGTGTGGCTCGAAAGCTTGTCTCTCTCCACAGCAGAAGTTGGTCCAATAAAAGAATCGACCTCCCCCACCTTGTCTCTCTAATATCCTGGGACTGACACGGCTATAACACCGCATACTATTATCACAGTGACAACCAGCTCAAGTTTCAGAGTAGCAGCCCTGTTAGTCTGTATTCGCAAAAAGAAAAGGAGTACTGGTGGCACCTTAGAGACTAACAAATTTATTAGAGCATAAGCTGAGCTGTAGCTCACGAAAGCTTATGCTCTAATAATTTGTTAGTCTCTAAGGTGCCACCAGTACTCCTTTTCTTTTAACCAGCTCAAGCTCAGCCTCTGAGCGGAAAACAATAGCAAGCAAATAGGTAGGGCCAGAGGCAGAGCCCAGACAGGGATGAGGTGGACCCCTTGCCTGCAGCCATTGAAACACGGGTTGTAACTCAGAGAGCTCTAAGCAGTTACAGCTCCCTCCTGCCTCAGGGAACCTTATTAACCAGCGTTTTGAAGCCCAGCAGCCATCCTGGCTCCCTCATCACATTCGCACACATGCAGTGCTGTGAGAAACACAATGCTGGTGAGACGTGCAGTTTGGCACCTTCTGCAGAATTGCATGTTTAATGAGCATCACACACGGAGAGTCAGAAGATGTGAACAGAGGCATCTTAATAAAGACACTGCTGACACTTGTTAATAATAACAAGACCCATTTGCCAGGCTTGTTAGGGAGCAGCCCTGAGGGGAGCAAAACTGGTAGTTGAGAGCAAACTATTTGTACCTAAAATAATTATCCTGTGTCCTACTCCAGCACCTGTCAAGTTAGGATCCCAAAGCACTTTACAAACTATTGATAACTAAGCATCACAACACAGGTACATGGGCACTGCCAGACCAGCTCAGACTCGTGGCCCATCTCGCCCAGCATCATTCCTCAAACATTGTCCAGTACCAAATGCTTCAGAGGGAGGTTCAAGAAACCCTGCAGCAGGCAACTATGGGATAACCTGCCCCCAGGAGAGATCGGCCCTGCTCCTAACCTGCCAGCATAAAGCATGGTGGGAGTGGGGAGGGGATTTACATAAGAACATAAGAACCGCCAGACTGGGTCAGCCCAAAGGTCCATCTAGCCCAGTATCCTGTCTTCTGACAGTGGCCAATGCCAGGTGCCCCAGAGGGAATGAACAGAACAGGTGATCATCAAGTGATCCATGCCCTGTTGCACATTCTCAGCTTCTGGCAACCAGAGGCTAGGGACACCGTCCCTGCCTTATTCATGTAGTTGAAGTGGCGTAACTTAGGACGACTTACCCCGGGAGTGAAGACAAGCCTTAGGAGGAACGGAAGCACCGAGAAGCTTCTCTGTGGAGTACAAGGGTGCTCTGGGGAAAGTCACTTTGCTGGCGATTGCCGTGCTTTCTCTGGGGCTGGAGCAAGGCACCGTTAAACCAGTTAAACCGGTTAAACCCAGTTAAACCAGCAGAAGAATGAGCCAGGAGGAGGGGCTGGACTAGTTGGGTCCCAGGACCCTGCTCCAACAGCATCTGATGGGTAGTGTGAGCTTGCAGAACTCCTGAATGCACAAGACACACGTAGCCTTTTATTACTGTTGTTTACGATCAGCAGGGTGCTCACACACTGGGGCCCCAGCCTGGATCCAGATCGCAAAGTGCTAAGTGCAGTGTGCATGCACAGAACAAAGAGATGGGCCCTGCTGCAAGGCACTCACAGCAGCTTCTCCCGCCTGCTTCTCTCCGGAGGGTCATTTGCTCCTCTGGGTAGTGGCGGCAGAGCAGCATGGTGGGGTGCTGTGTGCTGGGGAGGGGAGCTCACCCTGAGTACGAGTGTGCAGCAGCCAGGCAGAACCCTCCCACTGAGGGGCTGCTGCTGTTTTTTCATCCTGCACCCCAGATTCTGCCTTACTTTTAGGGTCTCCCACCTAAATTAAAGGCTCGCGCCCAGAAAGCTCAGCTGCCCTGCTGAGACACTGTATTACCTGGCTTCCTTTGTGTGTCAAACACTTGCCTGCAATGTAGGCACCAGCCAAGCACGCCCCACTCAGACAGTGCCTCTCCCATTGAAGGGAATGTCTCGGGACAGTTAATGAGCAGCTTGGAAAGCCATGAAGGGACCTCTCTGGGGCTCTTAATGCTTGCCAGAGTTCCCAGTAAATCACATATTTACAACCCCGCTGAGATGGGAAACAGCTCCAAAGGAGCCCAGTGATTTTCAGTCTTAATAACACGGAGGATATTGCGCTAATAATATTTGTGGTTCCTGCAGTGACTGGCAGCGGGATGGAGGCACTGGAAGGGGAAGGCTGGGAGACAGAGTAAGAGAGATCCAGGGGGGAGGGCATACTGCTTGCAAGAGGCGGGGGGAGCGGGAGAGAGGGGCTGTGACCCCAGGCACTAGTGCAGCAGTTCCCAACCATCCCAGTTCCTCCCATTCTCAGTGTGTATCCTAGTGGAGCTTGGGCAGACCGGGCAGCAGCCAGACCTGCCAGCAGCCCAGATGTCTGAGCAGGTGAAAGCGTGCATGAGTGGGCAACAGTGATGTATCATGGCAGGTGCCGAGATGGGGAGCAAGGGACCATCAATGGCTGAAGTCCCAGAAGCTGTAAGTGTCCCCGGGGCTGGGAACAACTTTCTTTCTGGTTTGAGTAGTGAGCTATGAGGCGTCCTGGCACTTGGGCCTGCTGAGTGGAATCAACGAGGAAATGTACGGAAAGGGGGCAGGTCAGAAAACAGGGAAAACCGAGCAGGGGAACTTCGGAAAACATTTTCAATTGGTGGTTTCAAAAAGAACCAACTTTTGGTTTTGATTAAAATTTACTTTTTGGAGAGCTCACTTTTTTTCCTTTCCTTTCTCCCTCTCTTTCCTTTTTCCTTCTTTCCATGTTGTCATTGATGAAGGGGAGGGGGGAGAAAGAAATGAAACCGGAACTCGGGGGAGCTTTGTAAAAACAAACAACAACTGAAAATTTCAGAAAACATTTCTGGTCTGGGGGAAAAGGCCATTTTTGGACAAACATGTTTTTTGTTCAAAAATGTTGCCCACCTCTGTGGAGAGGCTTATGGGTGATACAGAGCTCAGACAACCAGCACCTCTGAATTCCTGCAATTGCTCTCCATAGGAACAAACATCTGCATTGCCGGGGCTGCTTTGTTAAAGCTGAGATATTACGTCACCCACCTTGTCTCTCTTGTTAAAGCTGAGTTAGTGCTAAGTAAGTGTCAACTAATGGCAACACCCCAAAGAGACAGATACTGGAATCTTTCTTTCTCTCTCTTCCCTGCTCCTCTATTATGGTCTCAGATCCCATTACCAAATAACCACTTCTGACAGCCATAATCTAAAGCTTCCCGAATTGCTTTTCTGTGGGACTTGGCTCTGTCTGCAGGGGACCATCCACATAAATCGCAGAGCAGCACAAACCTAAACAAGAGAAATATGTGAGGTGTCCGCAATCCCCTGCTCTGCACTTTGCTGTCCTCTCCAGCAGATGTGATAGAGGAGATGAGAAATGGGAGCTGGCCTGGTGCCCTGATGTGACATGGAGCCCATTCAGTTCAGTGTTTTATGGCAGAGCAAGAGGTGTCCACGTGACCCTGGCTTTGATGGGGCCCCTTTACTCCCATGCACCTTCTGCTGAGTATCCATCTGATGGGTATTTGGAAGAAATGCCAGTACAAGGCAACTGGTAGGAACTGGGCACCCCAGAGAACCTGGAAACTGAATCCAGGAAAGAAACAGGGGCCAAGATTTCCAAAAGAGACCAGTGATTTTGGGTGCCCAGTTTGAGAGGCATTAAAGGGGCTTGGTTTTCTGAAGGGGCTGGGCACAAGCCCTCCGGAAACCAGATGTTTTTAAGCCTTCTCAGGCTGGGTACCCAAGTGCTCAAAAATCATGGCATTTTTAAAAAAAAAAAAGATATTGGGTTCTTGTTCTTTTCCTTCTGGTTTCTGGACCTTTAGGTGGCACTCAGGTCACAAGCTTTTCTTCACAACCATGAGGGCTAGAAATTTGGTTGGTTAAAAAACCAGAAGCTGAGATCCTTATGCAATCACCTGACTCCTGGAACTTGGGCTCTAAGAAAAATGCCTGATATCAGGAGAGTCACACCAAGCTGGCGAGAGTTAGCACCACCAGCTAGCACAACCCCTGGCACTTCTGCTCCATCCAGTGAATGTCACATTTTGCCATTGCATTTCTGCCTGAAAGAGGGAGGTGACTTATCTTCTCATCCCAGACCTGTTCTCCTGCATCTCTTCCCATTCCCTTAGCTCATGAATCATTTCCCTGTCAAGGAATCTGTCTCCTCCTGGAGCCTGCTGCAGCCTGTTGATAGGAGAATTTCTAGCACAACCATTACATACTGGGTAATGATTAGAAAAAGCCAAATAGCCTGGCCATTAGGCAGACAATGAAGTGTGAGCTCCCTTCTGGAGACACAGCCAAATCCTGTCAGAATTGCTCTGAAGTGTCAGCCACACAGGGAAAATGGAGCGAGGCTGAACAAAGCATGGACAGAAAAGGAAGGATGGAGGGGGACAGTGCAGCAGTGAAAGGTGGTCAGCAAAGGGAAAACAACCAGGGTGTCTGGGGACTAATTTGTTGCCTTGTGACATAGAAGGAGGGCCAGGATTCCCCACACACACATACACACACTTTATAAATTTAATCCTTGTTTGCCCTAATGTTCCTGGGTGACTCTCTGGGTGACCAGAGAACTTGCAGGGTTATGACAGCACATGCCCCAAGGAAGTGAAGTGGGGCCCAGATCATCACAACCAGCTCCAATTCCCCACCCAGCCCGTACATTGCTCCACAGTGTACATGTGCATCAGCCTCTGAGTGAGGAGTGAGAGCAGCCAGGGGGCCCTGAAGCTGCACCCTAGGGAGCCTGCCCTGTGCTGAACAGACTCCCTGGGGAGAAGGGAGTCAACAGGAGATGAGAGAAGGGGCATCCCCACAGCATGCCAGCTCCACATGCCCATTTCTGGACTAATTTCCAGAGGTGATAAGCACCCATAACTCCAAGCACCCATAGGCCCTGCCCTTGGGGATCCTTCATGTTTGGCTATTTGGAGGGGGGACTTCCGGCTGCTTTTGCCTTTCACCCACCTTACACACAGAACTAGGTTTCAGAATACAGCTGCTTGGGACATGAATTGTTCGGTTTTTTCCCCTGGAAAAAAATTTTTCAACCAGCTCTGCTGCCGAAGCTGTCCTCTCTCATGAGCCCAAACAATGCCCCTCTCTGGCTGGATTGCATCCCCTGTAAGTTCTGCTTTGTGGGGCTCCTGTGGGATTGGGATGGCGAAGGGCAGGTCCCTTTGTGGGGTCGAGCGCATACAGCCTGGGAATGCTCCCCACTCTTTGTCCCAGTTCACTCTCCACTTTCCTTTGGCTCCTCCAAAGAGCCACTGGCCCTGGCGCTGTGATCAGCTGCAGCCAGCTCCCTGGACGGCTGGCAGTGTGAAGATGGCTCTGGGACAAGTTTGCTCCCTGGCTCTGTTTCTGGTGTCAGGGCTGTAGCACAGGCTGTGTTGCCCTCTAGTGCCTCCTTGCCTAGCTACACTTTTTATTCATTGTCATTTGTTTTTCTTTTATGTTTCCAATGTGGACGGAGCGCTGGCGGAATGTGCGGGCGTAGCAGAAAGTCTGCGTGTGCCCACAACGCAGCCCGCAGCCCTGCCGGCTTCTCCAACACTGTGGAACTAGGGGGCTTCACTTCTGCCCTGGAGGGACCCTGCCCTGGGGCTAGCGGGGAGCTCAGCTTCTATACCCCATGCGGCCCTTGGCCTCTTTGCTGCCCATTTCAGCAGAGGGATTTGTGGGCGGGGAATTCCAAGGTATTTCGCTGCTGGTGTTTCCCTGTTGGCCCCACAACACATTCTTGCCCTTTGCTGAGAGGGGGGCAGCTAAAGGGGCCCCAACAAAGTTTCACCGCTAGTCACGTAAAGCAAAGATCCTGGGTGCCTGGCACTACTTGCTGGTTTCCGCTCTCATTGTTTGTATGATACAGGGCTCTTTGCAATAGACAGGAAACTCAGCACCTGTTCCCCACAGGGTTTCCTGCCTGCTGCCGGACATGGGACAAGAGGCCACATTGGGCGAGACTGGGGAGACAGTGTGTGGGGAACCCAGTGCGAGGTAGGGTGTGGGAGGTTAAGGGGGGATCTGCTGGTGGAGCAGGCGGGCACATGGGCACCAGGGGCTGCCCCAAGCACAGGCCAGAGTGAGAAGAAATGTGCAATGCTGATCCTGGGAGCAGTGAGGATGTGCAAGAGTGAAGGGCACAGAGGACAGGACAGCCTGGGTGTCCAGGGGCTGATCTCCCGGATCCCTTTGTCTCAGTACTCGGCATGGTGCTAGATTTAAAGCAGTTCATTGTTATGCGCTGCAGAGCTTATCGGGTTTCAGGGTAAGAAGCTGGTGAATGATGGGGAGGGGCAAAGGGATGGAAGACACAGATTCACATACTGACCCATTGTCACATGCATTATTTATATACTTTCTTGTATTATGGAGGCCCCTAAAACTAAGCCGCAGTCAAGGACCAGGCCACCATGGTGCTAGGTGCTGTACAAACACAGGACAAAAAGAACAGGAGGACTTGTGGCACCTTAGAGACTAACAAATTTTATTTGAGTATAAGCTTTCGTGAGCTTGGAATGCATCCAATGAAGGGAGCTGTAGCTCACGAAAGCTTATGCTCAAGTAAATTTGTTAGTCTCTAAGGTGCCACAAGTCCTCCTGTTCTTTTTGCGGATACAGACTAACACGGCTGCTACTCTGAAACCTGTCAAGATCCTAGAGTCCCTTTGACCTGCCTCCCCTCCCAGCTATAAGGAGCATCTGTGAGTGGCTGGGAACTGCAACCCCCTTTTCCGAAGCAGAAAAACATTTCAGTTCTGCTGGGATCAGGGACATGAGCCTGGTGCTGGGACTGAGGGCAAGTGACTGGAAAGGCCTGACAGGGCCTTCTTCAGTCCTGGTGTGAAACCTCGAAGCCAATGACCTTGCATCAGGAATGGAGTGAGGGGAAATGTGTGAGGCTGCTGGAGCTGCTCGGTGCTTGAGTTCCTGTGACAGCCAGCAAAGACGTTCAGCTCTTACTACAATCCGCGCAGGTTCATTTCGGTGCTGCCTCGGAAGTGCTGGTGGAGGGGAACAGAAGACACGGCAATAAAACAGTCATCTCGAATCACCACCAGCAGCTGGGGGCACTGCCTGGTGGGGGGAAAGGAGTTTTAAACTATGAAAAGAGAGGGAAAGGGAGCCAAAGAAATGGGGATAGAAGGGGTGGGGGGTAGCATGAGACTGAGCCACAATAGCCCAGGAATGCATTGCAGGGAGCAGAGGAAGAGCAGGGCTGGGGGCGGGGGGGGGAGCTGTCTGGGTAGGGGGAAGAGATTGAGAAGGGAAGGGAAGGGCAGGGCAGCTGGCTAAGGAGTCAGAGAAGATAAGACAATGAAACCAGAAGAGGGTGACAATTCATGGGTGGAGTCTAACAAGAGGATTTTGGCAGCCTGGCATCTCAGAGTGACGGAACCCAGACACGATGGGGCAGGGCTGAGATGTTTGCTGCACAGCAGAGAGGAACGTACAGGCGGGTTTAGAAGAGGGGTTCTGCTCAAGTTTCACCCAGAGCTGTTCAGCTGCAGAGCGCTTTACAGGCATTAAGCCCCCAACATTTCTGTGTGGGAAGGAAGGAGCATTCACCTAATCATACAAATTGGGAAACTGAGGCAGAGAGGGAGTAAGACCATGCTTTCCGGAATGGCCTCTAATTTTGGGTACCCAACTTTAGACCCCTGGGACCTGACCTGCAGATGTGCTGAGCCGCTCTCATTACAATCACTGGGAGCTGCAGGTGCTCAGCTGAGGTGTCTAAAGTTGGGTTCCTAGAAACCCATACCCCAAATTAGACGCCCCTCAGATTTGCCCTGAAGTGACTTACACAAGGTCACAGAGTGCATCCGATGCAGTGAGCTGTAGCTCACGAAAGCTTATGCTCAAATAAATTTGTTAGTCTCTAAGGTGCACAAGTCCTCCTTTTCTTTTTGCGAATACAGACTAACACGGCTGCTACTCTGAAAAGTGTCAGAGCTGATATTATTGGCCTAGAGTCCCAGGGCCCACTCCTAAACTCAGGCAAAGAACTAAAATACAAAGGCTGGGTGCGCTCCAGGTCAGCCAGCAAGATCCTTAGATCCTACCCTTCCCCTCAGGCAGGTACTGTGATTTCCTCATGAACCTGGCCAAGGATAATGCATCAGAGCTTTTCTGGGTGTTTGGTGCTGAGCCGGTTAGTTTGTTTGTGGAACACACCCTGGTTCAGCACAGTGACCTCTGCAATTCATTTGTCAGGCTTTACAGTCCCACAAGAAAAACAGGTCTGGCTGGGGAAACCAGTGTGAGGAAACCAGGATTCTCTCACCAGCATAACACAGATTGTTTCTCCCCAGCTCTGCTTGTCAGAAACTGGTCTCCTAAGAGCAATAAATCAAACAGAGACAGCGGGGGTCTTCTGAGATGCTTCTGTTTGCTGCTGAGTGTCTCGCCTGTCCTGTGGTGAGTGAGGCAGGTGCTATTGGAAACAGGGTAACCCCTTGGGTCAGGTTCATTTTGTGATGCACAGTACAGTACGTCTGCATGGTTAGAGGAAATCAGCGCTCCTGGGTTCTGCATCAGTCTGTGCCAGGTGCTCCCTGTGTGACCTTGGACAAGTCATTTTGCCCCTCTGTATCTCAGTTTCCCTGTAAAATAGGGTTAACACCTCCTTTGTAACATGCTTTGAGAGCACCGAATGGAAAGCTACACGTTCCTAACGCAAGGTGCAGTAGTGAAAGGATCCTTGCTCCCGTCTGTGAGTTGCCCTGCTCCATTCCCTCCCAGCCATCACTCTGCCTTGCCTCCACACTCCGCTGGAGATGACGGGCTACGGCATCAGACTTTTTAGCAGCGCTCCATGTTGTCATAGAAATTCTGAACCTCACTAGGTTGGAGCTGAGACAGAGCGATGAAAAGGCTGGATTGCATGGAAGGATGCCGGGTGAAATGCCTGGTTTCTCGTGCCGGGTGTCTGCTCCCAACTGGTGCTTAAAGCTTCACTGTTAATCATAGGATTAAACCGAGTCCTGGCCCTGCCCAGGTCTGGATTGTGCCTGAGCTGATATAACAGGGAGAGAGATGCTGTCAATCCCTTGGCCACATTAACTACTTGCTTCCCTGGGGGCTTGGCCTAAATAGCTGGACAGAACACAACGATAGCTCCTTCAAGGGGACTGATTGAATTTCACATGACAAAATGAGGGGTAGCAACCGAACACCAGTTATCATGGAAGTAGCTGATATCCAAGGGGCCGAAGGGTGGGCTGGGGAGCAGCCAAGTGACAGTGACAGACCTATCCAGTGGGCAGCAAACGCAGCAAGAAAGATGGTGAGGAGTGAGTGCACAAGGTGAATGGATACACGCCAATACCTTTGCCAGCCAAGTCCCTTCTGGCCTCCTGAATCCCTCCTGCAGCCAATAAAAGGCACCTTCCCCCTCTTATCCCCAGCCAAGGCTCAAAGGGTTGTGCTGTGAGAGGCTGTAACACTGTGACCCTTCTCGCTGTAATTTAAAACTAGCTGCAGAAGACGCAGCCAGCAGGTCTCCCCAGGCAAAGCTCCTTAGCTAGCATTTTAGGGTGGCTGTGGCACAAAAAGATATCGCTGTATTTATTAGCAGCTCTCTTTCTCCCTGGACTCTATGCCAAGAAACACTAAAAGGGTATAAATCCCGCAATCAATCAGAACTCTGCCCCTTTATCCGCAACGCAATTTCAAGCAGATGCTAAAAAGAGCCTTCTACTTTTTGAAACGTAAAACAAACCAGCCAGTGACCTTCTTCCATTGCCCTTATTTAGTCATCCTTACTTGGACGCGTTGCATGATTTTAGCATGGGGGAGAAGTGCTGCTGTGACATTCCTAGAGACTATTTCTCTCAGCTATTGCAAAGGCAGCAGCGGTGCATGTGCCAAAGGGCCTCAGCTCTGTCCAGGACCTTCGACTTTCCAGGGGTCAAGAGGAGGAGCTCTTCTGCGGAGCTTGCCATTTAGCAATGCTGATTCTGAGCTTCTGAACTTCATTGGATGCAGTGAGCTGTAGCTCACGAAAGCTTATGCTCTAATAAATTTGTTAGTCTCTAAGGTGCCACAAGTACTCCTTTTCTTTTTCCTTATTAACAGAGTTTGGAGGCAGGGGTTAGTTACCGGTGAGTACTGAGTACAGTGGTGGAGGGGGGAGTGTGGGTTTAGGGGGCAGCAGGGTATGGGGGTCTCTGCGGTGCTGGATGGGGGTCAGTGCTTACTTGTGTGGGTCACGCACGGCTGCTCATCAGAGGCCAAAGCCTTGAAGTATGAACAGGCCATATGTCCCAGTATTTAAATGGCCCGTCTTGGCTACCTAAAGATTCTCAGCACAAAGGCTGAGGTGCCCCAGCTCTATGGTGGCACTGGAAGTACTAATATCTTGCCTGCTTGCTCACCAGGAAACTTCTCTCTCCTTCGATATACATTGTACCAAGCATGTTCACCCTAGGCTGAAGCAGACTTCCTGTGCTGGCAGCTGCTTTTAACAGAGGGGAAATAGCCCAGCAGAAGCAAACCATATTATAATGTGCCATGCTGTCTCTCTCTCGCCACCTGTCCACTGTACCCACTTCAGCCAAGCAAACTACTCCTCCAAGGTCCCAACCTCCCCACACTCGCATCTCTCTGCTCATGAGTCTTTCAACCTCTACTGTGCAAAAGATGGAAGGAACCCTGCAGAAAGTGGCATTCCTGTGATGGTGTGATGCAATGCACAACCCGCAATGCACTCGGCCTTCTCTGTGTGCTGATACTTCACACCAGCATTTCACAGCCCTTTGGAAAGCTGAGCCCCCTTTCAGGAAAATTAACCCTCCCCCCCATCCCCAGCATCCCACTAGCTGCTGTTAATCTACATATTTCAATCTATACATCATCAGTCCCTCCTCCCAGCTAATTCTTTATCACCACCACTCCCACTTTGAGAGCAGATCTTCATGCTATGATACTTCCTCGCCTTTCTTAGCCACTTTGACAAGCAGTAAAATAGTCAGCCATATTAACATCTCAAGGATCCTCACTAGACTCTGAGTTAGAACCCTTTAAAGCATAGGAGGCTGTTCAAACCACTCCAAACTGTTGTTGCAGGCTCTCTGCAAACTCAGGTAGGTATCTCAGCAGAGGTCACAGTCATGTTGAAGATTTTCTTCACAAATATCACAGTGGTTTTTTGGAGACCCCCCTTTTTTAAAAAAAAAATTAAAGCTGAAATGCTACTGAACTATCAAGTTATGTCCTCCCCACCCATCCTTTGAACTCCTGCAGGGTGTGTGCTCCAAACGTGGGGAAACATGTTTCAGACACCATACAGAGAATATACAGTGCTTTGTCGGTCTGTGAGTATTAGACTGAATAGATAGATCTGGCATATGAAAGATTCATTTTACAACTGGAGGAAAGGGACAAAAGCCAGGGACACAAGTGTTAAAAACAGAGGGAGTTTTCAATTAATCTCAAAAAGAAAAGGAGTACTTGTGGCACCTTAGAGACTAACAAAGTTTGTTAGTCTCTAAGGTGCCACAAGTACTCCTTTTCTTTTTGCGAATACAGACTAACACGGCTGCTACTCTGAAACCTTCAATTAATCTGTTTCTGTTTGTGCACCACTTATAAAATATAATGCAGACAATAAATGTTAACTTGGTAAAATACAGGAGTGTGTTTTGCAGAAACAAAGCTATTTATTTACAAGTCTCTCTACTGGAGGGTTTTCCACAGCACACCTCATCCTAGTATCTATGCAAATGAAAATACAAAAGAAAAACAGCACACCATAAAGGGAGGAGACACTGTATAAAAGAGAAAAAAGAAATGGATATGCTTTGGCTCATCATGCTGCTCCACCGAAACACCAGGCAAGAGGTCCTATTAGGAGACTTGTTTCTGTGATGCCAGAGTCTGGAGATTAGTAAATTACAGCAGTAAGAAACAAGCCCTGAACAACATATTGTAGGGGCCACCTTGCACTGACTGAGGGGCAGGTTAGGGCAGCGGTTCTCAACCAGGGGTACGTGTACCCAGGGGGTACACAGAGGTCTCCCAGAGGGTGCATCAACTCATCTAGATAGTTGACTAGTTTTACAACAAGCTACATAAAAAGCACTAGGTAAGTCAGTACAAACTACAATTTCATACAATGACTTGTTTATCCTGCTCTAGATGCTATCCACTGAAATGTAAGTACAATATTTATATTCTACTTGATTTATTTTATAATTATATGGTCCAAATGAGAAAACGAGCAATTTGTCAGTAACAGTGTGTTGTGACACTTTTTTTTTTAATTTTATTTTTATGCCTGGTTTTGTAAGCAAGTCGTTTTTAAGTAGTGTGACACTTGGGGTAGGCAAGACAAATCAGGTTCCTGAAAGGGGTACAGTAGTCTGGAAAAGTTGAGAGCCCCTGGGCTAGGGGACATAACATAGCTCATAATTTTTAATGTTCTCCACACCAAATGTCACTGTTCCTCTTGTGCAGGGGGGTTTGGGGTGCTGGAGGAGTCAGTGAAGGGGTGCAGGGCTGCTGGAGGGAGCAGCGGGGTGCAGGGGGAATGGGGTGCTGGAGGGGGCATCAGGGTACAGGAGATTTGGGATGCTAGAGGGGTCAGTGAAGGGGTGCAGGAGGGGGCAGCAGCGTGCATGAGGGTTGAGGTGCTGGAGGGGGATCAGGGAAGGGGTGCAGGGGGTTTTGGGTGCTGGAGGGGACAGTGAAGGAGTGCAGGAGGGTTGGGGTGCTGGAGGGGGCAGTGAATGGGTGCAGGAGGGGGCAGCAGCATGCATGGGGGTTGGGGTGCTGGAGGGGGATCAGGGAAGGGGTGCATGGGGGTTGGGGTGCTGGAGGGGGATCAGGGAAGGGGTGCAGGGGGTTTTGGGTGCTGGAGGGGACAGTGAAGGAGTGCAGGAGGGTTGGGGTGCTGGAGGGGGCAGTGAATGGGTGCAGGGGTGCTGGAGGGAGCAGCGGGATGCAGGGGGGTTTCGGGTGTTGGAGGGGTCAGTGAATGGGTGCAGGGAGGTTGGGGGTGCTGGAGGGAGCAGCGGGGTGCAGGGGGAATGGGGAGCTGGGGGGGTCAGTGAAGGGGTGCAGGAGACTTGGGGTGCTGGAGAGGGGTCAGTGAAGGGGCAGGGGGGTTTAGGTGCTGAAGGGGGTCAGTGAAGGGGTGCAGGGGGGTTTGGGGTGCTGGAGAGGTCAGTGAAGGAGTGCAGGGGGTGGGGGGCACTGGAGGGGAGTCAGTGAAGGGGTTCAGGGGGTTTTGAGGTGCTGGGCGGTCAGTGAAGGAGTGCAGGGGCATTGGGGGTGCTGAGAGGGCAGCGGGGTGCAGGGGGAATGGGGTGCTGGGGGGTCAGAGAGGGGTCCAGGGGGTTTTGGGGTGCTGGACAGGGTCAGTGAAGGGGTTCAGGGGGTTGGGGGCGCTGGAGGGGAGTCAGTGAAGGGGTCCAGGGGTTTTTGGGGTGCTGGGGTCAGTGAAGGAGTGCAGGGGGGTTGGGGGTGCTGGAGAGGGCAGCGGGGTGCAGGGGGAATGGGGTGCTGGGGGGTGAGAGAAGGGGTTCAGGGGGTTTTGGGGTGCTGGAGGGGACAGTGAAGGAGTGCAGGGGGTTTTGGGGTGCTGGATGGGGTCAGAGAAGGGGTCCAGGGGTTTTGGGGGCACTGGAGGGAGTCAGGGAGGGGTCCAGGGGTTTTGGGGTGCTGGAGGGAACAGTGAAGGAGTTCAGGGGGTTTTGGGGTGCTGGACGCGGTCAGGGAAGGAGTCCAGGGGGTTTTGGGGTGCTGGAGGGGACAGAGAAGGAGTGCAGGGGGTTTTTGGGGTGCTGGACGGGGTCAGGGAAGGGGTCCAGGGGGTTTTGGGGCACTGGAGGGGAGTCAGGGAAGGGGTCCAGGGGTTTTTGGGGTGCTGGAAGGGACAGTGAAAGAGTTCAGGGGGTTTGGGGTGCTGGGACGCGGTCAGGGAAGGGGTCCAGGGGGTTTTGGGGTGCTGGAGGGGACAGTGAAGGAGTGCAGGGGGTTTTGGGGTGCTGGAGGGGAGTCAGGGAAGGGTCCAGGGGGTTTGGGGTGCTGGAGGGGAGTCAGGGAAGGGGTCCAGGGGGTTTTGGGTGCTGGAGGGGACAGTGAAGGAGTGCAGGGGGTTTTGGGGTGCTGGAGGGGAGTCAGGGAAGGGGTCCAGGGGGTTTTGGGGTGCTGGCGGGGGGTCAGGGAAGGGGTCCAGGGGTTTTGGGGTGCTGGAAGGGACAGTGAAGGAGTCAGGGGGTTTGGGGTGCTGGACGCGGTCAGGGAAGGGGTCCAGGGGGTTTTGGGGTGCTGGAGGGGACAGTGAAGGAGTTGCAGGGGTTTTTGGGGTGCTGGAGGGGAGTCAGGTGAAGGGGTCCAGGGGTTTTGGGGGTGCTGGACGCGGTCAGGGAAGGGGTCCGGGGGTTTTGGGGGTGCTGGGGTCAGTGAAGGCGTGCAGCGGGGCTGGGGGGGTCTGTGGGGTTGCTGGGCGGGGCCAGCCCGGCAGACCCACGCAGCACGTGGGCGGGGGGGCGGGAGCGGAGCCGGGGCAGGATGCTGGGCAGGGTGCGCACGGCGGTGGCGCGGCTGGTGGGGGGCCTGGGGCCCGCGCCCGGCGCTCAGCCCCCGGGGGACTCGCCTGCGCCGCCCCGGGTCCCGCCCGGCCCGGCGGCTTCTCCAGACCGGCCTTTCTGCAGCTCACCGCGGAGGAGCTGCGGCGGGCGGCCGATCACGCGGGCCCGAGCCGTGCAGAGCCCCCGGGAGCCCCGCCGCCGCCTGCCCTGGAGCACCGGCTACGCCGAGTGAGCCGCGGGGCCCCGGGGGGCGGCGGGGCCCGGGCCGGGCGCTGAGCCGGGGGGCGGGGAGCCGGAGGCCGGGAGCCGGGGCGGGGGACAGGGACCCGCCCGCCCGGCGTGCCCGGGACGCACCGCGGGGCGCTCCGCTGCGCTCCGCTCTCGCTGCGCGGCCGGGCGCGGGCGGCCCGGGGAGATGCTCCGGGGGAGGCAGCTAGGCAGGGGGCGTCCCCGCGGAACCAAGCTGCAAACCCCGCGTGTGATGGAGCCGCCGCAAGCCGGCCGCGCCCCGGCCCCCACTTCCAGCACCTGCGGGGCTAGGTGGCCGGGACGGCGGGGATGGCCCCGCAGCTGGGCCCTGCCGGCCGCCCCGGGCATGTCCGTGGGTGCAGCTGCCCAGGGGACAAGGCGGGTGGTGGTTTGCACAGGGCGCTGCCAGCGGGACGGGACCCGGACGCTGGGGGGGGGGTTCCAGCCTACGGGCGCTGCGGGGCCTGCCGCCCCAGCGGGATCCCCGTCGGGAGAGGGCTCCCCTTGACTTAGTCTGGGACCCTGAATCGGGGGTCCTGGACCAATCTGTATAGTGGGTGTGCTGAGAGCCATTGAACCAAAGTAAACCCTGAATGGGATGGAATCCACTTCAAGCCACGGGGTGGCCGCACCCCTAGCTCCAGCACCGAGGCCCTGAATAGCTCCCTTGTTCCTGCCGCAGGGGTCTCGCCTTGTGCAAAAGCGCAGCCCTTCGCCTTGTTCCCATCGGCTCCACGCGCGGAGAGCAGAGCCGAGCACGCAGCCGTGTTTAACTCTCCAAGGGCACTC